>NC_143219.1:14596249-14907823 GCF_030267445.1 Bombyx mandarina | reverse complement strand
TCATGGAATGTCGAGTTTTTACACAAATAAAATGCTCTAGTAGCAAGCGCTCTCGTGCTCATCATAAAAACTGACTTGAATTTAATTTAAAAAAAGTAATAGTTGGATTTAATATTGTAGCTTTAACGTAACCTAAGATTATTTTTGTACATCTATAAGTCTATATATTAATACGTGAAGCAAAAACTTTGTAGGTATCCCTTTTTACGAAAATTGCGCGGACGGAGGAGTATGAAATTTTCCACACTTATAGAGAATATAGAGAAGAAATGCACAATGCTAATTTTTTTTTTAAACAATGCATAAAAGATACATTGAACCAATAAAGAAAACATTACACATACATACATACCATGTATTTGACGCACACACGCATGCATACTATTTATTGTCAAACTTTTGTTCTTGACTTGAAAACAACAAAGCCTACGAATATGAGCTGAAGTGAGCTGAATGAAGTTCTGAGGAAATCGGAGCCTGTGTGAATATGTCTATTCTATCTATGTTGAAGGCTTGGAAAGGCTATAGAGATAAAATTGCTCAATCTTTTATTGCTTCGATTGGTGGACTAGCTCACGGCCCACCCGGTATTATGTGGTTACTGGGAACAATATACATCACAAAGCGACATCGCCCAAGACTTCAAAGCTCAATATGATAGCGTAGAAACTAAAAATAGGTGCCGAATCTCAACATTCGCATCTCATCAATGAGATGAACGCAGAGATTCACAAAATGGCGCCAAATAAGAAAAACTCGCTTTACCATCCATCAAACTCGGCAAAAATACGGAGAATATATATTATATTTAGGTGTTCGCGGAAGCTTTTGATGCAATCAAGGAGATCCGATTGATGGCAAGATTGGTCGTCGCTCGCGAGATTAGACGGAGCGCCTATCAGTTAGACGTTCTCACCTGACGTCATAATGACGGGATCGGAAGGCTAGTGATGTGCGTACCAAATCTAGTTATTTATCGATATAATTCAAAACATTATTGTTTGCTTTATTCATTTTATACATTTCGAATAGATTTCGAATAAACACTAATAAACATTTTAAAATAAATCTATCTAATAATCTTTTGAAGTCGTCGTGGCCTAAAGGATAAGACGTCCGGTGCATTCTCTTTTACCATATTGATTTATGAAAAGATAGAAAATGGTACATATGTGGCATTGCTGAATTAGAAATTCTTCTATGAGTTCTCAGACAAAGTAATTTGCTGTTTTCAAAGCTGTCAATTTCACACAAAAATATCTTCTACATCTACATATAACCACGTATACACTTCAAAACCTCATTTAACATCCGAAAATTTTGTGTCAATTAACAAGGAAAACCCTTTCCAAGATTGAAACAAAGCGAATTAAAAGCAATCGTAGGAATTTGATGGAGCCATAAAATGTTTTATGAATGTCAGACCTCTGCAGGGATACAATCTGATTTTCGGCAAATTAATTCGCTTTCAATAATAACCCTTTCAATTTGTTATTTTATTAATTTCGTAGGTGGGTGTTATGCCCCCAAAATTTCGGCGGTAGAACAGATATCTGGATTAAAATATGCACATTACACGTACATTTATCATCTTGCTTTCTTATTAATAGTTTTTTTGGTATTCCAGTTAAATAGGAAGGCCTTATTCTTGACTCTTCGCTGTACAAAGTGAACTTTTTTTTTTTTATTGCTTAGATGGATGGACGAGCTCACAGCCCACCTGATGTTAAGTGGTTACTGGAACCCATAGACATCCACAACGTAAATGCGCCACCCACCTCGAGATATAAGTTCTAAGGTCTCAGTATAGTTACAACAGCTACCCCCACCCTTCGAACCGAAACGCATTACTGCTTCACGGCGGAATAGGCGGGGCGGTGGTACCTACCCGTGTGGACTCCCAAGAGGTCCTACCACCAGTAATAGAACAAGTTCACCGAACATATGATATAAAGTGGTTACTGGAGCCCTTACAGATGACAACGTAAGTACCACTACCACGAGACATGACCAATGAAAATGAAGTCTCTTCGTCTCACGACATCCAATTAAATTGAAAAGTCGCAACGTATCTCGAAGCAAAAGGAAATAAAATGCTCATTTATATTTTAGTAAGGCTTGCCTTTAAAACCATATCTTTTTGAAGTTATACTTTTGAAGTTATACTTCTTTAGGCGCGTTATGAAAAATTGATGAGAGTGAAATTTTACGTGGCCGTGACACAAAATTAACAGAATGAAGTTGCCCACTAAATCGCTCATTACAATACGACCGACGTAACTTGGCGAGTCTGAATATAGCCGCAGGTGAATTTTCCGAACCGTACCGAGAATTACCGAATTTATACGATGTCAAGAAAAGGGATGTCCAATATGCGTGTTTGAGGATGTTGTTTAATCGTTTTTTTCCCAAATTGATTAAAATTTAAATAAAAAAAAAGAAATAAATTTAATAAAAATAAAATATAACTTCTTACGCGCGTACATAAGTACACGCACCCTTTTTTTAATTAATATTAGTTGTTTATTTGAAGACGATGTCAGGATGTAAGCCGAGAACAACGCGATATCGGTAAGACAATGTGATCGATATTTTACGCGAACAAAGTCGCAAGTAACTACCAGTATATTCGTACAGTGTATAGTTGAACTCACGGTCTGTCTGAGTCATTATTTTTACGCTCGTCGACTACCACTCATCTGTGCACTACATTCCGTTTGCAACGATTCTTAAAGTTTTGCAAATTTTTTTTATTTGTTTCCATACTTAGAAGATTATTCCTTTTGCTTTTCATTTCTATTTAAAAAAAAAACACATTTAATACGTAATTATGAATTTAACAAAATGTTTATCCACCAATACACTTGAATCCATAATTACGCCAATAAAAAATACCAAATCTTAAATGGGTACACTTAAATGGGTTACAATTAAAAACGGCGGAACTTGTTCAACTTTTTAGGAAATCACCATAGTTTATAAAACAATGTAAGGTCTACCAATAAGGACAAATAGTCAGATATTCAAATAAAGTTATAGTTTCAATATAAATGAGCTATTATCGTCCTAGTATTCTCTCGTCCACCCATCTAAGCAATAAATAAAAAAATCGAACTCGCAAATGATAATTTACTTATTCGCTGGTAGGGTGTCTTGTGAGTAGTGTTGACGGCGGGAACCACCCTACTTTGACCGGTTCTTGACCCCGGGCGGAGATCAGACGTCGAGTGAGAGAATGCAAGAGAAGTCGTTTGGTGTCCCTAACAATATAATATTTGGTCCACACATCTGCAGACCGTCAAGTCCAACATACCTAGACGCGAACACCTCGTATGAGGTCCGGCCAACTACCCTCAAATAAAGGGCGAATTGTGAGCTCACACGGATAAGTACCGCCACTCTATTTAATTAGTCCGTGAAGTAGTAATGCGTTTCGGTTTGAAGGACAGAAATGCCATGGCGGGACAGTCGTCGTACTTTAAAAAACTGAGACTTAGGACTCATGTGTCAAAGTGGGTGGCGGCATTTACTTTGTTGATATCTATGAGCTCCGGTATTACCTAACACCCATCTGAGCATTAAAATGATAACAATCATTTATGAACAAGAATGTGATTAATATTTACACATAAACGCCACCATCGTTTCGGCAATGATAGTCCATCCCTATAAAAAACTAGCCGTACTCGGCCGCCTCGCTGGGCATTTAAAATTAACATTTTTATTTATTGTCATTATTATTAGGGAGTCCAACACTTATATAAATATTAGCCTATTCATTAAGTACATGAATTTTCTACATGGATACCAATTTCAAGTCAATCGAATGCATGATTCAGTAGTTATAACGGAATATCCGTAAAAACCACTGTAGATTTATATATTAGTATAGATGTGTATAAAATAAGTTTGAGAAACGCAGACCGGTACCAATTCCGTAATGCCTCCGCCTTTTCTTTCCCTTTAATGATCTGTTCCCGCCGTCTCGATGTGATCTCAACCGTTATTATAAATATTTCATCGTCTACTGAATGTGTCTTGAGAGATAATTTGGACACGATCGGTTTTATGATTCCAATATTCAGTATCAATCGAAATTGACGGCAATTAGATGCTTATTTCGTCAAAGTGGATGGCATTTATGAGTCACCGCAGCATTTAAAATTGATCCTTGAGCTTATCTTTTCATATTAGATAAGCAGATAAATTAACGACTAACCAGATATTAAATGAGACTATAAACTTTGTAATATAAAGGTATCGTCTAGATTAAAATCAAATTAATTTCAACTTGAACATTATAATAACATAGTGCTGTATCTCAAATTATCTGAACTCTGTTATTGGTTCGAAACAAGTAACTCGGTGGTTTTGAAGTTATGTTTATTATCAATATTTCCTACAACGCTTCCTACAAGAACAATCTATCTATATATATAAAAATGAATTGCTGTTCGTTAGTCTCGCTAAAACTCGAGAACGGCTGGACCGATTTGGCTAATTTTGGTCTTGAATTATTTGTGTAAGTCCAGAGAAGGTTTAAAAGGTAGATAAATATAAAAATGCTCGGAATCAAATAAAAATAACAATTTTGTTTTCCTTTTGATGTGCCCTCGTCGGACAGATTCTTTTTGTTTGTTTTAAGTTTATTTTATACAACAGTTTAGGTCTTTTATTTATCGATTGAATCTGCCGGGTCAGCTAGTAATAAATATAAATATCTAAGACCTACAGCTCACCATATCGTCCTATCTATTAAGTATTCATTAGCTCTATTGTAAGTTTTACTATATAAATCATCGTGTATCATGAAAGCAAATAACGGAATCAAACCAGAATTGTTGCTTCAATTAATCTAGTAACATATTTGTGGTTTTTTTATTGCTCAGATGTGGGGACGAGATACACCCTATCTGGTGTTAAGTAATTATCGCAAACTACCTTTAGTAAAGAGGTCTAAATCTCAGTTTTGCGGTACAACGGCTGCCCCACCCGTCAAACCGAAAAACATTACTGCTTCACGGCAGAAATGGGCGGAGTGGTGATACCTACCCGCGCGGAGTCACAAGATGCTCTACCACCAGTGATTACGCAAATTATAAAATATACGGGCTTTATTTTTATTACACGATGTTATTTAATTTTATTCATTCACCATTGAAGTCAATCGTGAACATTTGTTAAGCACGTATTTTATTACAAAAATTGGTACCCCCCTGCGAGATTCGAAAACTGGCAGAGTCGAATCGCTCGATACAAATAAAATGTATGTCTTATTCTTTGCGCCATGACGACATCATTAATGAACCTACATAAATAAATGCGATGCAACTAACAGCAGCTATCACCTTCCTTTTACTCTTGAAGTCCTGTTTATAACTGTATAATTATTAAGCTACTGCAAAGCTTTTTTATCGCGGGATTTGAGCGCGGCAACCGAATCAAGATATTCCGTAACGAAAATAAAACCAACACCCCCACTTCACCTACCATGTAGCTCGCGCTCAACACATTCACACGTTGCGCTTGTGTAGTATTTGTGAATCAGCGCGCGGCGTAACGTCGCACTGCATACGCATCATGAAAAGTCTACCCGTCTCTCTCTCGCGCGGTCTAGCTTATGAGTGTGAAGGGGATAGTTAATGTTTTGCTTTTGTTAATGTTTATAAATATAGCGTGGTCTTATTTTATTATTATTTTAATATTAAATTAGAATTGCATAAGTTGATAAAAAAATGCTATGCAATAGCTTTACCGTGGCAGTCCCCTAGTGCCACACGTGTTTTTATATATAATAAACTATCAAGGCAAAAACTTACTAAAAGGTGCTCTAAAGACTTATGTGCCTAAGTAAGCTGCATTTTACATTGTTACGGGTAAATTGTCCGTTTGTTAGTTAGTCAGTACACAATATCCTTAAATTAAATATCCTTATTTAAATGTGTATTATTGAAACTAAATCCATGAAGTTTTTGTTGATTATTGAAAATCCAAAACGGCTGACTCATACAGTTTTACTTATATCATTGGCATAACATCTCTCAAAGTTGAAAACGTATATCTCCGTGCTCTTGTATTTATAGCAATGATAGTTGAACGGTGATTAATATTTCCATTAAAGCGGGTCCGGGATCCGGCGTGGCCGGCTTCGAATCTAGTATGATCCCGGAATACGCCGAGATCCCGACCGAGTTATTAATTGCCTCAATAATATGCAAATTGAATTTTATGTAGACTGCGGCTGAAGTGTATTTGGCGGTTATTAGATCGCTTACGCGCGGAATCCTAAACGCAAATATATTATGATAATCATTGTATTTGATTATTACCATAATAGATTAAAGGAGGAGACCTCCATTATACTCGTGAAAGATACGATTAGACTTCAATTCGAAGATGTGCTGTGATATTTATAGGCTTCAGTAATCACTTAGCGCTAACTGCGTCATGCGCTTGTTTACAGACATTAACTGTATAAATAAAATACAAGCTTGTATATTGAATATTTGCGTTTATTCTTATTATAGTAATTTAAATTACAACTTACCATGCACGGGGCTAAAAGGCTGGAACGGAAGAGAGGGTTGCCAAGCGCTAAACTTAAAATTAGCCACTTAGAACTTAGATGCTACCATTACAATATTACAATATAATTCTAATGTTCATATTTTGATTGAACATTACCAAACAAGACTAGTCGAAAAATTTACTACGCTGAAAATTTTCATTTATTCTGAAGAAAAACGGGCTCTTTCATTAACAACATCATCCACTGCTGCATATGAGCTCTCTCAATTTACGCCACTGACCCTATTTTCAGCTCTCCTCATAGATTTTTTGGGCCAACTTTCGCAAGACATTACCTGGCAGGGGACCGTCCTACACTGGCCGATACAATAGATATTTATATTTAATTATTTAAATATTCTTTTATATTTAATTCGCGGAATTCCCCGACAAAGCGAATATAAAAACATCTCACACGTCAAAATCTATCAAAAAGGTTAAGTGTTAAGGCCGCAGTGTACTAAAATCTTGCACGTAAATTCAAAAATGCGTGCAAGCGTACATATGTTCGAAAACCATTATCCTTCTTCCTTCCGCAAACAGACAAAAACAACGACATTTATTCTAAATTACTGCGCCTCTAAGTAAGTATTGTCTCTGAACATTCTTAATAGCAAATCTCACTAATACCCGATAAAATCTTACATATTTATGAGCGAAACGAATTAATGTAACACTAAAACGACTGTGAATAATAAGTAAATTCCTAATTATTTACGAATGAATAAAACATTCGTGTTTAAAGCCAGTTTATCTTGAGCCCCGGATCTCAATGGTGGTGCTTCGTATCTTTTATCAAAATTAAAGGGTAACGATTTTGAATTGTCCTTGCTTGGGGGACTTAAAAATAGTGGTTTCGCGTGTCGGAGAAACAATATAGATTGGGCCTCTAGTTTAAATAATTCAGGGAAAAGTAACTAAAAAAGAATATCGTTTTAAAAACACAAATTCTACTTAGTTTCAGAATGATACAATTTGTATTTTAAGGATGGTATTGTTGTGTAATGAAAAAGAGACGAAATACTTTAAATAGTTTAAATAAAATAAAAAATTATATTAAAATAACCTATGCAGATACATTTTAATACGACTAATCGAGAAAACTATTGGAACCCAAAGAATGGTTTTAGAAATATCGTTTATATACACCATCTGACATCTATAGCTGAACAAAAAAAAAACTGAAAAAAAGCTTCTAAACATACATATAAAGCCTCAGATTTGTTTTTACACTTCATAATAGGAAATAGTAGCAACAATAAATATGTTCACGACCGCCATTTTTATTGTAATTTTCTAATGACACGATTGACATTTCATTTTAAACTAGTTGCAACAGTTGGATTGAATACATTTACCGAACTGGATGAGATTTATTAAAAGCAAAAACTCACAGTTTGATTTGAATTACTTAGCCCTTTGCGATCCTAAGATTTGTGCAATGTAGGAATATACATATGTCCAATACGTGTGGACAGTGGACCTCAAAGGTTTAACAACATCAGCTGTGGTTGTTTGTGTACCAAATTATCGTGCTACCAATATCTATATTACAGGAGACAATATTGTCTTAGCGCGAATCAGCACGAAAATTTTATTTACAATTCTAATCATCGTCACTCTGATAGTGTTTCTTCGTTTAGATGGAATTGTTTTTCCACTTCGCCTGTGTCTGAATTTGATAACCTCAGTCACATTGAGCTCTGTTTATCTTGCTACCATTAACCGTCCAGTGCACGCTCTATCTGTAATTACACTATCTTAATTAGTTAACTTACTAAATTTACTTTGAGGAATCTTCAGTACCACTAAGCTAATTACTATAGTCTTGTTATTTATTCATTCACATTTTGTATAATCTCTACTTATTGGTGGACCCAACCCATCTCTTTCCATTGGTGTCGCAAAAGATGGCTATAGGATTGATTCACTGGAGAATGGGTAAGAGTATCTTCTGGATATTCATATTATCATTATAGTCCATTATCTCGTCGGACCCGTCGCTTGAGACAAAGGGCTCGGAGAGTAAGCTAACCCATAGACACAACCAACTGAGTTTCTCGCCGGATCTTCTCAGTGGGTCGCGTTTCCGATCCGTTGGTAAATTCTGCGAAGCACTGCTCTTGCTAGGGCCTGTGTTAGCAACGCCTTCAGGTTTGAACCCCGAGAGCTCGTTACACGTTAGGGTTAGGGTCCGGAAGGGTTGAAAAGTTAAAAAACTCACACTAAGCACACTGAAGATACCGTACAATATTATATATTAACATTTGCACCACACCGCACCACCAACCGGCATATTTCTGCATTCATGAGTCTTTATTTTAAGAAATAGCTCCAGTAATAATACAAGGTGGGCTGGAGGGACAAATCAATTATAAAAATCCATAAAATCAACAGAAATACTAAAGTATCTATAATATACTAAATTCACTAATATGCACAAATAATCATAAAATTAAAAAACTGAATTAAAACCTAGAAACTTCTATAAAAAGCGCGCGTAATCGAAATTCAAAAGGACCTTCAATATTAACATGCACAAAGAAAATGTTCATTGTTTTTTTATCAGAACATAACTACATTGGGATTATCAAAATTAAATATTTATTTATTGTCATTAAGATTCTTCAGACGACATAAATTGTTTTCTTGAGACACCATTACAAAAATATTAATAAACTAGCGACCCGCCCTCGCTTCGCTTCGGAAACATTAAAACACACATGAAACCAAAAAAAAAAAAAGTGTGTGTGTCCGCTCCGACGCACGACTGGAGTTTACTGGATATAAAAAATTAAACGAAACAATACGAGAAATAGTTCTATATTACGACAACACGATACACAACAGATTATTAACAAATTAACGAGACACAAAACAAACGACTAACAAATATATGAAAATACAATAATGAGAGAAACGCGCGATCAGTACGAGGCTTTGTGGCGGACTGCCGGCGCAGCAGCCCGGCGTCACCTGCGATAACGCAGCCGCGCGTTGGCTCCTGATTGGCGCGCGCACGCATCACGCAATCAGGAGCCAATCAGGCGCATAATGCATTTCGTGTGACATGCTAGGCGCATAACGCATTTCGTGTGACATGCTAGTACGATTTTGGTCCCCATAATTTTCATACCCCGGGCCTATATATGTAAATCGATTCTAAAGGAGTAAACTCCAAAAATTTAAAAAATAAATAAATAAAGTAGCCTATGTTCATCAGGGACAATGTCGGCTTCTAATGGCAAAAGAATTTTTCAAATCGGTCCAGTAGTTTCGGAGCCTATTCGAAACAAACAAACAAACAAATCTTTCCTCTTTATAATATTAGTATAGATGCTGTACAAGTATTTTCTTTCGTTTTCGTGAGATGCATTAATTAGACCTAATTAAAACTACTTTAATGGTTTAACGTCGCATTTAATTGTATTTTCTCACAAAATTACCGCTTTTTTTTTTTAATACTTTACAGAATTCGTGGCTTACGGTCGACTATATTTACATAAATATATTATCACGTGAAGCAAAAACTTTGTATCCCTTTTTACGAAAATTGCGTGGATGCAGGATTATGAAATTTCTCACACTTGTAGAGAATAGAGTGAAGGAGTGCAGAATGCTAATATATAATACATTACGAGTAAATCAATAAAAAAAACATTACACACACTACCATGTATTTGACACACACACATATTTATACTCTATCTTTATTGTCAAACTTTTGTTATTGCTTAAAGTCTGTGGTCAAATTCAAATATAAAAATATTTCCTGACTTCCACGTTTTATTTGCAACAAAATTAACTAATTGTATCTTGAGATTTCTGTGGGAAATAAGCCTTTTGTAATACTCGTGTATAAAGGAATAGAAATAAAATAATATTTGTTTTCTACTAAAAACAAGAGCAATTATATAATAACGAATAGAACATCGGATCGTTGTTGTATCAGCAGTTTTCCTCGACTTTTTCTCATCAATCAATAGCAGTTCCCGCTACGTACAATAAGCGTTAATAAGGGCCCGAGTGACCCATTTCGTAGGAGGGTTAAGTTCGTACTAAGGAGGGCTGGCGGGGCAGATAAGGCCCCTGTTAATTGTGCAGAAGATATAGCCATCTTTGGCGAGGTTTTGTTTTGTTTTATGAGTTATTTTTATTGGTTCGCCCCAATAAACATCAATGAAAGGCAGGTGATTCATTAATCGTGAGCTCACGCGAAGTTTTCTTAAGAATTCCTTCCGAAAATTTTACAGATAAAGAAAACTTAACTGCAGTGGTTAATCTAGATGTAGCTATGAAACCAGAAGTTATGGCTTTAGTAGCGAAAATCGACCATAAGTATAAAAAGAATAGATTTAAAAAAATTAACTTGTTATATGTTGAACATGTTGATAATAATAATCTATATATATAAAAATTAATTGCTGTTCGTTAGTCTCGCTAAAACTCGAGAATGGCTGGACCGATCTAATAAAGCGGCTAATTTTGGTTTTGTATTATTTGTGGAAGTTCAGAGAAGGTTCAAAAGGTAGATAAATATGAAAATGCTTTTAAGTTTATTTTATACAAAAGTTTAGGTCTTTTATTTATCGATTGAGGCGCTACGAAGTCTACCGGGTCAGCTAGTAGTAGTAGTAGTAGTAAGATAAACATGTTAATTTCTATTTTTGTAATATTTTCTAACTACCAGTAACTAGAGCACTTTTTAGTGTAACACTAGTGCCAACCAATAAAAATATCCATACTTGACGGATTCAAGCAAAACCAATATAAGTCGTGGGGCCACAGTCGCGCTATTGGAACACCTTCACAATAAAAACACTCAATATTAAAGCCCGCCGCAGCTCGGTCAATCCGCTGGGCCTTTCGTAGCCTATTCGAATTCAGACCACGCGCATCGACTTCGCTATATCTTTTCACTGCCCTCATAACAGCGCGTACGGGGTATATTAGACCGCGCGCGTTTGCGACAGCCAACCGACCAGCTACGGTTGGTCCTTGTCAATTTTAGACTCGCGCGACATTACGCAAACTTCTTGTGATTCTTTTGCCAATTTATTCATTTATTTAGAACTAGCTGACCCGGCGAACTTTGTTCCGCCTTAGAGGCAATAAATGAGCTGACTTTTGATTTTATCAAGGTCAATTTTTTATTTGGATAATTAATGTAAATTAAAATAGCAAGTATTTTAATTTTCTTTATTGGTCATGTATTTTAGTTGTTATTATTATTATACTTCTTGTTCTTCTTCAGTCCTTTCAGTCGCAATGTTTCGAATCCTATTTGCATTACGGCTTCGTCGGGAAAGGTTTGATCGTGTTGATCGCGGCATGGCTTTCTTAATGATTACCTATCTCGGCATAATAAGCTAACAGAAACTCAAAACAAAGACATCAACCAGTCAACTTCAAAATACTACTATAATTAACCATAGACTACATTACGTTTAGCTGTCAGTTACGTTTTATTATTCCATATTAGTTGCGTTTGGTTATACCACGTTTTATGTCACGTCCCACGGGAACATGATAAAAAATATCCTATGTCCTTCTCCTGTTTCTAAGTTACCTATCCACCAATTTTCAGCTAAATCAGTTCGGCCGTTCTTGAGTTATAAATAGTGTAACTAACACGACTTTCTTTTATATACATGTAATTTATAGATTTAATGTTAATCACGAAAACTACAAAAGGTAAATTTTAGTTAAATTTGCTGTTATACTCTTCAACTATGTTAATTTGATCTAATCAAAAATGATTAATTCAAAATGAAAATATACATTAAGTTTATTATTTCGTCCGAAACTTTTTAACAAGATTAGCTCAGAATAAATTTGAGTGTTAAAGATGTATTCCACTTTACCGATGTTCCAAGATATTTTGGTTCGAAGGCAGTTACCGAGGCACTAAAGGTGGCGTTGAAACTGAACGCACTTAGCGGGTATGTGGCACGACCTTTATCTTTTTATGACCCGGTTAATACGGCGTTAAGATTATAGGTTTTTTTTTTCTGAACAGCCAACCGTCGCCGATTGCGTATTAAGCGTATACCTTTATAACGTTTTCGTTTAAGCCGATCGTGTTCGCACTCGATAAGTAGCGTTTATTTTCGTACTTACGTACGTGTGGCGTGGTATTGTTTTTTTCTTTCAAGAATAGTGTGTGTTGAAGAATTTTTGATGCTATTTAGTAGAGCATTTCATTTAAAATAATAGGCAAAGAATTTCAGGGATTCGGCAAAGGAGAAAATCTCCTATATACCATAATATAAGTCTGGAACGAAGTGCTCTTCTTGATGATTGAGGCTTTGAAAAATCATTATTAGGGAGTTTTTGGCGGCAACGCGAGGAAAGTATTTCTGTTTTTTTTTTTTGTTATTTAGTGTTTCTTTATGTTTGAACGTGTTATAAACGTAGTTCGTTGATCATTTAGTGTCTTTGAAAGTGCAAAAGTGTGGGAAATTAAACAAAGTCGCCAGCGTAGTTTCTCGGGTTCTTCCAAAAAGCTCACTCAAGTCTCAGTAAGTTTCCCACAATTTTACTGTGACATTATTTCAGTTCATCTTGACTCATTCCATTTCAGTTCATTTTACGCCACTGGCTTATAATTTTATATACATGAAATTCATTACACTTCACAACTTCAAAAACACTTTAAATTTTTGGCATTAAGCAAAAAAAAATTAGAAATAATTATACCAATAAACTCTAATCCATTACGAACACAATCTGAAAGCTTTCTAGTAAAGTAAAACGATCCACAGATACCAAGTAAGTTTTCCCAGGGACCCAGCCTAGGAATCCCGAATCTAATAATATTCCTGTAATTCGTGGTTCAAGTTAAAGTTAAGTGATCCATATTCATCAGTAGGCACCGCGGCTGGCGTGCGAGACATTTCAACAATCATATCAATATAAATTTCATATGTTTATCTATATATTAATACGTGAAGCAAAAACTTTGTATCCCTTTTTACGAAAATTGCGCGGACGGAGGAGTATGAAATTTTCCACACTTATTGAGAGTATAGAGAAGAAATGCACAATGGTAATATTTTTTTTTAAAATAATGCATAAAAGATACATTAAAACAATAAAGCAAACGTTACACACACTACATACCATGTATTTGACGCACACACGCATGCATACCATTTATTGACAAACTTTTGTTCTTGACGTCTGTTGTCAAATTGAGAATAGATTAAATATTGTTTGTCTTTGTTAATATTTTTTATAGTGTAGTCTTGGCGAAATTTGTGATTATAGAAGTATAAAATACAATCATAATAGTGTACAACCTTAAAATTCCTATCAATTATAGTCGAATTTCGACTACTGCGGGACCCCTAGTAATGTATTATTTTATTTACATCAAAATAAAGTTTAGCCTAGTAAAACTATAGCAAACTGAGTTGATCTATAAAGAGAAACAACATTTAAAGCCACTTTTTATGTTTTTTATATTACAATATTCCAAAACGCTTTTATATTTCTAATGTTCCTTCTTCTAATGTTTCAATATTCAAAATTTCATTTATGTCATCTTTATAACATATTAACCTCTTTTAAGATAAATCGTATAGAGGTTACATGTTCATAAATTATTTGGTAACAGTAGCGTGTTCGAATCTCACTGGTACATTATAATACTGTAAGCGATAGTCGAAAGCTAACGAAAGCTTTGAGTGTAAGCTCGCGTGACCGGTAACGGGGCGGTTATCGCGCGATTAACTCACTTCACTGTCTTATTGCCGCAACGCGTTATCAGAATTGACTTCCTACTTGTTTTCCTTCGACTGTGGCTGAAAAAAATAAACTACTATTTCTTGGCTCTTATCGCGAACTTCAATAAAATACCGGCAGTAGCAATATATCGGGTTGTTGGAACGTCTTCCGTCTTCGTTTGAGTGTAATTTTGTGTCATTAAACTAATTCATTTACGAAAACAAACCTTTGTATTTGGAACATCGTTGTTTGGAAGCAGCGTTAAAGCAACCGCAGTAATTAACTCCGAGTGCTTCACATTACAAAGCTGTAAAGATTACGATGTATAGGCTGCAAAGGATCCGCTGCAAGCAAGGAAAAATCACTTTTATTTTTATTTTTTATAGCTTAGATGAGTGGATGAGCTCACAGCCCACCTGGTGTTAAGTGGTTACTGGAGCCCATAGACATCTACAACGGAAATGCGCCACCCACTCTGAGATATAAGTTCTAAGATCTCAGTATAGTTACAACGGCTGCCCATTTTTTTTTTTTTTTTTTCGGGTAGAGGGCCGAACCTCCTACGAGGTCCCCGCGCAAAAGGGGCGCGCGGGGTATGTGAGACTTTACGATCTGCATGGTGTTGTGAGCAGACCGCAGGCCCAAGGATTTTAGGGCCCACCCACTAAACGACTCCCCTGCACTCTTACACCCGACGTCCGATCCCTCCGAGGTCAGAACCCGGATGAGGTAGGGGGGCTACCGCGGTCAACACTACAACCAGACGGCGCGGCTCACCCCAAGGACGCCCAGCCGACTGAGCCTTCGAGGCGAATCGAAGGCTCTGAAACGTCGGCCGTCTCGGTACGGCAGCCCGTCGGGCCGCCCGGACGGTGCCGCTGGTGTCCCGGAATACCCCGCTGGACCAGAACCAGCCTGCCGGGTCGGGACGCGATACACCGTCGACCGGTCGCTCTATTTACTCCACGGCAGCGCGCTAGAGTGCTGGTAGCGCGCCGCGCGGCCTCACCCCCTCAGGTCGCCCCTTGACCTTCACCGGGGGGAGGCCGCTACCTACAGGGGCCGGGACGTACGGGCGTATTCCCGCCTCCGGCCCCCGGCTCGACGGCGACGGATCGGTGCGGAAAGGGAAGAGCTCTCCCTCTCTCGCTCCGCCGCCTCCTTCTGCGAGATGGTGGACTCGCAGAAGTCGAGCATCGCCTTCCAGGACGCGTCGTATCGTAGCCACGACGCGCGGCAGCGAGAGGTCCTCTCCTATGACCGCGACGAAGGCTGCGCGTTGCTCGTCGAATCCGGAGCAACGCGCCAATGTATGTTCCGCTGACAACGGCTGCCCTACCCTTCAGACCGAAACGCATTACTGCTTCACGGCAGAAATAGGCAGGGCGGTGGTACCTACCCGCGCGGACTCACAAGAGGTCCTACCACTAGTTAACTTTTAACAGCGCAATAGTATTTATTATATGTAAAATCACACGAAATGCGATCAACACCCATTGACTGCCGTTTAAATTTGACTGTTATTTGATAGATGAGCCCAAAGCTTACCTGATGTTATATGGTTACTGTAATGCACAAACATAAAAGTGTGTTATCCGTCTTGAGATGAAGAGGAAGAAGAGATATCTCTCTCTCTTTCTCTCATTCCGCTGCCTCTTTCCGCTAGATGGTGGACTCGCGGAAGACCTATCTTCATGACGATGACGAGGCGCTCCTCCGCAAAAACGAGATGCTAAGAGAATGTGTGCTTCAATGCAACGGACGTTTTTTCTCGGTTAGGGTACCCCTCCGCATCGTCCCATAAGGAGCTTCGTTCCAAAAACGTAACAAATTCATAAAATTCTAGTTCTATCGAAACGTAATGTAAGACATTCGTCCATTGTTCGACTGGCAGATGAGTTCGTTGTTCTATGTAACTTGATTGTGAGACAATGGTCGCGGCGAACTCCTAACTAACTTTAGCACGGGCGTCGGGCGACAGTCTTTTGTCTTTACGAAGAATTCGGACCGCGCACTGAAACTCACGATGGGTTTACATTCGCATTGCTTAACCAAAAAGTTCAGTTAGTGATTTTATTATAATTTTAACTTTAGTAAAACTAAAGGTTAGTAAAGAATCGAACAAAATCGAAGAAATCTTGTGTTCCGCTAGAAAACGCTATGAAAGCAGAAAGAAGAAGAAATCATTTATTCGCCAAGCATACATAGTGAAAACGAGTTATTACACAAGTTAAAAGCAGCGCTGTATGCTTTGTCATTATTTGACATGCGAATTTTAGTGCAGTGCAAGATATTATAATATTATATAATTTACCATTCATTCATCCCTAATTCAACTAATAATTAAAAAATCTATTTATTTTCAATGTCGTCCCTAAGAAAATCATTTAGGTGATGATAATATGCCAATGCAATTTTAGAGTTTTACTCCGTCAATTCGGCAAATGCCATTTAACTAGATTTCAATAACGGCTTCGCACCAAGTGGATACTAGTAAAAATTTCAGAGATTTTCTTGACATAGAATAGACTCGAGAAATAACCTTCATATTTTATAAGAAAACCGGAGTCTGCGATAATCTCTCGGGTGCTGGATTTAATTAACTATCGCATTACGAGTTGTCTGTACAGGTACGAGTGTTGGACAGAGCCGAGAGATAACTTCGTAGCCTGTACAACCTCAATATAACGAACCTCAATATAACGATGTCCTCGATTTAACAAATTCTTCATTATCTCCTAGAATTGTCCATTAGAGTCAACGTAAAATATACCTTTACATTGCGAAGATTTTTTTGCGAGCAACCTCTTTATAACGAATTTCAACTATCAAAAAAAGTGTAAATACTTCTAATTAACGAATTTTGTCAACCCGAAACCTTTATATAGGTATAACATTCCCACCAATCATCATTCATCATTATCCTGCCCTTCTCCCAGTCACCTGGGGTCGGCGCAACATGTTTTCTCCTTCCATACTCTTCTATCATATACCATTTCTTCGCTCACTCCCCTCCTACCCATATCGTCTTTCACACAATCCATCCATTTCTTCTTAGGTCTACCTCTTCCTCTAACATTCCCACCAATATGACCCTTAATCCCATAGTATGTTATCACTTATTAATAGAAGTTGTTCGCTATAACAAGATGAGTACGTAATGTTGAGGTGAAAAAAACTTTTTTTTTACTTCAATATAATATGTGCCTTTAATAATATAAGATATACCTAGTATATACCTTAATAGACCAAACTCAGTTTACCGCATTACTTGATACTAGAGGTCCAGCAGTAGTCGAAATTCGACTATAATTAATTTGATTTGTAAGTTTGTGCACTATTATGATTGCATTTTATACTTCTATAATCACAAATTTCGCCAAGACTACACTATAAAAAATATTAACAAAGGCAAACAATATTTAATCTATTCTCAATTTGACAACAGACGTCAAGAACAAAAGTTTGACAATAAATACCTATAGTATGCATGCGTGTGTGCGTTAAATACATGGTATGTAGTGTGTGTAATGTTTTCTTTATTGATTTAATGTATCTTTTATGCATTATTTTAAAAAAATATTAGCATTGTGCACTTCTTCTCTATACTTTCTATAAGTGTGGAAAATTTCATACTCCTCCGTCCGCGCAATTTTCGTAAAAAGGGATACAAAGTTTTTGCTTCACGTATTAATACATAGATAACGAATATTTATTTGTTCCCTTCCGATTTGTTGTACCGAGGTTGCACTGTATACTGTAATGAGACTGATCGTAATGTAATATTTAGGTAAATTATTTAAAATATTTAATTTTTACTGATTTTTAAAACAAAAAGGGAAGAACGTGCACACGCTGATGTTTGTGTCGATATAATAAAGATCACACAGTTTTTTTAATGCTTAGACTAGTGGACGATAACGCAGCCTACCGAGTTTTAAGTGGTTACCAGAGCCCATTGACATTAACAGCATAAACCGACCTATTTACAGAATAGTCGTGATCCGCAAGAAAAAGTTATTTGGGCTGTGAGTTTAAGTCTAACACGTAGACCACGCTAGCGATCCACCGATGGTTTCGGTAAATTAATGAACAAAACATTAACAAAGTTTCTCTGTGTTTACATGTTACTATGTTTACCAAAAATCATAGTAATTTCTAGAAACTTTACCGACATTTCACATTACTTATTTAAATAAAAAGATTGCGTAGGTGGCATAGTATGTGTTATATTATTGTATTAATATATAATAGAATTCACAATATTAATTTATTGACACAATTATTAATTACGATTACAAAATGAAACACGTGAAACTTAAAAAATAACTGAGTTTCCATAAAGAATAGAATTGACAATAATCCTGGACAGCGAACCTCTTATAGCTCTACAAAGGGACTTTAGTCCTCCCCGTGTTTTCAAATATAGCTCCATGGAGAGTGTTCTGAGGAACTATTTTCTGCTGACTAACCTCATTACTGCACCCTACACAGCGGCGCCATCGATGTAGAATTCGTTGTTACTTCATAGAACCTCTGTATATTGTCACATTATGTTTTTAAAGATCGTTGATGAGATATCGCAATACATTACTGATGGTAGGACCTCTTGTGAGTCCGCACGGGTAGGTACCACCGCCCCGCCTATTTCTGCCGTGAAGCAGTAATGCGTTTCTGTTTGAAGGGTGGGGTAGCCGTTGTGACAATACTGAGACCTTAGAACTATATCTCAAGGTGTGTGGCGCATTTACGTTGTAGATGTCTATGGGCTCCAGTAACCACTTAACACCAGGTGGGCTGTGAGCTCGTCCACACATATAAGCAATAAAAAAAAAAAAAAAAAAAATTATGAATGAACTACTCCTGCGATGTTTCTTGAGTAAGCTCTTCAAAGACAGCAATAGGTTACCTGTGCTTTGGCACTACTGATTCTTTTATCAGTCTACATTTACACATCAAGTCTGTGTACCCGCTGCTTAGAATATCGGCTAACCTAACGGCTAACATACCATAGAAGGTATCTTATGAATCTCTAAGAAAATCTTTAAGATAGATACCATTTCTACGGATGAATAAGTAGTAATTGAAGTGCGATCATTGCGTCGTGATATTACGTGTTTAATTTAATTTTAATTGGCTGTCTCATTCCAATGAAGTGAAAATAATATCGTTTAAAACGACGACAGTACCCGGCGCGCTCGCGTTCTCTCAACTCTCCCTAATTGAAAAGCTAATATATGTGGCGTTACATTAATTATTCCCCGGAGGATAACTACGTAATCGGCGACGCGCAATCCCTTAATATTTTAAATAAATTGCCAGAGGATCCGACGTAACATTAAGCTGTCGTCATTTATCTGATGTATATGGCACCGGTCAATTGGAACTATTGCAGCTAACTGCCCATCTGTCGGTAGTAAATATATTCTTATCTTACCTTTTAGCCAGCAGTGATTTGGCTGTGTCCCTAGCACTCGTGCCGTCTATGAGTGACAGTGACTACTCACCATCAGATGGACAGTCAGCTCATCTATACTTAATATTATAAAGCTGAAGATTTAGTTTGTTTGAACGCGCTAATCTCAGGAACTGCTAGTCCGATTTTAAAAATTCTTTCAGTGTTAGATAGCCCATTTATCGAGAAAGGCTTATAGGCTATATAACATTACGCTAAGATCAATACAAGTGGAGCACCAATAAAGAATATTTCAAAACTGCGGTTTAAATAGCTCCTTAACATTCTATAATTCAAAAATATTTTCACTTTCTAAATACGTAAATGAGGTGGGGGGTAAAATTTAGCGTTATGCCAAAGTAACTATTCTACGCGGACGGAGTCGCGAGCAAAAGCTAGTCTACCTATAAAAGAAAACAAAATGTGACTTTCCTACCTACCTTCACCGCAGTAGAGGTGGCTGGGTTTGGAGAATATTCATTTTTTTTCAATTGACTCACTCTAAAGATACAGTTTTAGGCATTCACTGCGAAGAATTCACATCGCATGCTCACCACACCACTAAATCTGAATATCCTGCAATTTGGGACGATTATTGGAATTCCTGGGTAGATATTTTGTACAATGGACAGTATTATAGTAGAGTAAAGTTAGGAGTCCGTTACAGCAAAATTGGACGCCTTGACAAAATCCTCCTATGCTCCCATATCTAGGCCAGAGCTTCTAAACACCAACTTCTTCCATGACTCCATATCGAAGAGGACCGAATTGTCGATAAACCTATTTCCACCGATTTTGTGGAACTTCTGAGTCTCCGCATCGACTTCAATTCTCTCTGTACTTTTTCACTGTATTTTATTAAGTTCTATTAATGCGGACCAGTACTGCAAAAAGAAGTCTGTAGATACACTTCGCGCCCCCTCCAGACCATGACCAGCTACCTCAACGCTTTTGCATTTTAATACATCGAAATAGAAATGAACTCAACTTTGACTACCAGTTT
This sequence comes from Bombyx mandarina, assembly GCF_030267445.1. Taxonomy (NCBI): domain Eukaryota; kingdom Metazoa; phylum Arthropoda; class Insecta; order Lepidoptera; family Bombycidae; genus Bombyx; species Bombyx mandarina. Next base: position 14,887,070 of record NC_143219.1, on the reverse strand, counting down.
TCAGAGTCAACGTTTTGGAAACGCTTTGAATATACCCTTTACAGAAAAGAACACGCTCAATTGTAATGTCTATATTGTATTATAATAATTTTCGTACATTGAATATAGTAGATTTACTAAGTTGATATACGCTACGGTTGGCGTGTGGTTACAGAATTGGGAAACGAAATTCGCGTATAGAGAAGGCATTGCTACAAGAATTATGTATATTATTATGTGTATTTACGTCACAAGGGAATCAAGGAAGCTAAGTTTGTCAAGTAATGATTAGTGAACTCACTTGATCACAAATCATTTTATTCTCTACAAATTATTACTGTTGAATAATTATTTGAGAGCTCAACTAATTTTGGTTATACGTAAAGCTGAAGAGCTTTAATGTTTGATATGTCTTTAATTCATATTTACTTAACATATTCGAAAATAAAGTAAATGATTTGAGTAATTTTAGAATTAACGAATAGGACTTATTAAATCGTAGGCGAATTCAGAATGATGGGTTCCTCAGACGCTGATAATGCCAGAAGCAAATCTACTATCTACCAAAAAGATTTGTACAGCGCATACAAACACTCAGACAGATAATTTTTAATAAATCTTTAATGACCGAGCAAATTTTTCCGGTGCTTCTACCCTTGGATTTGTTTATGTCATTCCTTTTCCACATTACTCATCATCTCGAAACACTGCTCTCATAAGTATTATTAAACTATAAACCCACTTTGACTTCACGGAGTTCTGTTACATTACACTGTGGTATGTTACATTCACAAAACAACTTCATAGAATACAAAATATTTGACAGATGCCTGAATCTCGCTTACAACATTTTCAAGATAAGCTTACATATATACATAGTCAGGTCATAAATTCTGTCACATGTTCAATGTAATATAATTGAAACAAGTTTATTCATTATGTAACCATTAATATACCAAAATGAACTTAACAAAACATAGATTCTTATGACACTGAAGTTTATTCAAAATGACCTCCGTGATTTTGAATACAGGCCTTCAATCTGCGCGGCCAGTCGTCTATCGCAGCACGAACGAGGTCCATGTCAATATCGGCGGCTGCCTTAATCAAGGATGTCTTGAGTGACTCCAAATTGGGATGAGGCTTTGAGCACGCCTTTTCCTCCAAGTGTTGCCATATCTTGTAATCTAACGGATTCAAATCTGGACTGGAGGAGGGCCAGTCTTCGTGCCGGATGAAGTCGATTTCACGCGCCGCCAGCTAGTCTTGTGTGCTCTTCGCTCTATGAGCTGGCGCCGAATCTTGTTGGAATACCCAGTGACTGTTATTGAACATGGTCTGAGAAACAGGTTCCACAAGGTTCGTCAGGACTGTATTTTGTTACACAACTGCATTCGTTTTTACACCTTTCTCACAAAAATGTACCTCTGTTAAGCCCCAATAAGAAACTCCCAACCATAACATGAGCGAGGATGGAAAATGACCTCGTTGGACACGCGGAATACGGTTGCTCGCTTCTTCACTACTGTGTGCGTACACCTTATCATTTTGTTTGTTGTAGCTCTCTTCTACGGTAAAAATTTTTTCATCCGAAAAAAGAATTTCCCGATATTTTTTTCCCGCGTACCGCTTCAACAAAGCGCGGCATCTCTTCAGTCTCAGGTCCATTAGATGAGCATTCAAACTATGTCCTGTTTTTCTTCGATATGCCCGAAGCCCTAAGTCTTCATTTAACACTCTTTTCACCGTGGTTCTGCTTAACCCCATCTGAAGGGCCAACAGTTTCTGCTTACGTTTGGGATTTCTTTGAATTCGCGCCTTCACAGCTTTTATCACTGCTGGAGTCCTAACAGACCGAGGGCGACCACTTCTTGACCTGTCATCTACACTAGAGTCTTCATTGTATCGTTTGATGGTACGATAAACGAATCTTTTGGTTGTATTCAAATTTTTCAGTATGTTAAAAATTTGAATTGGCGCGTAACCGCAACGATGCAACGCAATAACTGCAACACGGTCTTCTTTAAGCGTCCACTCCATATTTAAAAATGAGTAAAATTCTAAATGTATACTATTTTTATTTTCATGAACAACTCGAAATTCGAATTCAATAAACTTTTTTGTGGTCAGCATTCTAAAAGAAAAGTTTTTACTGTGTGACAATACTTATGACCTGACTAGGTAGAAGTTCCGAACAACAACATTCGGACCATCGGTCTACCGAACAATATCACGCGCTCGGTGGAAGATCTTCCCTTTGTCATTAAACCTCCCAAACCACTGTGCAGGTAGGGTCGGCGGAGCATATCTTCTTTTTCCATTTTATTCTATTACATGTCATCTCTGCACTCATACACTTCCCTCGCATTTCCACTTTCACACAATCCTAGCAAGGCTTTGCACTCACAAAACACGTGATGCCCGATTTCTACTTCTACGCAGAATGCTAATTTTAATAGTTCCGCACTCAACATCCCCACGCTACAACTCCCTCTTGCTCCATGAATATTCCACATACGAAGCAAGAAGCAATCCAATCGGAACCTGAATATTATTAAAAGTACTTCTATGATTAAAACTACATCGACTTCGTCAGTCATTAGTGGCCACGAAGATATGTTCATTATTAGAAACATCGAAAATAGAGACACAAAAAAATTACAAACGTAAGATTAAGAACCCTAAAAATATTAATTATAAATACGACTCGCAAAGCTACGAGCTGCGAGCTAGAAGCTACGTGCTACGAGCGAGAAGCTACGTGCTACGAGCGAGAAGCTACGTGCTACGAGCGAGAAGCTACGAGCTACGAGCCGAAAGCTACGGGCTACGAGCGGTAAAATATACTGTAAAACGATGAGTGATCAAATCCGCACACTATTTATAGTATAGTGATAAAACACTAAGCACTAAACCGAATCAGGTTGCTTTAAATAAACAGTAAAAATAAAAATGTCAACCACTTTAGGTATAATGAAATAGCGCTCATAATACCTTGATTAATCTCAGTTACCTCGTTAAAGCTCGTTTACACGTCGTTGAGTTTATTACACTTGGGAAATTTAATCCAAACGATTTTATAAATTCGATGATTCGTCGGCGTTAATTTTCATACTTTTCTTAAGTTATAATGAGTTTTTTTTTGTATACACTTCAAAAAAAATATATGAATCTTCTTTTTTTACATAGTACCACACGATATCTTCTCACTGGTGGTAGGACGTCTTCTGAACTCGCGTGGATAGGTACCACCACCCCGCCTATTTCGGCTGTGAAGTAGTAATGAGGTTTAAAGTGTGGGGCAGTCGCTGTACTGAAAATTTAGGCTTAGAACTCATGTCTCAATGTGAGTGGAGGCATTTACGTTGTTGATTTCTATGGAATGATCCCAATGGATCGGATCTGAAGATCACTTAATACGCTTTTTCTTAACAATTTGTTATATTATAGATTTTCTTGTTTTAATTAACCAGTTTTAAAGTTTGAACCAAACGTTTGAAACAAACAAATCCCACGTCCGATCTCCGACAAACAGATGGAACAAGATCCCGCACCTTTGGGAGGCATGTTTACAGCGCGCGACCCAACCGCGGCGTCATTCGCACAGGCCCCTCCCATATTTTCGGTCGATGTTTTGAAACGTCACAAAATTCGACGATATTTCAAAGCGAGGAACAAATTCGTAGGCCGATAAGACAGTCACAGAAGTTTGGAGTGTATTTCATTGGAGTTGCTATCAGTTCGGCGGAGTGGGGGCGGTCAACTGAGCGGGAAACAAATGAAAAATCGCGCAAGGGCTCGTGAAGGGTTGGTTTAGTTTAAAAAAAAAAGTATCATATTTCAACGATCGGTACAACAATAATTCGGAATACGTTTTCGGCTGAGCTTAATCTAGCGTGTGTTTTAGTTCGCCAACTTTTGATGTTTCAAAATTTACGGAGGAAATTGTTTATTGAATACTTGCTAAAAACGTATTTAATAAAGTTGTGTTTCACTCGTTAGAAACTTGGCTAAGTATTGTGATGTAAGTATCGAGAAAATTTATACGGATTAATGTGGAGATGGGTTTGCAATAATGTTGTAATAGGGCTTGTCGGAGGTCACAATATGATTCCAAGTTTTTTCTACTACCAATTAAAACCCAGAATAGTTCACCCCGAAGGTCTCGACAGTAGCGTGTAATGGTAATCCTACCTTTCAAAGAAATGGTGGCTTTACGGGAGTAATGAGATAAACGATGCTACCAAACAGCAAAATCTCAACAAACCCTGCAAATTTCAAGAAATTAATAAAGGCATGATTTGCATGAGTAAGATAAAAGATACTACAGTAGAAACCAACTGAAATATCAATAAATTTACTTATCATAATCATCACATACATGTCACACAGCTATAATCCAGCTGTAGTTGCAATCGTTAACACACACGCAAAATAATTTTCTGAAAAGAAAAAAAATGGAAATTCAAAGAAATAAAACTTATTATTTTCTGCACTGAACAGAATAAAGAATGCCTTTAATATCATAATAGCATTATAACCAAGACAAAGCACGCGAACATGTTCCTTTAGAAGCTTACAACTTAATAATACAAGCTTTTAATAACTTTAAGTTACTGCATCGCCACTGCGCATTATAAAGACGGAACACACGATGAAGATAGGAAAAATATAGAGTACTCTCTACAATTAAATGATAGTTTTTTAATGTGATGTAATTACCAAATAGATGGATTTGGTCCCTAAAATTGATGAAGTTTACTCTTCAATACCTGCATACTTTAATACCACAGACAAATAAATGGCTTTGAAATTTGGTTACTGTCAAAATATCACACGTGTGTTTTAGAACTAGCAAAGAACAAGGAATGATGTATGATGTATCAATAGATACATTATTTCTCTGGTAGATAACTAAAATGGAGATGAATCAAATTAAAATACCCGAATTTACAAATGTACTATATTAATTAAAATAATGCTAGTGAAATCTGGTCACGCTTCGCTATGAATATTGCGAAACCCATCGGAAAAACTCTTTTGATAAAACTATAATTTATCCGCATCCACTGCTCTAACTTAATTCATCTTCTGTAACGGTAAAAACAGTAAATTAGCAAACTTTGATCGCGGTCAGATGAATGTACAAACAAACAAACCTTGTTTTTTTTTATTGTTTAGACGAGTGGATCAGCTCACAAACCACCTGGTGTTAAGTGGTTACTGGAGCCCATAAACATCTACATGTTCCACCTACTTTGAGATATAAGTTCTAAGATCTCAATATAGTTACAATGGCTACCCCACTCTTCAAACCGAAACGCATTACTGCTTCACGGCGGCAAAAGGCAGGGTGGTGGTACCAACCCGCGCGGACTCACAAGAGGTCCTACCTCCAGTAATTAGGCAAATTGTGATTTTGCAAGTTTGATTTTTATTACACGATGTTATTCCTTCACCGTGGAAGTCAATCGTGAACATTTGGTGAGAATGTATTTCATTAGAAAAATTGGTACCCGCCTGGGATTCGAACACTGGTGCAGCGCTCAACACGAATGCACCGGACGTCTTATCCTTTAGGCCACGACGACTTCTAAATAAGAAGTAATTTGAAATCAGATTACTTCTAATATATTTTCCCTCAATATTTTCGATGTTTAACACTATTTTTTTGTTAATCTTGATGCAAGAACTACCTGTGACTAATTACCAGCCAAAGCGTATCCACCACTGAAGACCTGGGAACCTGGAATCCACATTCACACCTAGAAAGCCCCAGGGTTAATCAGAATGACCGTTTTTTCGCTACCCGTTAGAAAAGTTTAAAAAATAATGTGTTCTAATATTTTATTTTTTGCTATGTTTCAACAAAATATATTTTCCCTCGACGGTAAAGATAACATTATTAAAGTTGACATTAAGGTCGATATCCCTTTGACAAGCCACGTCACGTCTCTCCTGTTTGTTCAGTACGTCGCATGTCAAAATGTACAGATGCTATTTCTCAAAAAAAAAAGCGCCCTTTGATAAATTATGATCTAAAAAGTTGACATTCACCGAAATAGTTTTTGCTGTTCCTTTTTTTTCTAAACTACGAAATATTATACACAAAACGAGAAACACAGCCATTCGCATGATAACTAAATTAACTGATGCCCTTCATTTTAGTTTGAAACAGAAGCGGTACTGATAAGGATGAGAGATGGAATTACCGAATTACTAAACGAAGTGTGGGGAGACAAAAAAAAAAGATGGGTCAATGATATAAGTCTTTAGACTGCTGGAACAAGCTGGATGCATTTGGCCAAGAACAGAGAAAGGTGGAAAAGGATGCAGTAAGCTTTTACCCGAGAAGGGGCCACATAACAAGGAAAAAGAAGAAATAACTAATTTGTAAATACCTAATCTGATATATTATATTTGCATTTTTAAATGGAAATAAAGCTATAATAATAAATAATTCCTTCAGCGACGAGCTCGTACGTAATTCCTTGGAGAAATTGGCATCCGAACAGCATAGTGGCTTCGTTAGCTGCGGTTTCTTCCGTTTTATCTTTTAGGCGACTTCAAGCAGCAGCATGATAATAATATAGCCTTTTATTCAGACCCATATTACAATTATATGACTAAATATAATACATAGAAAACTTAAATTTGATTTAAACCTTAATCTAGCCTGTTATTGGATTTTTTCTTATTTTCTGCAGATCTGTTTGCCAATCGACACAAAAACAAAAAAAAAAACAAAAAATGCAGCGGCAGCATAAATGTATACTATATTAATGTTTTATAGCATTTACATAACATAACTCTCCCTCTGATTACTCAATTATCCCTTGTCAACTCAAGATGAGCTTGTAGTTTCTCTGGTAAATGTATTTATCCTTGTAGGCAGACGAGCATACGGCCTGTCCCTGATGGTGAGTGGTTACCGTCGCCCATGGACTTCAGCAATGCCAGGGGCAGAGCCAAGCCGCTGCCTACCGCTAAAGCCGCGTATTGTTAATTTTTATTATTTAAAAGTAGGACACTCTCAAAGTAATTTACAAACAAACACACACTACGATTCAAACGCAAATTGTTATTCTAAAAACATAACAATTGAATCGTTTGTCGTTCGTCGAACAACGAATCCAGGATTTCGACGAATCAAGTAAGAAGTCCTTACATTATCGTTTAAGTGTCGCTTTATCCGACGCCGAGTGCCAAAGTTTTGAGCGAATAATGCTTCCGATACATAAAGCCATCCAATAATATTTGTGCTCTACGGGTAAGCGAAAACATTCGGGGGCGCCCCCCGTCGGTCGTCCATAAAGGCCTCTCGCGCGATAAAAACTGATCCGAGAGTTTGTTCGGCGACAACAGGAAAACACATCTTTGGCTGGCGGCCAAGTCACCTGGGTCGTCGCGCCACGCATGGCCCGCGTGCACCTCCGCACTCGCGATAAAGGGTTAACAAATTGCACCCGAGTTGGCGGCACACGTCGCCTTACGTACAACCAGTAAATAGTTCTATGTTTGCCGTGGAAGTTTCGACTTCTTTCTCGCTTGCCAAGTGACGTTCTCGTAATGGGTTCGCCCGCGGCGCCGCGCCGTCCGACTGCGCTTTGATTCTCATCGTTTGAATCGTGTTCGTCATTCGTCGTTGTAGTTCGTGCAAGCGCTTGTCGTGCAAATTATTTCCCCCGTATCGGGTCGTCTCGGCCCGTCTGCTCCGAGGGTGTAAACACGGTACGCGAGTGCGTCCTAATTTATTTGAGGCGCCTTTTCGGAACGCGTTTCGGCCTCCGTCCTTTATCCAGTTGAACAAAGGATAATACGAATAAAAGCCAGTCGAGCATAATCGCGGCGGCCGTCGGGAGCGCCGCGGAACGTAAAACAGTCACCGCAATTTTCTGCGCGCAGTTTTTCTACCTTTCGGTTCTCGGCTCGCTCCGGTGCTGATTCAATAAGGAGTTACGATCGTACTTAGCGCGAGTTACGTTTTCTCTCCGGCGTTTACAACATCAATAAAATAAATACGCGGTCGGGCAGTGGCCGTGTTGATTGTTTACATTCGATTACTCCGGAGTCGGTCGACCAGTATCAAAGCTTTGATGGCGAGGTCTTAAAACGACCGACTTGTTATTAGAATGTATAATCAATCGATACAGAACTAGAAACAGCTCGACTGTAAAAACACACTTTGATCTCTGAGCCATTTGCTGGAGACGCTTCATATATTTGAAAACGTTTCAAGCGAACGATGTATATATGTTTAGTATATGACATTCTCGATAATAAGTCTTTCGAAATCATTCTGTCTTAATATTTTTATTTATATTATTATAAATTGGTTGTTATTAACTGTGGGCCGTGTTTTATTATTCAATTTTTTTTCTGTATTTCTATCATTTTGAATTTACACGTAATGTTTGTGCGTGTTACCTAGTTTTTTTTTTTTTATTATTCTGATAGACGATATTTTTCTGTTAGAAACATCAACAAGTGGTGTTTTTTTTTTAAATTTAGCCTTTATTGGCACCCTTGCTTTACAACTTTATTTTTACTGTCAAAATCTACGTACCTATAAAATCTATCATTATTATATTCTGTGATACTTGCTATGAAAATTTTGTGAATAAAATAGTAATTACCAAAGTAAAATAAAACACAGTGCTTAATTACAGACTAATTAAATAAATATACAAATTAATAACATTTCCGAAATCTCAATTTAGAATTAAGAAATAATAGAACTTTACGTAATACATACGTGTAAACCATGATACCCGATTTATTGTGTTAATAACAAGCTTAACTCAATTTCACTAATTTATTTATTTAAAAAAGCACAACCACATCACAAACATCCGGCACGCACCATCCGGCTATGGAACGAGCTCCCCTCCACGGTGTTTCCCGAGCGCTATGACATGTCCTTCTTTAAAAGAGGCTTGTGGAGAGTATTAAGCGGTAGGCAGCGGCTTGGCTCTGCCCCTGGCATTGCTGAAGTCCATGGGCGACGGTAACCACTCACCATCAGGCGTGCCGTATGCTCGTCTTCCTACAAGGGCAATAAAAAAAATTAACATTGAAAATAACTTAAACTATTTAATTTATAATTAAGTGACATATATTGAGTGGCAATAATGGCGTACATAATTTAGATTGTAAATTATCGTATAGTTTATGATAATTTATGTATGCGGATATATGCCATACGCCATATAGCAAGATGTTCAGAAACGTTCCGTCACCTACGATGTACGTGAGAGATGAACCTCCTAACTGATTTAGGCGTGAAACGGAGTTGGCGGCTCCTCGTAATTCCTTCCTCATAAGCCTCCATCAGTTGTCATTAAGCGGACCTGACGCGGGCCCGCTTCATCTTACCGCTTCGTTTTGTTATTTAGATCTCGTTATACCTACATTACTTTGTCTCTGAGAGGACAAGGAACGTTTGATTCATGCAGGCGGTCACGGCACGAGATCACAACCCACCTGGTATTACTGGAGTTCGTAGATATACAACTCAAATGACGCTTCGAAATTAATCAAAAGCTTGTTGTATTAGAGATTGACCAACCGCCGCTGTCTAATTGCTTCGTAACTCTGATACTCCTAACCGTTTTAACTATTAAGAACTGTGAATAGATTTGTTATAACTACTTTTTAAAATTATACAAGAATAGACACGATTTCTGTAAAACGTATTTAAGTAGTTGATCTCAAGATGTGAGAAGATTAATAAACCTACTTAATGTTTTTTTTTATTACTTGTATGTCTGGACGAGCTCATCACTCACCTGGTTGTTAACAACCAGGTGAGCGCTTATCGGAGCCCATAGACCTCAGCAACGTATGCTGCCACCCACCTTGAGACATACACCTTCGTCGTGGTCTAAAGGATAAGACGTACGGTGCATTCGTGTTGAGCGATGCACCGGTGTTCGAATCCCAGGCGGGTACCCATTTTTCTAATGAAATACGTACTCAACAAATATTCACGATTAACTTCCACGGTGAAGGATTAAATAAAAATCAAACCCGCAAAATTATAATTTGCGTAATTACTGCTGGTAGGACCTCTTGTGAGTCAGCGCGGGTAGGTACCTGCCTATTCCTGCAGTAAAGCAGTAATGCATTTCGGTTTGAAGGGTGGGGCAGCCGTTATAACTAAACTTGAGACCTTAGAACTTATATCTCAAGGTGGGTGGCGCATTTACGTTGTAGATGTCTATGGGCTCCATTCACCACTAAGCAATAAAGTTTTTATTACAACGGCTACCCACCAACCTTTAAAGAAAATTGTCATGAAAGCCGATTTAAGGTCGTAAATTATTTTGATATATTTTTTTTTTTATTGCTTAGATGGGTGGACGAGCTCACAGCCCACCTGATGTTAAGTGGTTACTGGAGCCCATAGACATCTACAACGTAGACGCGCCACCCACCTTGAGATACAAGTTCTAAAGTCTCAGTATAGTTACAACGGCTACCCCACCCACCCTTCAAACCGAAACGCATTACTGCTTCACGGCAGAAATAAGCAGGAAAATAACTAAAAATTTAACACTCCGACTACATTAATAAAAATACTCCAGTCTGTTTTCTTTATAATCTTTGTGATCTGCTCCCGTTTGGCTCGCGTTCACCTGCGGGAACCAAGATTGATACGAGCCGAGCTAACCGCCGCCTACTGACAGTTTCTTATTGAAAAATTGAACGATAATCCCGCTGCCTTATTTAAGACTTCCCTTTTTATTGCTCTTATTTTTCTTTTGCCTTTCGAATTTTCAGTTTTTGATTGAGATTGATTTCGATTTTTTTTTATTGCTTAGATGTGTGGACGAGCTCACAGCCCACCTGGTGTAAAGTGGTTACTGGAGCCCATAGACATCTACAACGTAAATGCGCCACACACCTTGAGATATAAGTTCTAAGGTCTCAGTATAGTTACAACGGCTGCCCCACCCTTCAAACCGAAACGCATTACTGCTTCACGGCAGAAATAGGCGGGGCGGTGGTACCTACCCGTGCGGACTCACAAGAGGTCCTACCACCAGTAAAAAAGTTTCAAGTAAGCTTATATAAATCTATACTATAATATAATATTATATTATATTATATTATTTAATATTATAAAGAGGAAAGATTTGTTTGTTTGTTTGTTTCGAATAGGCTCCGAAACTACTGGACCGATTTGAAAAATTATTTTTCCATTAGAAGCCGACATTGTCCCTAATGAACATAGGCTACTTTTTTTAATTTTTTTTTTTTTTTTTGTTTCATGTGTGTTTTAATGTTTCCGAAGCGAAGCGAGGGCGGGTCGCTAGTTCGTTTATAAAGATTAGCGTATTTGTTTCTAAGATTGTTCTGCGATTCGATTTGATTGTAAGAATTTATTTTGACATTCAATTAGTATTTTCTTTTTTTTCTTCACCTTACCCTACTAGGTGGGGTCGGCACAGCTAATTTTTTTCTTCCATTCTCTTTTCTAAGTCAAGAGGTATTATGGCATCGTTTTTCTATTTTATAAATATACTAGCTGACCCAGCAGACTTCGTAGTGCCTCAATCGATAAATAAAAGACCTAAACTTTTGTGTAAATTAAACTTAAAACAAACAAAACGAATCAGTCCGACGGGGGGGGACATCAAAGGAAAAAAAGTTGTTATTTTTATTTAATTCCGAGCATTTTCATATTTATCTAACTTTAAACCTTCTCTGGACTTCCACAAATAATTCAAGACCAAAATTAGCCAAATCGGTCCAGCCGTTCTCGAGTTGTAGCGAGACTAACGGACAGCAATTAATTTATATAAAATATATAGATTTTCTGTGTTCTGCAATAGTCTATAACTGTTTGATTACACTTACTTGAAAACTATTTCACGTTAACGAGTCAATGTTACGTTTTTTTTTCATAATCTCGCACATTTAGTATATTTTACAATGAATAAGATATTTACATCGCTATGAATATCAACATAAAATAAATTATTAAATATTTTAATCGTGCTAAAGCCGCAGACATTGTGCATAAGATTCTAGTTGCTCTATTGATTTAATTTAACGTAAATGTAAATGTTTTATGACAAATACTGATCTTCAGTTTTTTTTTTTCATTATGTTGGCTTTGTGGTGTCAGCCTAAAATATCATCATCCCATCTGTTCCCGTGTCGTAAAAGGCGACTAAGAGATTCACCAGTGAGTAACCGTATTATCTGAGCGCCATATTAGCATTCTGAGATCGCCAAGCAATGTTTACTGATGGTAAAGTACATACATTGTAAGCATGCCCGAGTTTGTACTCACAAGAGGTCCTACCACCAGTAATTACGCAATTTATAATTTTGCGGGTTTGATTTTTATTACACAATGTTATTCCTTCACCGGGGAAGACAATCGTGAACACTTGTTAAGTACGTATTTCATTAGAAAAATTGGTACCCGCCTGCGGGATTCGAACACCGTTGCATCGCTAGATACGAATGCACCGGACGTCTTATCCTTTAGGCCACGACGACTTCAATGTCAGGACTTTTAGACCGAGGATAGTGGGTTCATGCCTTCAGACGAACATTCATCAAACTAAATCATCTGTTTGCTTAAAAATACGAATACAATCCCTGGTTCCCGTATATAACCTACAGGGAATATTAGTTTGGACTTAGATGAACGTGTTTGATTTTTAGACGTTTTTTTTTTTTTTAAGCTTCAACTTTAAACTGGCGATAACTGTTAACTGTGAGCCGATTCAATGGGCTTCGTTTGAAATTAGTTTCTTTTACTATTGACATTAGTTTAATATTTAAGTCAAATTGAACGCGAAGGTTTTGCGGTAGGCTGCTTAGATTAGTGAACGAGCTCTCAGCCGACCTGATGTTAAGTGGTTACTGGAGCCCATAGACACCCAGCTCGAGACATAAGTTCTAAACTTCTAAGGTCTCAGATTTTACGACTGCCCCACCCTTCAAACCGAAACGTATTACTGCTTTACGACCGAAATAGGCAGGGTGGTGGTATCTACCCGTGCGGACTCACAAGAGGTCCTACCATCAGTAACTACGCAAATTATAATAACTACTCTACTGTAGCAATAGCTTTATTAACTATTTTCCCCTTTGTTCTCAGGGTGCGCGTTTGTCAAGTTCAGCTCGCACCAGGAGGCGCAGGCAGCCATCACGAGTCTCCACGGCAGCCAGACTATGCCGGTGAGTACCTACTTAACACTAATCATACCAACAATTGCTGGTACCTGTTTCTACCACAGCGGGTAGATAGTGGTGTACGACAAGTATTACTAAAAATAAACAAAATAAAGCCTAAAATAATACCTATTAAATGTATACTGTAGACTACTTAGCAATAAAAAAATATATTTAATTAACAGCCTCAATTTATTATATTATTAAAAAAAGAACATAATATTCCTAAACTTAGCAATTAATCTACATACATAACTATAGATTAATTGGTAAAAAGAAGTCGTGAAGTCAAATGTGCAAAAGCAATACGATAATACTATACATTTTCAATGAAAAAGTCCAAAATGGGTCATTTGACCCGTTATGGTATGTTTAGTGCTAAAAATTATTAAACATTAGAGAGAGGTGACAATTTGGAAAAGCTGCTGGTAACAGGCAAGGTATGCGGAAGAAGGCCCAGAGGCAGAAGTCCAATGCGCTAATCAGACCAGACACGCTCCACTCTCAATACTTCAGTCACCCTCAGACACAGCCCACTGAGTTTCGCGCCGGATCTTCTCAGTGGGTCGCGTTTCCGATCCGGTGGTAGATTCCCCGAAGCACGACTCTTGCTAGGGTTCGTGTTAGCAACGTCGTCAGGTTTGAGCCCCGTGAGCTCACCTACTAGTTAAGGTTCCGCTGATATAGCCTCTCAAGGCAATCTTAGGTAGTAAAAAAAAAAATTCAGTCCACGTTGCTATCCACACAGCCGAGGGTAGGCAGGAATGGCGCAGGATAACACAGGAGAAAGTTGCTAGAGGAGGCCATAACCCTCAGCACTGAGGATTATTGACGCAAGGAGGAGGACACATTATTCAACGCACTGCCTCTTTGGCAAAGACTGCAGAATGACAACTCTAAGTAACATTAGACATCGTTATTCGCGTATATCGCATTACGGATTTACTTTTTATAGGAATTAAATTACAAAAATTAAGGCATACAAACGAATCAGTTTGGTTGCTATACTAACAAACAGAAAGTATTGGTGATAGGGCGTTTTTTAAATATAAATACGTGTACTTTTGTTAATTTTTACTGCGAGGCAGTCGTGAATTCCAATTTAGACGTTAGACTGTCCACTATGGAATAAAATAAACAAAAGCAAAGGTTTTTTTTTATTATTAGGAATTTTTATTACTTTTTTTCACATGTTTCAAATTCATAAAAGATTTATTTCCATTACAACTATCGCTAAGCAACAGTCCAATACTTTGTAAAATCTTAGCTTCTTTTATATTTTAAAACGACTCCTATCGACTAGATACTGAAGTTTTTGTTCACAATATCAAGCAAATGGATGTATCGCGTTCCCTATTATAAAATAGAAGTAAATTAGGAAAAAACCTGAATCGTGGTAATGACATTATCAAATGTAGATACTAAGTGATAAAAGTTCCACTCATTCAACAACAACATTTGATCCACCTATCGACTTATAACATTCGCTCAGTGGAAGATGTTACCTAAGTACTTTTAAAAATGACAACGTAAAAGAATCAAAACAATAAACGCGTAGCCAACATTACACAAAACAAAGAGACTTGTACTTACGCCGATGTTACTTTGGGATGTTCTTTATTTTATTTCCTTATAAACCAAACGGAGAACAGATTCCGAATCGTGATCCCTAAAACGGAAGGGTTACAGAAAAGATAACAAGGGACAAAGAATAGAGTTGGACGAGAGATAATCTCGGAACGAGAAAATTGGAACATTTTTTAACTTGACTCAATGGATTGGTTTGTATTAGAAACTTTTCGAGGGCTATCGAAGCGTGTGTTTTTATAAATTCATAATTAAATTGTTTCATCAATACAATATAAATAAAATTGGAGTGTCTGTTTGTAATATTGAAATAACTGCTTTTTACTACATCCATATGAATATATATACGGTACATACACTAAAATAACGCGGTACGAAAATAACCGTGGGTAACATCGCGGGATTCAGCTAGTCAATAATAAAATTTAATGTTTCTGAAGCAAACCGTAGGCGGGTCGCTAGTGTTATATAAATATGATCATACAGCCCGCCTGATATTGAGTCAATACTACTCATATACGTCAGCAATGTCAGAGGCACAGCCAAGCCGCTGCCTACCTGATTAAAAGCTCTGTTATTATTGTTTTAAATTTCACAACATCCAACTTTTCGTACAGGCGCTTTATAGTTTCTGTCTACGGAAAAAGCATCATGTATCTCGAACTAAAGACTGGAATTCAGACACAAAATCAAAAGCTATTCGAGGTAGTATTCGTAACCGTGAAACGATAAGGTTTGTCACCTTGGATCTATGGATAAGAGTACTGCCATCCTTGTCAACCATATGAACTTTGGATTTTCTGATCAACCTTTTATCATCCCAGGGACTATGGTTTTCTGGCACGTTTTCTGGCGGTTTTCTGGTATGGCACGGGTTTCTACGTATAATATTTGCAACCTACTGTTCCTCTTTGAAAGCTGTCTTCAACAGCACTTTTTAAGCTGTTTAAGCGACTGACTCGGTGGTGCAGTAATTAGCGCCCCTTATTGTTGCGCAGAGGATCGCGAGTTCGAATCCCACATCGGGCAAACATTTGATTGATAAATGTGGTTATCTTTGTCTGAGTTTTCTCTTTGTCTGGGTGTTTATTTTCTACATATGTGTTTTATTATAGTTGCTAGCGACCCGCCCTTGCTTCGCTTCGGAAACATTAAATTTTATAATATTATTGATAGCTGAGTCCCGCGATGTTACCCGCGGTTATTGTCGTACCGCGGGTGACGCATCGGAGCGAAGCTAGTCTAAAAAATAAAAAATAAATTTGATATATGTACTGTGGTATACATACACATTTAGTAAAAAGTGGTTATTTTATTATTACGAACAGACACTCCAATTTTATTTATTTGTATAGATTACATTATATGTCCGTCTCCAAACAAGGTTCGGGAGGTATTTATCGGTAGACTGCAGCTAGTTTTACCCCTTACACTACAAGTTTCCTTGAGCAACTGTATCCACTCATAATCAGGAGAGATGTGAACTCGTCTAACTACTTTCAATCGCAACAAAACATGAATACTTCAATAAAAAAGTGGTCAATTTGGACTGATAAATACCGAAGAAACATACCTTAGATTTGTAGACCGTCCCACAGTATTGGCTAAATGCATCTGCTATTTAATACATATAATTTTTCTGCCCTTCTGCCAGTCACCTGGGGTCGGTGCAACATGTTTTCTCCTTCCATACTCCTCTATCATATACCGTTTCTTCGCTCACTCCCCTCTTACACATATCGTCTTTCACGTAATCCATCCATTCCTTCTTAGGTCTACCTCTTCCTCTATTTCTCTCTACATTCATAGTTAGCACTCTCTTACCAACCTCATTTTCTTTTCGTCTCATCACATGTCCATACCATATATACCGCCCATGCTATCTTTTTTTTTTTTCTTACATGAGTGGACGAGCTCACATGTGGTGTTAAGTGTTTACCGGAGCCTATAGACATCTACAACGTAAATGCGCCACTCTGAGATATAAGTTCTAAGATCTCAGTATAGTTACAACGGCGGTCCCACCCTTCAAACCGAAACACATTACTACTTCACAGCAGAAATAGGCAGTGCGGTGGTACCTACCCGTGCAGACTCACAACTGGTCCCACCGCCAGTAAAATCTAATACATAACGAACCTTAAAACCTTTCTTCGTTCTGCTTACGTTTGAGAAACTTGAAGGGCTATAAGGCACACAATGGCGCGGCACTGGACACCCTCGACCCCGTCTGGTCGACTCATAGGACATTTTGATGATAATGCATACAGCATTTCACAAAATTTTACAAAGAAAAATTTCTTGGCTACATTTTAAATATGGATTCGGATATTCTCGGAGCGTATTTCTTCAACCTTTTTTGCATAACTACGTCCATATTTTCCGACTCGAGTTCTAATAAAATCGTTCATCCTCTAGCGATCCCTAGCCCTAATGACTTTCTTCGATGTCTCTTTGAATTTTATTAAATATGACTTTGCCAATAGCAGAATGAAAAACGTAACTGCTTAAGGAAAATTAAAAAAAAAAATCATTAGCCTTTATATCACTGATGGATTTAAATTTTCTAACGAGTTCACGGTCAATCTGATGATAAACAGTTATTATACCCCATGAAGACCTGAGGTCAAAGTCCCTGTAACATTCAAATAAAGGTGAGGTTACACTCAAACCGGAACGCAATGAATTCGGTGTCCGAAAGGATGTTCAATTTCTGAACGTCAAAATGTCAGCGAGCGACGTCCGCCATGACACTATTTGTCATTCACATCCATCCGCCAAGAGCGACGCATTGGTATTATATTTCTTTTATATTAAGTATTTAATTTCTCATATAAAGTTAATATAAATATCTCAAAACAATAAATACAATCCGCGCTCAATTACCACAACGCAACAAGGATGAAACGCTAAAGACTATCGTACCTTCCAATTCAAGTGGCACTCGCAATACAATAAATAAATATATAAATCTAAAGAAGGTAATACATAAGATCACACACACGTCGGTTGCGCCAGATATTTTACAAACTCGCTCAATCCCCGTAACCTTCAACGAAACAAAAAAAAAGTTTTGTTAAAACTATGTCTCAAAATCATAATAGCATTACAACTTAATTGTTCACAAGATAAAAATAAGGCTTGCGTGGAATATATAAAAACAAGACGGTTACAAGTACAGCTATACATGTATACACTCTTTATATCTATTACTTAATGAGTTGAATGAGCTCACGACCCACCTGTTTCTAAGTGGTTACTGGAGCCTGTGACGTAAAAACCTTCACTCTCCTAGAAGCTTGGGTTATATTTCTCAATGGTATAGTAATCATGCCAATTCTAATTTTATACACTTACAAATATTAAACAGACAACCTTTTTTTTTCTACCTAACCCCGATGGTCTTGGGAGACCATTTCAGCGTAACCTTAAAAAGTAGGTGAGCTCACGGGGCTATAATCTGACGTCGTTGATAACACTAACCCCAGCAAGAACGGTGCTTCGCAGAATCTACCATCGGATCGGAAACGCGACCCACTGAGAAGATCCGGCGAGACACTCAGTGGGCTGTAGGTGGGACACAAACACTGCTAACATACACTATACACCAAACAGAGAAAAAACAAAAGACGTGTGGCACTCGGGGACTGCCGCGGTAAAGCTATTGCAAAGCATTTTTATCAACTTATGCAATTACAATTAGACAATAATAATTTAATATTAAAACAATAATAAAAATAAGACCACGCTATATTTATAAACATTAACAAAAGCAAAACATTAACTGTCCCCTTCACACTCATAAGCTAGACCGCGTGAGAGAGAGATGGGCAGACTTTTCATGATGCTCATGCAGTGTGACGTTACGCCACGCGCTTTTTCACAAACACTACACCAGCGCAACGTGTGGATGTGTTGAACGCGAGCTACATAGTAGGCGTAGTGGGTGTGTCAGGTTATTTTCGTTACGAAATTTCTTGATTCAGTCGCCGTGCTCAAAGCCCGCGATAGAAGCTATGGTTAAAAACACACTGAACTAGCTGGGAACGCGACCGTGTGGAGCGCTTCGTGATTTGTCGGCGCCGCTCGGAGCCGCTTCCGCAAGCCAATCGCGACACACTTATTTTTTCGTTTCGTTTCATTTCGTTTCATCGAGTTTGAAATCACAACGATTCTAAAGAAGTTTCACTTCAAAAATGGTCGGGTATTTAACCTGTAGTACATATATAATTAACGTACTCCGCGTTGACATCGTAAACACTAACTTTGAAGACAAAACCAACATCATTGCAGTGCTCATTCATTTTCGATGGTCGTGTAATTACACGTTTCAGTTCGGTCGCTAATTAAAAGTTAAGCTAGTGGATCGGACAGGAACCCCGGTGCTTTCGGCCTTAATCCGTGTTCGGTAAAAAGTTGCTCGTCCACTACAAAGCTCGATGCTTGCTGTACGCTTTTAATTCCTGAATACAATCGACGGGTTTTTAGATCGGTTTCATAGTCGATGCAAGGTTGGGTACCAGCATCCTGCCTTCTTCTGCCGCTAAATAGTAACGTGTCTGATTTAAAGAGCGGCTAATACAATTGTGATTTCAACTTTCGGTCTCTTCTCTGGCGGGAATTACGTTATGATGTCAATGGTGCCAAAACCACTTAACCTCTGATGAGCAATTGGAGCTATGGTGATAAAATACTCTGCTGCCATCTATGGTGACAGTCATGGGTAGAATTGGTGCGATCGTATTTTAGGCCAAAAGCAACATCCAGGCGAAATCCAAGTAATTTTTCTTATGTTTAACAAAAATAGAAGCTCACAGGTATTCGGTGTGCGATATCTAGAAACGAACAATAGAAATCTGGATAAAACTTAAATCAATGCAACAATAATTACAAGCTTCAAAGCAAGATGGTTCAAAATATCATACGAAAATTTCGGTTCTCCGAACTTCGAGGACGAACATTCCAATTTAATAATTCCTATATAACAATATAGTTTCCAAATTGCAAAAAAAAATCAAACACCTTCTCGCGATACAATTATTGTCAAGCCTTATTAACAATGCAAATACTTTGAAAAAGAACTTTAGGAAAACTGAAGATGGTTTTTTTGTTTAACTTAAAGTGTTTTAATAATATAATAACAATGCACTATGGATTTTTTTTCCAAATCATTATATAATAATTATATGTGTAAAGCTACTTATAAATAGAAAATCTGTGCTAGCTCATCGCCAGTTGGCAGCATTCCCAGAAGGCTGGCAGCATTTCCACGCTGGATAGCAATGCTAATTCTTTGTGCAAAATACGTACCGGCCTTCTGGTCCCCCGAGGCCAGTATGTTAATATGTATAGTCTCAGTTTGACAGATGACAGATCAGATTGACAGAGATATGAATGTCAAATTGACAGAAAGAAAACGATGGCAAAGGTATTTACGTTTTTGCGGTGTATTTAATTTTATTTTACTGTGTTAGTCTATTTAAAAGTCGAAAATAAACTCAGTGTTCAACTCCGAAAACGTATTTAACTCCGACACTTACCCCATGTATTTTATTAAGTAGTTTCATGGTTCGATTTTTTCAACGGAAAAACGGAAAATTATGACACCATACAGTCTAATCTTTTGCATATTCTGGTTTATGAGAAATAATACGGATTGAAATGAAATGAAGTTGATTAATATGAAAAATTTATCAATTGAGACGAAAATAAATGTAAAGAGATGACATAGGATTAAATATAGTTCCAGAAAAGTGGTGATTATTTACTGAGACTTTTCGGAAGATCACTAGGAGCTACGTCAACGTTTCATAATCTCACATTTATACACTTTGACAGTTACTAAACAGTTAATAAGCCATCGTTATTATTTAAACAGTTTTTTCTGGTGGTAGGACCTCTTATGAGTCCGCACGGGTAGGTACCATCATCCTGCCTATTTCTGCCGTGAAGCAGTAATGCGTTTCGGTTTGAAGGGTGGGGCAGCCGTTGTAACTATACTGAGACCTTAGAGCTCATATCTCAAGGAGGGTGGCAGCATTTACGTTGTAGATGTCTATGGGCTCCAGTAACCACTTAACACCAGGTGGGCCATGAGCTCATCCACCGTCTTAGCAATAAGCTAAAGTAAGACTAACAAAGTGGTAGTAAGGAGTAGTAGTAAGTAAAACAACTCATACAAATTCACTTCTCGCGTTCTCTTCAAAAAGCATTACACCATATAATTATTCTTCACTAGTGGTCCCGCAGTAGTCGAAATTCGACTATAATTAATTGGAATTGTAAGTTTGTACACTATTATGATTGTATTTTATACTTCTTTAATCACAAATTTCGCCAAGACTATACTATAAAAAATATTAACAAAGACAAACAATATTTAATCTATTCTCAATTTGACAACAGACGTCAAGAACAAAAGTCTGACAATAAATAGTATGCATGCGTGTGTGCGTCAAATACATGGTATGTAGTGTGTGTAATGTTTTCTTTATTGATTTAATGTATCTTTTATGCATTATTTTACAAAAAATTTAGCATTGTGCCCTTCTTCTCTATATTCTCTATAAGTGTGGAAAATTTCATACTCCTCCGTCCGCGCAATTTTCGTAAAAAGGGATACAAAGTATTTGCTTCACGTATTAATATATAGATACACGCAAACGTTAACTGTAAGGTTAAATGTCAAAAAACGTAGCGCCAAACTACGACAAAGTGAATCCGAACGGATCTATAATAATATTATTTTATCAACCACTTCGTCACCCGACAAGCTGTATCAAAATAATGTAACACACGTTCTATTTGTACAGCTGCGCTGTTTGCTGACGTAACAAATATAAAAAATATAATAATGTTCTCGTACATGTTTATATTTCCTTTTAATAAGATTTACAAAGTAAATATTTTGTTTGGCGTACTTTTGTTTGATGTTGTTATTTTTGTGCACATTATTTAAGATGAAGACATGCAAGGATGAGAGTGTTCCATTACATTGGAATAGAAGATTATACACTAGAAAGAAAGCTCCCGCCCTTGTTATACATATAGCTATAGTGCTTGTTATACATATATCTAGCCTATTTCTGCCGCAAAGCAAGAATGCGTTACCATTTGAAGGGCGGGGCAACATATGACCTTAAAATAGAAACCCACAGCTGGTGCCTCACAATATTGATATTCACGTGATGAAGCTTATTGGCCTGGGTACTGACTTATCACTAGGTGTTCCGTAAACTCGTTAACCAAACTATGCAATAAAAATAAGAAAGGCACTATGAACACTTGTTAACATACATCGTTACGTACTCATTCAGCTTAGAAAAATGGGAGCACCAGTGGTAAATGCCCAGTCTTGAACCGGCGAGCTTTCGAATATATCAATCTATGACACATAAACAAGATGAGTTCGAGCTATAAATAAATATTATATGAACTTGTAAACAAGCTTACAATAAAAGTTTGGATCGCCTTTTATTAGATTAGGAGTTTTTTGAAAAAAGAAAAAAAAATTCATGGAAAATCTCTTCTATCTCTTTCTAAAAGGAACAACTATAAATATTAAATCATATTTTCCTAACGGCAGCAGCTCGTAGCTTACTTGACTTTAAGTGGGACTAGCTCTGTATATACTATTATGTTTTTTTTTTATTGCACTTGTAGGCAGTCGAGCATACGGCCTACCTGATGGTGAGTGGTTACCGTCGCCCATGGACTTCAGCAATGCCAGGGGCAGAGCCAAGCCGCTGCCTACCATAGCCAGCGCTAGTATATACAGGTCTAGTATATACAGTAGCCTGTATATACTAGCCCTGTATATACCGAGTATACTGATAAAATAAGTAACTCCTAAAAATCGTAGCTTAAGATTAACATCAAGTCAGAAAACAAAGTGTAACGTGACATGCTGGGGTTTACAGTGAAAACAGCTTTTGCGGGCTTCCGCTGTTGTTTTTAATAATTGCGGCCCGAGACGAAACCTTACAGGAGCTTATTAAGTGAAAATTTTGAAGAGCTTCCGCGCTCCCGTTAACATTGCGAGAGCTTAGGTTTTTCCTGGTTTTGTGTAATTTGTATTATATTTTACATTTATGAAGCCAATTCGTGATGTATTTTATGAATAATTAACTCAAGATCAAGACGTGTAAATATTTTTTCATATATACATTAAAATAGTAAAAAGTAGTGTTATTGTAAAATACTAACAACAATGAATCAATCAGAGCAATCTAACAACATCAGTTCGGAACAAATTTGATTTGAAAATCTTTACGTTCGTGTAGCTTGCTTAAATAGCGTTAAATTTTAACAAATACATTAATCAGGTACCATCATCGACCCAAGTGAAAATGGTGCCAAAAAATATCTATGTCTATAATTTTTTTTCAATTGAAAATAAATTTAAATTAACACAAGCATTAAAGAAAAAATTTAAAAACATAATATATATTCTTTTTGTGTATGTCTACTGGATCGTATTACTCATTTGAACTCCATGGGGAGTGCTCTGAGGAATTGTTCGAGATGATACCGGCATCTCGTTCTTTTCACCATCGCACCGCCCGCCACCGGAGTAGAGTTCATCCATACTACCTGGAGCCACAGCGGTCATCCACAGTGCGTTTCCAGAGGTCTTTTTTGCCACGTACCATCCGGCTATGGAATGAGCTCCCCTCCACGGTGTTTCCCGAGCGCTATGACATGTCCTTCTTTAAACGAGGCTTGTGGAGAGTATTAAACGGTAAGCAGCGGCTTGGCTCTGCCCCTGGCATTGCTGAAGTCCATGGGCGACGGTAACTACTCACCATCAGCTGGGCCGTATGCTCGTCTGCCTACAAGGGCAACAAAAAAATTTAAAAAAAACACTAAAAGTCCTTAAAGCTTCTTAAAACAAAAACAAAAAAAAACATTTAATCCATCGAAATTTAATAGATGCAATAAGTGCTATTACCATTTCGGTTGCGGAGCGATTCTCTCAAGTCCTATTAAATGTTTTGACGATTGAATGAATATTCTAAGACCGGGTTAACTTTCGGAATGTGTACTCAAATAACCCAAGAACTGGAAGGTGAGAAACTCATCAACCGTTAACAAACAAACTTCAAATCACTACAAGTTTCAGCATAAACACTTGAGACTTGTTCATAATCTGGAACGGTCTATGAACTGACACCGAACTCTACGTCGTTCTACCTCGTAACGTAACGCGTGCTATATAATGTTCCCTTGGATGACAATATCAGATTACCGTATGGTACAAAATAAATCATCACTAGACGACAGTGACAAAAACAACTGAATAATATCGGCAGATTGCCAAAAAAAACAAAGAAATCATTTAAGAATAAATGATATCAAATATTTCATCATTCAGCTATCGAACAATAAAATAAAAGATTCAGAGGCCATTACTGATTCCCACGAATGAATAACCGGATTATTGTTATTTTTATTACTCTTGTAAGCAGACAAGCACACTGCATCTGCATCTGATGGTCAAAGAATTTTAAAAAACTTGCTTATAAAATTTTCAAGTCATGAACTTACATAGCGCACCCAAGATATAAAGTCTACCACTACCATTCAAATTAAAATACCCGAAGCTAATACCGATCTGTGTAGGTAAGGTAAGGAATTCACATACCCGGCAATCGAAAGAAATAATATGGAATATAACGAGCGTTATTTAATAACAATGAAATGTTGCGTTATTATTGTTACTGTCTTAAAAAATGAATACTCTCTTAGTTTATTCTGTAGATCGGTAGACGCCCACACATTTGAAGTAGTTACCAGAATTTATATAGGTGTCGACTGTATAACTGACTGTTCTATCATTCACAATTAAGGTATAGTCTTAACACGTTGACTGCTATTCAGGTCGTCGGTGCTCTACGTGGCGCACTGAAGTAATTATGTCGATTTCTCTCTTCGATCTTCTTACTAAGGCGCTGAAATATCTAGTAGACTCTGGGAAAGACGAATCCAAAGATACTGAGAATGAATCTATTCCTAAGAGACTTAAAAGACTGAAACATACATTAACAAACAAAATAAGGCAAAACTAGGCAATCCAGGTGCGCTTAGTAACAGAAATCGACATAATTGTCAGTGCCCCGCTTAGGGCACCGGTGACCTATATGGCAGTCAATGTGTTAAACATAAAAACCGCTCCCATTCTCCGACTTGAGGTGTGTACACAATAGAAGGCCACCACGAACTATTTACCTCTGTTATGAGAGGGTGCGAAATTAAGACATTTCGACCGGTGTGGAACGTCTTTATTAAAATAGACGTCGGTTTTAAGAAGATTTAGCTATGTGTTCATATTAATTGAAGCTTGTGATTTTAAGTATGAAGATTTTATTACAGAAGCCGTTTTGACTTTAAATTAAATTAGTGTAGCTTTTAATAATTTGAGTGTTGAAAATCTCATTAACATGTAAAACTTTTTGTGGTCTAAAAAGGAGTATCTTCAGTCTTCATATCTTCATCTTCCATATTATATTTATATTCAGTACAAACTGGAACCCACAATTGCTTTGTAGTAGAAGTAAACAATGTTTAATCTGTCCAAGCCTATTAAACGCTCTATCATGAAAAAAAAACATTTTTCTAACCAACAACGGTCCACAATCTTTGCGTATGAATGGCTTCCAGAAAAGTGATTCCATCAATTTCATACAATTACATGAAACTTTTTGCACAGACTAAAACGTAGTCTAGAAAAAATTGAACCTTAAAAATTTCAATTCAAAACTCTTTCCCAATCACCAGAGTCTGGTTTTTTATTCAATAAATTCAGTTATCTACATAAATTTAGCTGTTCCGATGAAATTTTAAGGGAAAGAAAAATTTACTAGGAACATTTCGTTTTGTTGGAATCCGTTCAGCATTATTTAAGGCTCAGCGAGCTTTTATTTATTGTTGAATCAATCACGGCCGTTACGCTCTTCATTTCAGTTGAATATAGAAAAATGATTTTTCTCATTTAAATGGTTATAAGTAGGCATCATTGTAAAATTCTGTTTGTATCTTTTCTAAATCTTAGTTTCTGTACATAATATAATTAGACTCTAGGCTAGTTTTTTTTTAAGTTTACACGATGTAAATGTAAAGTAAAATAATATATTTCAGGATTTTAAAAATATTCTTTATTACGTTTTAAGCACTTATTTTTGATTGGTTTGAAGGTGGTCATTTCATGTGCAAGTTGAAGATGACTCTTACGACGTAATCTGGGCTTGTAAATGATATAGATAACCATTGTTTTTGCAAAAATAATGAAATCGCACGGTACGCCCTCCGAATTATATATGGAATGAGAGACGACTCTACTTTTTGAGAAGTAAAATTTTCACTATCATTATACTTCTTGCTAATTTCACTTTAACTTTTTATAAACACTTGACAAACAATGGTTGATGTATCATAGAATAAACTGTCTCTTTTCCTTCAAGAGAGATCATACATCTTCCGTTTATAATATATGTGTGATATGTTGTTATTTTCGAACTAGTTCCATTTTCTACGGAAGACAAGTTATAATTTATCATAATAAATTGACAAACTAATTCCGATCGACTATTGATAAAATTCAATCAATAATTACTCATTATAGTACAATTTAGCTACAAAAAATTATAATTTCTGTGAACATCCAAGAACACAGTCCTTCCACAAGTTCAAAAAATTCACTTGGGACAGTAAAAGTGTCCAAATTGGTGTAATAAAAAATATCTCATTGTTTTTAATTACCCAATGAAATTATTTGTGATTTTTTTATATGAGTTTAATCTGTCATCATGATCTTTCAAATAAAAACATGAACACTCAATAAACATACTATCAAACAAAGTAGGGTACACAAAAGACTCTGAACTTGAGAAACCGGAAAAATATAAAACTGCCTGACGGATAAAATCTTAGCTTAGTAAATGTAACAGAGAAACTGCTGCATAATATGACGTAAAAATAATGACATAGAAGTGTAAAGTTCAAAGATCATTGGACTTTATTATTTTTTTAATTTCAAATGACATGACATTAATTTAATTGTGCTTTGAAATTTATACTGTAAGTGAAATAAGTTGAATTCCAAACATTACAAACTAAATATATATAGATCAAACAACAAACCAAATTACAAAACGCAAAGTTCAAAATCTCAAAAGATAAATTACGAAACAGCGAAGCTCAAAAATTAAGTCATAACTTTCCAACGTAGACGAATGCTACGCCGGGCCGCTACGAATTGCTACGAGGCTACGAACCCTCGCAGCTCTGTAATTAGACTTGTGTCTTTTCATGTCCGTAGTTACGTACAAATTAACTGTTATATTTCTGTAGTCAGTGTAAGAAATTTCTGCCTCAATTGAAATTTAATTTGAATTACAATTTGTAAGGTTAATATTAAATAAGGTAACCATTTTTCTGGTTTTTTTTCTAAAATTTTAGACATAACTGAATTAACTCGTACAATAACTACTATTTCATGAATTATTTAATACAAGTTTTTTAGCAAATTACCTTTTTTTATTGCCCTTGTAGGCAGACGAGCTTACGGCCCACCTGATGGTGAGTGGTTACCGTCGCCCATGGACTTCAGCAATGCCAGGGGCAGAGCCAAGCCGCTGCCTACCGCTTAATACTCTCCACAAGCCTCTTTTAAAGAAGGACATGTCATAGCGCTCAGGAAACACCGTGGAGGGGAGCTCATTCCATAGCCGGATGGTACGTGGCATAAAAGACCTCTGGAAATGCACCTTCTTTCGGAAGAGTGGGTTTGATGCCTACTACTGGAAAATCGGATAAGTAATTAGTATAAGAACCTAGCGAAATAGTTTAGGTAGATAAGTAGAAGTATTTAGGTGTAGTAGTTAGAAGATACGAAAAAAAAAATGTTAGCTCGAGGTTAGAGTCTATCCCAAATTTTCTTGTATTTAGACCAATTGCCAAAAATGTTGTTATATTGCCTTTGATGCGATCAATTTTCATAATCGCTCATGGAGCACAGCAACTTCAAGACTATGATAGTCAATTAAAATATGAATCTCGAGCTAAAAAACGACCATTATTGCAATTACAATATTTGTTTGGAATATCACAAGATTAGACAATTTTGATCGAATAGTTTACATTCCATGCAGTTTGGTGGCTGAATTTATACATTTCCCAACATTTTCGTAATAACAAAGCCACGCTCATTATTTCAAACGATGACAATTTCTGTTTTTGAATCATTAATTTTAAGACAATTTCTTAATGTAACTTTTTTTATAATTATTTGTAGTGATTCAAATAATGCTTCACAAAATCAATATAAATCTATATATATGTGGGAATATTTAGGTGTAACCATTGGCCAC
Organism: Bombyx mandarina; assembly: GCF_030267445.1. Classification (NCBI taxonomy): domain Eukaryota; kingdom Metazoa; phylum Arthropoda; class Insecta; order Lepidoptera; family Bombycidae; genus Bombyx; species Bombyx mandarina. The sequence goes on along the minus strand of NC_143219.1, from coordinate 14,858,943 downwards.
ACCGACCTGACAGATGACAGATGGTGCATGAAGTATAAGTGACAGATTGATTAAGACGAAATAAGAAAAGACGTATATTTTTGTGAACAGATGATTAAATAAAATTTAACAAATTCGCTAATTTCATTGTGCACCGCGATCCCACAAAACTTTGGGGGCTCGTCCGAGATCGAAATTGACATCAAGATCTGTGATCAGTGTACAAAAGTTGCGAACAAAGACTACGCACACGGGAAAAGTGAGGGTATTTTCACATTTCAAATTTCACGCAAAGACGTTTACAAAGAATTCTATTGATAGTAAAATGCCTCGGAAGGGTGCTAAAGAAGACGAAGAATGCTTTGCTGAACCTGCTCCACAAATTTCCTTCTGCGAATTAGAAAAATCTATGACTGCATTTTCTGGTGACGATGCATACGGCGTGGATATCTTTATAAAGGATTTTGAAGATATCGCTAATCTCATGCAATGGACAGGCATTGAAAAACTGATCTACGCAAAAAGGCTTTTGAAGGGGACAGCAAAATTGTTCCTGAGATGTTTGACTGGTACGACTACATGGGAACTCTTGAAAACGGGATTAAAAGAGGAATTTGGACTACATCTGAACAGCGCAGCCATTCACAAGACCATATCAAATAGGAAGATGAAACCAGGTGAAACCTACCAACAATATTTTTTGCAACTCAAAGAACTAGCAGTACTCGGAAATATTGAAGATGACGCCCTAATGGAATACATCATTGATGGCATCCCCGACAATGAAATGAATAAAACTATACTATATGGAGCTTCCAACATCAAAGAATTTAGGAAAAAACTTGATTTATATGCTGAAATAAAGAAGAAATGTCGAACGTCAAACAAAGCTTATAATCAATCAACAACACCCAAGCCTACAACATCTGGATGGAAGAAACCATTACCTAAGAAGAGATGTTTCAACTGCGGAGACCTAGATCATGAATCTTCAGGCTGCTCTAAAGGAATAAAGTGCTTCCGTTGTAATGACTTTGGACATAAGTCAACTGACTGTCCCAAAAATATAAAGAAGACTCTAGAAATAAAATGTAACAAGAAGAATGATAGCCAAACACCCTACAAAGAAGTTATGATCAATAATGTTATGGTAAAATCACTTATTGACACTGGCAGTGATGTGAACCTAATGAATGAATCTACATTTACTCAAATACAAGGCGACACTTGTAACTACCACCCTGATTTAGTACAAAGCCTGACAGGCATTGGTGACTGTGAGGTGCATACAAGAGGCTCATGTACTCCAAGAATTGAGATTGATGGTTGCCAATGTGAAGCAACGTTCTATATCATCGAAGATGACAAAATACCAGTTGATGTAATAATAGGGAACCCAATATTACAGGACATAGAACTCAGTTTTAAGTCTGGTGTTATTTCTGCTAAAAGAATTTTACAACTCACAATGTTAGAGGATCAGACTGAGGAACCAATGATTATAGGAAATTTCAAATATAAAGATCAGATTGAGAAAATACTGACAGAATATGACCCTGGAAAATGTTGTAAAGAATCCAAAGTTGAATTAAAGTTATTACTTACTGATGAAACCCCAGTGTACCAGAATCCACGACGCCTATCCCCTTTAGAACTAGAAATTGTAGATAAACAAATTAAGGAATGGCTAAAGGATGGTGTAATTAAACCAAGTAATTCAGACTTTGCAAGTCCAATAGTACTGGCAAAAAAGAAGAATAAAGGATATCGACTGTGTGTCGACTATCGAAAACTAAACAAAAAGATAATTAAAGAGAGATTTCCTCTTCCACTCATAGAAGACCAGATAGACAGGTTGAAAGACGCTACAATGTTTACAACATTGGACCTAAAAAATGGATTTTTTCATGTTAATGTTTGCAAGGAGAGCCAGAAGTATACATCGTTTGTGACTCCTCGTGCCCAATTCGAATTTCAAAAAATGCCTTTTGGTCTCTCCGTTGGACCCTCTGTGTTCCAGAGATTTGTTAATGATGTGTTTCAGGACCTGATCTTAGATGGTGTGGTGTTGACCTATTTAGATGACTTGATCCTGCCATTTAAATTTCCTAAAGAAGGTATTGAGAAGTTACAAAAAGTTTTATACAGAGCTGAAGAATATGGACTAACTTTCAACTGGAGTAAATGTCAATTTATGCAGAAGAAAATTAACTATCTGGGTTATATCATTGAGGATGGTAAAATCAGTCCATCAAAAGAGAAAGTGACTGCTGTTGCTCGTTTTCCAATCCCACACAATATTAAGACTTTACAATCATTTCTTGGACTTACAGGATATTTCAGAAAATTTATCAAAAATTATTCTCTTATAGCAAGACCGCTAACCAACCTTTTGAAAAAATGTGTTATTTTCAATTACGACGAAGAATGTGAGAAGGCAGTTGAGACCCTCAGAACTATTCTGTGCCAATCACCAGTTTTGCAGATCTACAATCAAGACTTAGAAACCGAACTCCACACTGATGCAAGTGCTGACGGCTATGGAGCTGTATTATTACAAAGAAACCTGAAAGATAATAAGATGCATCCAGTTTACTACATGAGTAGGAAGACTTCACCTGCAGAAAAGAAGTATCATAGTTACTATTTAGAAGTTTTAGCTGTTGTTGAAGCTATCAAGAAATTCAGAGTTTACCTGCTTGGAATCCATTTTAAAATCATCACTGACTGCTCTGCTCTGACAACAACTCTAAAGAAAAAAGACTTACCTCCAAGAGTAGCACGCTGGGCTCTGTTGCTTGAAGAATATAATTACACTATTGAACATAGACCTGGAATAAGAATGAAACATGCTGACGCTCTCAGTAGACAACCTGTAGAAAACATATTTATACTTACCGACACAACCGCCCGCCTCCGTAGAGCACAAGATAATGACCTAAAAATAAAACTGATTAAAAAGGTCTTAGAAAAAGAACATTATGATGACTTTATGATTGAAGCTGGAATATTATGGAAAATAAAAGATGGAAAAAAATTAATGGTGGTACCTAAGAATATGCAAAATGAAATTATTAGAAAAAATCATGACAAGGGACATTTTGGATTAATTAAAACAGAAGAATTGATTTCCAGAAACTATTACTTTGAAAACATGAAAGATAAGATCAAATCAGTATTAGAAAACTGCATAGAGTGTATTTTAATTTCACATAAAAAGGGAAAATCCGAAGGTTTTCTGCATGCCATAGACAAAGGAGACATACCACTATCTACTTACCATATTGACCATTTGGGACCGTTGACATCAACAAATAAGAATTACAAGTACATATTCACAGTTGTAGATGGGTTCACAAAATTTACATGGATTTACCCAACAAAGACTTTGTCCACTGATGAAGTTATTGACAAACTGAAGATTCAACAACAGACTTTTGGTTCACCACAGAGGATTATTAGTGACAGAAGTACCTCCTTTACATCCAACACTTTTAAAGAATTTTGTGAAACTGAAGGAATCTTACATCACATTATTACTACTGGCCAACCTAGAGGCAATGGTCAGGTTGAGAGAGTCCATCAGATAATAATTGATGCTCTAAGTAAATTATCAGCAGATGATCCCACCAAGTGGTACAAACACATCAGTAATATTCAGAGATGCTTAAATGGTTCATTTCAAAGAAGCATTAAGATGTCACCCTTTGAATTACTGACAGGAGTCAAAATTAATAATAAAAATGAAGCTATCTACAATTTAATTAATGAAGAGAATCTTAAATTTTTCTGTGATGAAAGAGAAGACTTGAGGAAGAAAGCAAGGGAGAACATACAAAAAATTCAAGATGAGAATAGAAGAAATTTTAACCGAAGACGAAGAAAACCCAGGGAATATGAAGTAGGAAATCTTGTTGCTATCAAGAGGACACAATTTGTGCAAGGCTACAAACTGCATCCAAGATACTTAGGACCTTATGAAATCGTGAAAAAGAAGAGGAACGACCGTTATGATCTCCAGAGGATTGGTCAAGGTGAAGGACCCCATCACACCAGTAGCTCTGCTGATATGATGAAACCTTGGGTTGCTGATGCTGTCGAGTACGAGTCATCTGGGACAGACGACTGAGCAGGACGGCCGTGTGGGAATATTTAGGTGTAACCATTGGCCACACCGACCTGACAGATGACAGATGGTGCATGAAGTATAAGTGACAGATTGATTAAGACGAAATAAGAAAAGACGTATATTTTTGTGAACAGATTGATTAAGACGAAATAAGAAAAGACGTATATTTTTGTGAACAGATGATTAAATAAAATTTAACAAATTCGCTAATTTCATTGTGCACCGCGATCCCACATATATTTGTGAAAAAGCTTAAGATATCATGATACATCCCACTGCCAAACCTAACACCTCAAGATAAGCTCTGAAATACATCCGTCAACGTTTTCGAACAATCACAACCGTTGTTTTTCTCAATAGGAAAGTTGCATCGCAGCAACTTTTCCAACATAAAATTTTAGGATTTGCATTTCCACCAGGTCTCATCTGAATCCAGCTAAATATATGGCCTAAATAAAATTCATCAACAATGGCTTCACGAGACCAGGATGACTATAAAATCCATAGGAATTATTCAAACCGGCAATAACGCGCAGCCGTGCGCTTTCGGAACACTATGCCGCCATATACGATGCAATGTGTAAAAAAACAAATGTAACCCTAAAGTGTGAAATTGTCTTCCTTTTTTTTGTAAATAAATATACTACTTGCTTATCAACCAAAAGAAAACTAATCTTACAAGTATTGAGTGAACAAAAAGTATTTTCTATTGCCTAGATCTACGTGATGAAAATTTATAACTAGCCTCAACAAAATACCGTAGTAGACAGAGATAAAAACGAATATTAAAATGGGCCGAGTTGAATTCTATATTCTGTATATAACAGATAAAAAAGATGTGTGGTGTCGGGGACACCGGATAGGAACGAAGTTCCTTATTATAAAAATATTAATTTTAAGTTCTATTCGAGGTATCATCATCATCAGCCTTTATCTATACACTGCTGGATGTAGGCCTCTCCTATAGTCCGCCACAATGAACGATCGTCCGCCTTCCGCATCCAATCTCTCCCAGCATATCGCTGCAAGTCAACGGGCAGGGGGACGCCCAACGCTGCGCTTTCGAGGTATAAAGAAAATAAAACTGGAGGTTTCGCAACAACCCACGGTCATTCGGTAACGTGCGAACTTATTGTGGTACACTTCATTTACGGTTGTTTGCATAAGAGTTAGTGTATTGCGCAAACGAACGCTCTGAGATCGTGGTCAATGAATGATAAAAAAATGTTATTTTTTGTACGTTATTACAAAGTTAAGTCGTACACTGTGTGCATTACTAATAAAAATCTTACGTTACGGACGTTTTTTCCCGGTTAGGGTACCCCTCCGCATCGTCCCATAAGGAACTTCGTTCCAAAAAATAATGTTAACAAATACTGTCAAATTACAATTGAGATAATAACATATTTTAATAATTATTGTATAGATATTTTCAACTAGCTCACTCTGCTTAGAATCTAGCAGACCCAACGCACAATAAAAAAATACGGTGACAAGAACATCGTGTTTTATTATTTATTTTGCATTAAAAGTCAGCTTCAAACACGATTGAACGAGACAATAACAGTGAAAGCTGGGATTTCTAATACCACATTTATTTTATTTTACAACATAATACATATACACTATGCTATTATGAACCGATTTGCCCAAAGAGGTAGTTAACTGGAAACTGTGAGTAGGATATTATTAGCAGGCAAATCTGTGTACCCTCTTTCTGGTCTGTTTTAGAGTGCCAACACTGTGAACTCAATAACAAATAATAATTTGGTTTAAAAAAAACGACTTCACATATGTTCACTTCACACATGTGTTGTATGTGTTTATTTATTGTTTTTGTGTGTATAGGAAAATTGGAGTGAAGTTTCTTTTTTTCAATAGCTTCAAATTTCAGGTAGTGCGATAAAAATTTTTGATCAAAAATATGAATTACTTGGGATATGTTTTAGTTTAAATTGAATTTAAGCTGAAAAAACGAACTTAAACAAAATGCAATGAAGAAATACGTATTATTAAATGGATCGTTAGCCGATGTTCTGTTTCTTCTAGAGTAAATGCAATATTAATAATGTTTTAACGATTCTACCTTCGAAATTTGAATAACATATTTAATCCTATTTTAACGCTATTTATATAGTATATTTAATGATCTTATAATTTAATGTATTATTTTAATATAATTGAACTTACCTAGTATAATAATATGCTATTTTATTCAGTAGATAAGTTTTTTTACGTAATTGGAGCTGGCGTGTTAGTTTTGAAACCTGCCCCAAAATCCCGACTTTCTCTCGACGAATATCTGATCTTGTGATTTAGTTGTGAGGGCCATGAAAACAACGAGTAGTTTAATTTGAGAACTATGCAAACCATGACACGCGTCATAGCGACAGTTGAAACTGTAATGAAAAAATAGAACATCGTCAGATGGGTTTGACATAAGTACTTAAAATGATCTCAAGCGATGATTTTTTTTTATTGCTTCGATGGATGTACGAGCTCATAGCCCACCTGGTGTTAAGTGGTTATTGGAGCCCATAGACATCTACAACGTAAATGCGCCACCCACCTTGTGATATAATTTCTAAGATCTCAGTATAGTTAGAACGGCTGCCCTACCTTTCAGACCGAAACGCATTACTGCTTCACGGTAGAAATAGGTAGGCGGTGGTACCTACCCGTGCGGGCTCACAAGAGGTCCTATCACCATTACGCAAATTATAATTTTGAGGGTTTGATTTTTATTACACCTTGTTATTCTTTCACCCTGGAAGTCAATCGTGAACATTTGTTGAGTACGTATTTCATTAGAAAAATTGGTACCCGCCTGGGATTCGAACATCGGTGCATCGGTCAACACGAATGCACCAGACGTCTTATCCTTTAGGCCACGACGACTTGACTTAACCACTTAACAGCATGGGACCTCATGCAACCACCTCTCCAGATGGTGCTGTAGACGAGGCCATTGTCTGGTCATTGTAACCTCAATAAAGCGGTAGAGCTCACAACATGGTTGGTAGAAATAATGAGATTTTCGCACGCTGGCTTAGGGGCTCGAATCGAAGACCCAATAAAATTTCTTCAAGCGAGAATTTCCTTACGGCAGTCACACGAAAATATTCTGTCATTACCTTAAGCCATACTGAATTGGAGATCTCTCAACTTTGACAATAACCATTACAATGTGTCTTCAGTGATCAGCGCTTGTGCAATTCTATCGTATTCTCGATATCAGAATACGAATAAAACATTGTTAAAACGCATTTTGAGCAGGAAGTATAAAACGCGTTATTTTGGGGCGGGGACCGAAGATCCCACCAGGTCCCCTCGCCTAAGGGGCACACAGGATGTGTGGGACTGGATGGTCCGCAGATGTAGGAAGCAAACCGGGGCCCAAAGGATGGAATTTAGGGCCTTACTCACTAAACGACTTCCCTGCACTCTCACCCAAGTGCTCCCAGCTGAAGTAATGAGGCCACCACGCTCAACATTACACGCTTTTTGTGGTACTTACTGCTTTTATCATTTACTATACACCGATAATTCAATTACAAGAGATGTTAACATTTAACAATAGCACGTACAAAGACGAACTTAACTCATCAATTAATGCTCTTCTAGCAACGCAACGACAGAACGACAGAAGTTTGGAACAATTCAAACAAAATGTAATAAAATATACCCCATTCTAAATAATCTATACTAATATTATAAAGCTGAAGAGTTTGTTTGTTTGAACGCGCTAATCTCAGGAACTACTGGTCCGATTTGAAAAATTCTTTCAGTATTAGTTAGCTCATTTATTGAGGAAGGCTATAGGCATAACATCATGTAGACCAATACAAGTGGAGATCCAATAAAGAATGTTTCAAAATAGGGGGTTTAAATAGCTCCTTAACATTTTATAAATCAAATGTATTTTCACTTTCTATGTAAATGAAGTGGGGGTAAAATTTAGCGTTATGCCAAAGGACATTAACAAACTAAAATGCCGCCACCACCCACCTTGAACCATGAGTTCAAAGTCATAGTATCATAGTCCAACGACTGCCCCACCCATTAAACCGGAACGCGTTTTTGCTTCGCGGTAGGAATGGGCAGGGTGGTAGTACCTACCTTTGCGGACTCACAAGACGCTCTACGATCAGTAGATAAATTAATACATTATGATAAATCTACGTAATCACGTATCTCTGATGTAATTATAAAAAGCCAGTCATATCAATACAAACAGTTTATTAATATATACAATACACGTAGTTGAGTTCATCCATACTACCTGGAGCCACTGCGGTCATCCACAGTGCGTTTCCAGAGATCTTTTTTGCCACGTACCATCCGGCTATGGAATGAGCTCCCCTCCACGGTGTTTCCCGAGCGCTATGACATGTCCTTCTTCAAACGAGGCTTGTGGATAGTATTAAACGGTAGGCAGTGGCTTGGCTCTGCCCCTGGCATTGCTGAAGTCCATGGGCGACGGTAACCACTCACCATCAGGTGGGCCGTATGCTCGTCTGCCTACAAGGGGAATAAAAAAAAAAAAAAAAACCTTTCCACAACAACTCCAAGTTAGGATTTTCTCCTGTATTTCCTCAATAAACATTGGTCTAAATACATTGTTCAATCTAAGAATCGGTCTTATATATTAGGTTTTCTCAGAGCCTGATGTAAAAATGTGATATGTATTAAAGAACGCTCGCAATTGGCGTCATGATAGCCATGGATTCACATCGCAAATCACATAAATAACAATTTCTTAAAAGCAAGCAACTCAAGATAATTTTTTCTCGTGTGTTATAGATAATAAAATTGTAACAATATCAAATATATAATTAAACATTTCTCAACGTTGACCGGCAATGAACTCAAGTCCTTTAATAAAATAGTTTAAATCATTAAAACACCAAGGATGTTGGCAAAGAAATTTTAAAGTTAAACTAATTAAAATTATTTTGATTCTTTGTTTTGATTACGATAATTAATAGACATGTGAGTATTTGCTGAGTTACAAATGTCGTTCGTTTATATAATTATCCACTACTTTGTCCCATTTGAGAACTGAGTTAGAACAAAAAAATGTAATAACTCTTATAATATCTTGGTCGATAAAATTGCAATCTAATATCTGTATGGATGTGGCAATGTACCTCTGCTAATAAAGCGGTAACAAATTAGTTTTCCAATAATTATTCAGGCGCTTCCATAAAACGGATTATCATCTGGCACTTTTCATATTAACAAGCTTTCGAACTCACGTGAAATGTTTTTTCTGGACAAACCTCCGCCGTTTCAATGTGGACCCTAAGTGCTTGAGGCTGAAGTTAAAAATCGTAGAAAGCCCTGTAATTTCTATCGAAAACAGCGGAGAATTCTTGGTTTCCCCTCACGTCCGCCAACAAAAAGGCAGAAGCGTGTCTCCCAATAAATCCGGCGAGGGAGGCGGCTCTCCTCAGCCGGAGGTCGTATGCAGATGTCTGTTTGTCCAGTCATTACGGGGGATGTTTGCCGCGGGCGCCTTCTCGCTGCATATCCGGCTTAAGTCATCAGCTTAGAGCTATTTAAAATAAATTATGTTCGACATAACAACATCGACATAATTACTTGTAGCATATAGAAAAGCTTTTTTGGAATATTTATAAGGTGGTTTAGTCCGATATTAAGTTTTATAGTGTAAGTTGATATACATAATAATAATGTGCGTATTGTATTGCTTTCTTTTCGTTTTTTTTTTTTGTATAAACTTAAATTTCTAATTTTCTCTTTTTTTTTCTTTGTTCACTTTTTACTTATGTGTGATTTTCATGGTGGAAACATATTTGTTTATTGTTTTAGCTATTTTTTAAAATATTATATCTGTATTTTGTACTGTTGGTTTCCCAAATAAATAAATGAATAACAACATCGAATATTTCATAGATAATGAATTTCATAGATGTATTATCTCATAACAGAGTTGCACACTTTCATTGATCATAAATAAGAATTTTTCGATACCCATTATTCATAAATAAATTAACATTATTTATACGGGTTATGTCTAGTAGTCATTGGCTTACTGCAAGTTTATTTAGCGCTATGTTTGTGTGTAAAACTAAATATCATCGTCATCATTATTCCTTGGACGTCCACTATATAATATTATACTTAAAAGCAAATTACAAACGTATGCCAAGAAGACAATTTTATGTAATAAAATATACTATAGTTAACACAAACTTCAATATATAAACAAAAACTTTTAACCTTAAAAGTAATTGTAATTATATCTACGACTAGTGAAATGCGAAGAAAATTACTATTCAAAATAAACCTGCTCTGTGATCTGTTTTTATACATCATAAATAAACTTACAATTTTATATCAAACTAGTGGTCTCCCGGTAGTCGAAATTCGACTAAAACTAATTGAAATTATAAGTTTGTACACTATTAAGATTCTCATTCTCATTCAAAGACTTCTATAATCACAGATTTCGCCAAGACTATGTACACTTTAGACAAATATTAATAAAGACAAACAATATTGAATCTATTCTCAATTTGACCACAGACGATAAGCAATAAGAAAAGTTTGACAATAAACAAATAGTATGCATGCGTGTGTGTGTCAAATACATAGTAGTGTGTGTAATTTTTTTTTATGCATAATTTAAAAAAATACTAACATTCTATTCTTTATCAGTGTTGGAAATTTCATACTCCTCCGTCCGTGCAATTTTCGTAAAAAGGGGTACAAATTTTTTGATTCAAGTATTAATATATAGATTTATTAAATTGAATAATGGCAGTAATTAATATTTAAATTATTTTCTATAGATATATCTAGTCTGTCATAATTTGGATTCACTACATTTTTATTTTGTCCGCTCAGCTCTCATGCCTCGGTCCAAGCGACAAGGCTCTTATTACGTATGCATCGGGAGCCCTCATTTTTGCATTTGTAATGGGGATCATTGTGTAATTATTCACTCGTTAGCTGAAACCAATCTATGCCTTTAGACGGGTGAACGCTTCAAAGCGCTTGAATATCTTAAAGTAACGAATTAGGCACATTTAAAACTTTCTCAATGAAATTATATTTCAATTTTGGTATCGTTACTTAAATTTATGTAAAGTTTATATATTTTTAAAGCGGCTCTCTTTTTATTTAGATGGCTATAGCCGTTTCCAGCTTTTTTTTTCTCGGGCTGTGCCCCAAACCTCATATGAGGTGTCCACTCCTAAGGGGCACGTGGGGTATGTGAGACTACTCAATTGTAATGCATTAACGTATCGAAGGGAAAATAGAGTGTGATAGCTTTGAACAGGTCACCGATACTTCATATAACTAGGGGCTCCAGTAGTAGGTAGGTAGATAGAGAAATATACTACGACTAACAATGTACTATTAGATTTTTATTGAAGCTTTTATATTTTTTATTTTCCCTACCTATTCGCTGGTAGTCTAAGAGGCTATTCCAACTACGGCCGGACGGGTAGGTGAGCTCACGGGCTAACCTGAGAGAATTTGCTAACACTGGCCCTAACAAGAGCAGTGCTTCGCAGAATCAACCACTGGATCGGAAACGCGACCCACTGAGAAGATCCGGCGAGAAACTCAGTGGGCTGGGTCTATGGGTTATTTTGCTAATCGAACTCTTCGTCGTAATCGACTAGTTCGACGAGGACGGTGACCGGTACTTGAGAGGTCTAAGAGCACCGAGAGTGAATCCGGGGGATCTGACAAGATATGTTTCGAGTGATGGCGGCTTTGCGTTACCCCGTCGCGGTCAGATAAGTAATTAGCGGCGGCCACGATAAGAGGGTTATCATGCCGCGCTGCTTTTTCAAAGTAGCGTTCTGACACTTCCTTAAGATACTTACGTATCGGTAGGCATCGGCTTGGCTCTACCCCTGACATTTCTGAAGTCCATGGGTGACAATAACCACTCATCATCAGGTGGGCCGTATGCTCGTCTGCCTACACGGGCAATAAAAAAAAACTAAATTTAGGTCGTCGTGAAGATCTACATTCCTCACATACTACGGTGCTCCGACGGCTATTTTTCAGAAACGGGATTGTATGACCTTGGAGAGTTAATGTGTATACGGGCCACGTGAGCGAACACTGATAGATGCATGTACTGCCACCCATCCCGCACCACCAACAAAAGATTCCTAATAATCCAATCCATTCTTAAACGAGGCTTAAAAGAGTTCTACCTCTTAGATAGGACTCTGATATTAGCATGGCATTGCTGATATCCATTATCTTTTGAAACCCATTGACCACCCACCACTAGGTGCGATAATGGCTCGTCTACCACGAATGCTTTAAAGAGGGTAAAATATAGTAGTAGCCCGAAGAGAAATATGTTGCTGACCCGTGTCTTCTGATTACGAGCCAATCTCACTTTTATTGAAAGGGAAAGAATTTTGTGGGATACCTGGTATAAGAGAAGTTATAGCCTACCTTTAAAACAATCTAGACTATGCTATACAAGAATATTTACAACCGAACTAGTATTAAATACTTGTAATATCCGAAAAACTCATCTTAATTGAATAAACTGTAGCAAATCTCATTATTCTCTATCCGTTTGTTTATCACAAACATATCTGATTTAATGAAGGTATTACCAGATAGTTTAGGGTGACCACGAGTTCTAATACAAATATTCTGGAATAAACATAAATTATCAAACATATTAAGTTTCGCGATAACACCGTATTTAACTTTCAAGGCTTACGAAACATCCGGAGCTAGCGGTTGCCCAAAATGGCCGATATTCTAAAATAATCTGACAGACATCAACTAAATGCATACCTAATGCTCGCGAAGGACTTCCATAATGACGCATGACATCGTGTAAAAAAACCGGCAAAACAGGAAAAGAACTTTTGAAATTCCCATAATCCGTATTGTTACAGCACTATGGGAACCTGCATGAGTAAGTGACTATTTCTCACGTGTCACGTGCGAACTGGCTCAAATATTGAGACAATAAAATTAAGGATTCGACAATGATGCGCCTGAAGATGGGTGGCACGTTTGGCGTAATCGTATCTACGGGTTCCGGCAACCGCTGACTTTACTCATGAACCCGACAGCACTACGAAGAATTTATCCCCCAAAACTACAAAAGTTGGTCACATCAAAATAAAGCTATCTACGGACTGGCGATGTGCCAGTGAACACGTTAGCACTAGAATTATGGTTGTGTTTAGACGTGTAGACGAGGACTTATACGGGCAATCGCCTTTTAAACTTTCATTAGAGATAAACAAATAAATTTCATTGTTAGAGGACGATACTTTGGTGGATAGTTTTGCAATTGATGTATTTTTCGGACACTTGGAAACTATTTAGAGTTTAGTAGAAAAATACTATCGAGAATTTTCTAATAGAGTCATATGTTTTTCACTCTTTGAAGTCCAGCTCAGTGATGATGTTTACCTGATGTTTGGGATATCTGCGTCTACGGAGGGATTTCAACTATATCTATTTTTCACATCTTATTGAGGACTTCTTCAATAGCCAGCGAAACTACTTTTTTTTTATTGCTTAGATGGGTGGACGAGCTCACAGCCCACCTGGTGTTAAGGGGCTACTGGAGCCCATAGACATCTGCAACGTAAATGCGCCACCCACCTTGAGATATAAGTTCTAAGATCTCAAGTATAGTTACAACGGCTGCCCCACCCTTCAAACTTCCTTAGCCTAATCTTTCTTAGCTTAGTCCGAATACTAGGCCTTTTTCAAAAATACCTAAGGCTTTATCAAGGTAGCTAATTATTCGGGTGAATGAAGAGATAAAACATTTTCGTGTATCTTTATTTTTCTTGTTCGCCTTGTTTACATTCCCTTATTTAGGTAGATAAATGTTCCCCCCGTTTGACTTGTTACCACAAACTTCATGAATATATTACCCCATGTGAATTATTTTTGTTTATTTAATAGGACACTACGTTTCCTATATATATATATGTTTTTTTTTTTCTGAAGCTGCAAAGGAACAAAACATTTTCTAGAACGTATTATTATATTATATTATATATTATAATCATAATACATATTATACAAGTAGGCAGCGTCTTGGCTCTGCCCCTGGCATTGCTGAAGTCCATGGGCGACGGTAACCACTCACCATTAGGTGGGCCGTATGCCCGTCTGCCTACAAGGGCAATAAAAAAAAATTCAATTAAATCTGTGTATTTTGAGAGAGAAAGTGATCATCTTTTTGCTCTAGTTGTGAAGGACTCCGATCATTGTATGATAGGTCTGGCCTTAATCGAGTTTAGGGTTGGGTCTTCTAGGTTATATCAAAAGCATTAAACTGATTGAAGAAGAATAATTGAAATTAAGTTTTCAAAGAAATAAGTTATCAAGGTAAGCTCCGGTAACTGTTTAGCATCAGGTGAGCCACGAGTTCGTTCATCTATCTAAGCTTTAAAAAAACCACTTACCACTTGTAAGAAAATAAAATATGTATTGCGATTTAAATAATCTCTAAAATAATAAATAATTAAATTATATTTTTGCAATTCATTAAGTAACATTTTTTATAAGAAAAGACGCTATATAATTAGCGCAAAGCTTAAATGTCAACGTCAATACGTACAATAAAGTGAAAATAATACACACGAGATTAAACCCTTAAATAAAACGTATTAATACAACGGAAGGTTGGCCTTGTTTACGCGAATTACTGGAGGTACACATGCATATACCTTGTATTGTAAGTGTAGGTTAAGTTACCATCATCTTGCCTATTATGATATTAAAGGATGGGATAATCGTTGAGACTTCGCCATTGTGCAGATGGCGTCATATACCCATTACGCTGAGTATCTGGACCTATTAACAAGTTTACTGGTAGTAGGACCTCTTGTGAATCCGCGCGGGTGTGTATAACCATCCTGCCTATTTCTGCCGTGAAGCAGTAATGCGTTTCGGTTTGAAGGGTGGGGCAGCCGTTGTAACTATACTGAGACCTTAGAACTTACATCTCAAGGTGAGTGGCGCATTTACGTTGTATATGCCTATGGGCTCCAGTAACCTCTTAACACCAGGTGGGCTGTGAGCGCGTCCAACCAAAGCAATAAAAAAAAAGTCATCTGATGAGTTATAAGTATTTTCCTTGTAAGCGATCCGGGCAGGCTTAGCACCGGTATTCAAAAAACATCCACTCGAACTAGCTTTGTTCGCATGAATTTTATCAGGAAGGCCCGGTTATTCGACACACTACCTTGCTCTGTAATTTGCATAGAATAACAAGGGAAGCTCACGGTGCTTAGAATAAAGAGTAGGTCTTCACAGAACCTCTGTTACTGGTGGTAGGACCTATTGTGAGTCCGCGCGGGTGGGTACCACCACCCTGCCTATTTCTGCCGTGAAGCAGTAATGCGTTTCGGTTTGAAGGGTGGGGCAGCCGTTGTAACTATACTGAGACCTTAGAACTTATATCTCAAGGTGGGTGGCGCATTCACCTTATGGATGTCCATGGGCCCCAGTAACCACTTAACACCAGGTGGGCGGCTGTGAGCTCGTCCACCCATCTAAGCAATAAAAAAAAAGCCTCGGAGACGAAACCAATACACTCATATACCAGGGTCGGCCCGTGCTCGCTATTGAATAAGAAATTTGCATTCGTTAACGCATCGATGATTAGTTTCGAGGTCCAAAGGTGAAATAATAACACACGAAACTTGATATTTAAACTGTTATCGTTTAACCGATAGATATAATGTATTCCGCAAATATTTCAGGTCGAAATTAACATAATTTTGATTGTGTAATTACAAGTAAACGCTCCGTTGATTAAGTTGAACTCGAAGGCCCTGTTTGCTTCGCTCGTTTGACGTGAGAATCAACATCGCGTAAAGAATCGCGAAGGCGTACGTACGATTCCCGCAAAAACCCAACTCAAAGCGAAACTCGAGTTCGTACGTAAAATTTATTGCGATTCACGAAGCGACCTACGTCATAAGGAAAAGTAACTAATACATAACAAATCTTTATCTACAAAGATTTACTGTGTAACATAAATAATACAATTCAGTATTCCCTCGTTACCTGTGTTCTCTCGTTCCCGAAAAATAACTTCATGTACCTACGAAAGTTCCTTCCACCGAAGTATGATTAAAAAACTTGGATAACGAACACCGTGTCCGCAATTGGAATACGCTTGTTGCACACGTACTCTCGACGAGAACTTGTTAGCAGCTGAATCGATTGATACCGAATTATTAACGAGCTATTTGATATGTTCTAGCATTACTTTTTCTTGTTTCCATTACTCAATCTGGCGTGTAACAACACGTTTTTATGAATATTCTCGTCTAAAATACATTTCGCATACATTAAATAAAAGAATACAAAATTTCAGAGAACTCTCTTACACCACATTAACCACGTTTCATAAACTTTCATAAATCAGATTGAAATAAAAGGTTTTTACATTGTAATCACCACGGCTGGCCGGCATTAACGCGACATCACTTCCGAAAAGCATTTGTACGGGACGAAACCGAGCGACATTTTCACGCACACCCACACACCGACTCTCGTAAGGCGAAGGAGCAAAAAAAAGACATGTGGCACTCGGGAACTGCCGCGGTAAAGCTATTGCATAGCATTTTTTATCAACTTATGCAATTATAATTAGACAATGATAATTTAATATTAAAACAATAATAAAACAAGTCGCTATATATATATTAATAAAAGCAAAACCTTAACTGTCCCCTTCACACTCAAAAGCTAGACCGCGCAAGAGAGTGATGGGCAGACTTTTCATGATGCGCATGCAGTGTGACGTTATGCCACGCGCTTATTCACAAACACTACACAAGCGCAACGTGTGAATGTGTTGAACGCGAGCTACATGGTAGGTGGAGTGAGGGGTGTTAGGTTTTTTTCGTTACGGAATTTCATGATTACAGTAAGCCGCGCTCAAGGCCCGCGATAAAAGCTATGCAATACCTTAAAAAAACAATACGCATATCCGCATTATGGGGAGCGGAAAAAAGCGAGAATTCTTCGAGCGGAAAAACCGTTGTTTTGTAAATAAACAGCAGCACGCTATCAGCTGTCGACACCCGAGCGCCTTGACGCGGCTTTTAATAACAGCGCTTCGAGTCCGCTGGCCCACTGGATGAGTGGTCTTATCGCTTGGTGTGCGCGTTCGAGGGTGAATTATGTTAGGTACCTACCAGGCGAAAAGATGAAAATTAATGAGCTAAAAGTGAGTTTTGCAGTGAATTGACTCTGTGTGTACTTGAATGCTGCATGAAGTTTATAGAGCATTGCAGTGTTCTGGGATGAAATTTTCTTAGTGATATTACACGATTTTACACTGTTGATTCGCCTACCAACTGTTACGTGCTGTGTAGTTCGGGATAAATAAAACTTCCACCGAAGTACAAATTAACACTTACATAACACTTAGAACACTTACAGAGCACTTTACAATTCGTAATTCGCTTCTCCCGCTTCGCTTCAGGTGATTCGTTCGCTGTTTCGAGTAGATCCGATTACTAACTGCCTTCGTATCATCTCTCAAACGCTTTTATAATCGATACGCCATCTCTACAGTTATCGAGTACATTCCTGATAGGTCGAGTCGTTTTGATATGTCTTTCCGCTATTAGATAATAGATGGCGTTGCACGTCGTGCAGCGTTCTCGATTTTACTAGTTCTTTTGTTTTCGTTTCTGCTATTCGACTACAGATGGCGTTACTCTTACCGGCCTTACACAACATTAGGTAGATACACACATTAAAGAGCAATGTAAGGTTAAGCGATCACCACTAACATAGTCTTAGCGATAAGACCGCCAATTGTACTTTTTTGTGTTTAATGTATCGCACTGTTTATATGTTTTTTGATGTACAATAAAGAATACTCTCTCTCTCTCTCTCTCTCTCTCAACCCGTGTCCACCCAATGCTGAGTGTATGTCTCTTCGAATGCACGCCATTCTCTTACTTCTCTTCTTCTACATTCTCTAACTCATTCTCAGGGGTTACTACTGATCAATATCTTGTATCACTAATTCTAATAAAATATTGTCTAACATTACTAGAGAAGTCCTCTAGACCGGGTAATCCCAGTCCAACTCCACCACATCTCTCAAAGTGGATGACGACTTTTACTCTCTGATGCCTATGGGCTCCAGGAACAACTTAACATCAATTGGACTGCGAGCTCGTTGAATATCATAAATAAATAAACCAAATATCCTACGTTGCACTAAAATCTGCAGTAAATGATCAATAATGCTCAGTTTAAACCATGATTTAATAGCTTCACACACCAAAATAATTTATCGTATAATTTCAAATCCATTAAACAAAGTTTGCATATAAAGTTAATTTGTTTGATGGAAAAGTTTGAAAGCCTTGAGAAAAATTGTTCTTTTTTTGATGAATTCCCCTAGGGACTTTAATGAGAATGAAATTTTCAGTTTAGCTCAGACAACAAGCTATAATATTAGATACATACTAAAACCTAGTTTATATTAGTACTAAGGCTTATTTTTGTAAAATTTTAATGTATTTATCTTCGATCTGTTTTGGGCGCGTTAGCCAAGAATACTAATAATTATTTCATATAAAACTAATTAAAGTTCCTCGCGATTTGACCTTTTTATTTTTATTGCTTAGATGCATGGACGAGGTCACGTCCCACCTGGTGCTATGTGGTCATCGGAGCCCATAGACATCTACAACGTAAATGCCGCCAACCACCTTGAGACAAAAGTTCTAAGATCTGACTTTTTACACTACAACGGGAGCCCTGCTCTTCAAACCGAAGCGCATTACTGCTTCAGGCAGAAATTTGTAATGTGATGAAATGCGTTACAATTTCCCGAAATTTCAGGAACCTGTGTATATGTGAATAGACTGTAACGACAAATATACCCGAGGAATTGTCCGGGTCGTGTCATTCACCATAATAATATGAATGAAAAAGTCATATCTTAATCCAGCTTACAAACTAGTTTTGGGTGAAATAATATGCAAATTCATTTGTGCATTTCTACGCCATTAAGTAACGCCTTTTTTTTGGAACGCCTTGTGGTGACCGGTAAAATAGAGGGAAAAAGGCCTAGGGGTAGAGGTCCCAAACGATGGTCGGACCAAATAGCGGAGGAACTGGGGATACCTATCAGCGACGCACTCCACCGGGCTGCAGAGCGGGATCGAAGAGAGAGAGAGAGAGAGAAGTAACAAATAGGCAAGCTATCAAATTTATAATATTAGAATATAGATATGGATTAAATTTGTACAATTTATTTTCCAGATTCTTAATTCTGGAAACGGGTCTAACAATAAGGTTGCAATATATAGGGTTGTGTGGACTACAGATGAATTATTTTTCAAGTTATCTGCCTCCTAAAATAACGAAAACGAAGTTCAATATACTACCTGGAATGATTACCCTCATTCACTGTCCGCATTTGGCACGTAGCGTTTCTCTGGAAAATACTCTAATTTAAACATGATTTGAAACGGGTTCTTATGTATAGACTTGGCTGTGGCACTGGTAATATTTATGAATCATAGTGACCACTCACCATTAGGTGGGCCTTGTTCTCGCCAAGACACATTACTGTTGTATCTTACTTAATAAAATGTTAATCATATTTCATTGATACACAATTTCTTGTACTAGGCTGCACTAAAAGTATCGGGAATGGAATATTTCCACTGTTCCTGTCATATTAAAATATTTTTAATTGAAAACTCCTTGGTTTTAAAAATCGAATACCATTTATTTATTTAAAAAAAGATTCTCAGTCTTGTCACGAGGTTTTGTCAAACTTGTTTAGTCGTTGAGAAAATGGAATTGACTCGAGAAAATTCAAGAGCGATGATTTATTATGACTTTCGAAGTGGTTTAACACAAAAACAGTGTGTTGATCGGATGATTTCTGCATTTGGTGATGAAGCCCCATCCAAAACCACAATTTATCGCTGGTTTGCTGAGTTTCAACGTGGACGTGTCAAGCTCAGTGATGATCCCCGTCAAGGTCGTCCAAAAACTGCAGTCACCCAAGAAAACGTTGATGTTGTGCGTAAGCTGATTGAGGAAAATCGACATGTGACATACCGCGAAATTCAGGCAACTTTAGACATTGGCATGAGTCAAATACAAATAATCATGCATGAACAATTAGGTGTAAAAAAGTTGTTTTCCCGATGGATACCGCATTCGCTCTGTGAAGAGCAAAAAGCGGCTCGCGTTACTTGGTGCGTCAGAACTCTCGAAAGATTCCACGCAGGATCCTCAAATGCTGTATACAATATTGTAACAGGTGACGAATCCTGGATATATGCGTACGAACCCGAAACAAAAAACCAGTCACGAGTTTGGGTGTTCGAAAATGAGTTAAAGCCAACAAAAATTGTTCGTTCACGGAGTGTTGCAAAAAAAATGGTGGCCACGTTTGTCTCCAAAACCGGCCATGTTACGACTATTCCTCTTGAGGGACAAAGAACGGTTAATGCAGAATGGTATGCTAGCATTTGTTTGCCACAGGTCGTTTCTGAACTCCGTAAAGAGAACTGCAACCGCCGCATCATCCTCCATCACGACAATGCGAGTTCTCACACCGCGCACAGAACAAAAGAGTTTTTAGAGCAAGAAAACATAGAATTATTAGACCATCCGCCGTACAGCCCCGACCTAAGCCCTAATGATTTCTATACTTTCCCTAAAATAAAGAATAAATTGCGTGGACAGAGATTTTCATCACCTGAAGAAGCTGTGGACGCCTACAAAACGGCCATTTTGGAGACCCCAACTTCCGAATGGAATGGTTGCTTCAATGATTGGTTCCATCGTATGGAAAAATGTGTCAAATTTCGCGGAGAATACTTCGAAAGCAATAAATACATTTTTAAATAGTAATGTTGTGTCACTTCGTAAATTCCCGAAATTTTCAGTGCCGCCCTCGTATAACACACGCTTTATTCACAGACCCAGAAAAAAGTTGAAGAGAGCCCCTAAACCCAAAAACAGTAATGGTCTCTGTGCTGTTGCTCTATTGCCATCTACAATAATATAACTTACACTAACATAAGTATTTAATAATAAGGAACAAAGTACACGTGATTTAAAAAAGAAAAACAATTTTCTCAAAATAAGTAAATTTCATCACGAGACTGATTACAGGCATCGAATGTAAAGTCGAATTGCGTACAATTTCATACGTGTGTTGCCATTCGAAGAAAAAGACAGTAATACGACAACCAATGTTGCCGAGGCGTAAAAGTCGTGCAGGAAAAAAGGGAAAATAGGAACACATTACTTCCAGTAGGTCGGAATCGCGGATGAAAGATATAATAATCCGACATGGTTTCGGAAGCTGAATGTGTGAACATGTGGTCACTGGGATAAAGAGGGTTCCGTGCATATGTTCCACATATTCGTTCAACGACTCTATGATGAGTTATATAATAACTACAAAACTCTACATACTAAATATGTAGAGCATTTACATCACTTTAAAATTTCTATATAGCTTGACGTGATTAAGCTATCATTTAGACACAAGACATTTGAACTTGAACCTGGGAACTTTCGGTACTGTAGTTGGAGTCTGTTCTAGTGAAGTTTTGAAGTCGCCGTGGCCTAACGGATAAGACGTCCGGTGCACTCGTGTTGAAGCGATGCACCGGTGTTCAAATCTCAGGCGGGTACCAATTTTTCTAATGAAATACGTACTCAACAAATGTTCACGATTAACTTCCACGGTGAAGGAATAACTTCGTGTAATAAAAATCAAAACCCGCAAAATTATAGTTTGCGTAATTACTGGTGGTAGGACCTCTTGTGAGTCCGCGCGGGTGGTTACCACCGCCCTGCCTATTTCTGCCGTGAAGCAGTAATGCGTTTCGGTTTGAAGGGTGGGGCAGCCGTTGTAACTATACTGAGACCTTAGAACTTATATCTCAAGGTGGGTGGCGCATTTCCGTTGTGGATGCCTATGGGCTCCAAGAACCACTTAACATCAGGTGGGCTGTGAGCTCGACCACCCATCTAAGCATTAAAAAAAAAAAAGTATCGTTTTGTGGAAATGGTAGTGAAACTTACTTAAGTTAGTTAAATTTGTTGCCGATATTATAATAATTAAATCCTAGATTGATTCCCCTACTAAACTTAAGCCGCATGTAGAAACAAAAGCTGTTATTTTTGTAAATAGACGAAAAGAACACGGCACACTTGACGGTTAGCCAATACCAATGTGCAAAGACATCGGCAAATGCCTATGGTATAGCGGATCTCAGTAAAGACCGAGCCAAAGCTTTGAATGAATTCCGAAATTCCTACATAGGAGGAAAAAAAGTATAACATATAATCGTGACGGTAAAAATCCACTTACCACGTTCCGCATTGGTCTATCCCCACTCTCTGGCGGTGGGATACTCACGGATAAAAACCTCCGTAAGATATCAGGGTATAGTAATCTAGAAATATTATTTTGTTATTCGTTAATAGTTATTATAAGCTTTAGTATCAGAAGTGCAATCCCACCAAAGAATGGTAACTATACTTAAGTTTCGTCTCTGTAAGGAGATATTAATAGCAGCAATTTGTTTTTCTTTAAAGAATTAAGAGACCGCGTCTGTGGGCTATGTTAGAGAGAGAGAGAGAGAGAGAATATACTTTATTGCACACCAACACAATTTACATTCAAAAAGCTGTTTTACTAAACGCAAATTTGTTTTAAACAAGTCTAGAATTCTTTTTTATTATAAATAAATAAAACTCTTAAACAATGGCTAAGAAAAGTTTCATTACTAGGAAAATTCAATTGAAAATTTAATTGCATATGAGGAATTGTTTGAGATGATAACAACATCTCGTTTTTTTCGCACCGCCCGCCACCGGAGTAGAGTTCATACATACTACTACCTGGAGCCGCTGCGGTCATCCACAGTGCGTTTCCAGAGATCTTTGTGGCCACGTACCATCCGGCTTTGAAATAAGCTCCACGGTGTTTCCCGAGCGCTATGACATATCCTTCTTCAAACGAGGCTTATGGAGAGTATTAAGCGGTAGGCAGCAGCTTGGATCTGCTTCTGGCATTACTGAGGTCCATGCGAGACGGTAACCACTCACCATCAGATGAGCTGTATACTCGTCTGACCATAGGGCAATAAAATAAAAAAAATAGACGGTAGTCAGTTATAATATTCAAATGACGAATAACACGTTAGTATTGCGATGACCACGAAAACTGTAAAGTATTCAAACAATCGGAAATAAATTAACTATAATAAAAAGCGTGTGATTACACCATAAAACTAGTTTTACTTATATTATTAAACTAGCGACCCGCCCTCGCTTCGCTTCGGAAACATTAAAACACACATGAAACCAAGAAAAAAAAATAAAAAAAAAGTAGCCTATGTTCATCAGGGACAATGTCGGCTTCTAATGGAAAAATAATTTTTCAAATCGGTCCAGTAGTTTCGGAGCCTATTCGAAACAAACAAACAAACAAATCTTTCCTCTTTATAATATTAGTATAGATTAGTATAGATGTATTTTGATACTTTAATTTTACTTCACCATACTTTAATATTTTGACGTAATAATTACAATATACGTGTACTTGCTCTGTTAAATCAATAGCTTGAGTGCCACCACTACTCGGGTCAATAACAATGACAATCTGTTAGTCCCTTGCTATCGACCACATGTATAACTAATTAGCGCGCCGCCGAAGTTTAATGATAATGGTCTAACACAATCTGAGATATAATAAAATTACTTTTTAATCTCGTTGACAATGTTTGCATTTTATAAAATCTGAAGTTTTGAATATCTCAACGTCGTCACGAACTGCTGCCGGTATGTGTGATTATTAAATAGGAGTAGGTATTATAATATTAAGGATTGTAAACCTGGCCTCTTTGAGTATAGACATTTGTATCTTTATGATTTCTTAACTAATTCTTCTCGTGGTAGGAAGTCTTGTGAGGACGCACGTATAGGTACCACCACCCTACCTATTTCTGCCGTGAAGCAGTAATGCGTTTCGGTTTGAAGGGCGGGGCAGCCATTGTAACTATACTGAGACCTTAGAACTCATGTATCGAGGTGGATGGCGACAGTTACGTTGTAAATGTCTATAGGCTCCGGTAAACCTTAAAACCAGGCAGACCGAGAGCTCGTCCATACATCTAAGCAATAAATAAATAAAAACGTAATTGAAGTTATACTTCTTTAGACGCGTTATGAAAATTTGATGAGAGTGAAATTTTACGATGCGCGCGCACCGTGACACAAAATTAACAGAATGAAGTTGCCCACTAAATCGCTCATTACAATACGACCGACGTAACTTGGCGAGTCTGAATATAGCCGCAAAAAAGTGTTATTAGCATTCATTTTTTAGTAATATAAATGAAAAAAATATTATTTAATATAATTCATACTAAATAAATTTAATAAAAATAAAGTATAACTTCTTACGCGCGTACTAAGTACACGCACCCTTTTTTATTATTAAGTTTTTTGTGTGAGCCCAGTTGGTAAGACGGCTAGTATACTTGCTAATTTCAACTACGACTCGACGTTACGTGCCGGTTTGAACAGTAGGCTAACCATCATTCCAATATAATTGATATATCGACTTCGCGTCTTAAGATGGGACGTGGCCATGAGTAATTCCAGTGCCAAAGGCGATAATTCCAGTGCCAAATAGAACCATAATAATTTTCAAACTTATTATCTCAATTAATTATAGTCGAATTACGACTACTGAGGGATCACTAGTATTTTTAGATGAACGTTGCTTGCAAAAATCTACATACACACATGCCCTTGTACACACACATTATATAAAATGCACGTGAATGATAGTGGATTACGTGTCGAAGCTAATAAAAAGGCACATCATAAAGGCCACAGTCTATTTTTTGCAAGGCAGTGTAATACGGTGGATTAATCCCAGCGCTGCAGCGACACAATGGTCTCCATATTAAATGAAGCCAGCCTCATACTTTCGTATCACGTAAATGCGAATACGTATTGTATTAGGGACAATATCTCATATAATATTATGATTTATATTTTTAACCCAGCAGACTTCGTAGCGCTTTAATCGATATATAAAAGACCTAAACTTTTGTATAAAATAAACTTAAAACAAACAAAAGGAATCCGTCCAACGGGGGACACATCAAAGGGAAAACAAATATGTTATTTTTATTTAATTCCGAGCATTTTCATATTTATCTACCTTTTAATCCTTCTCTGGACTTCCACAAATAATTCAAGACCAAAATTAGCCAAATCGGTCCAGCCGTTCTCGAGTTTTAGCGAGACTAACGAACAGCAATTCATTTTTATATATATAGATGTTCATGTTGACCTCGACCTTCTCGACCTCCGCGGTCGGAGACCTAGAAGTAGACCCAAGACAAGGTGGAAGAATGTACTGCTGAAGAAGAAAAGGATATGCAATGTTGCTGACAAGACAGCGAAATGGAGGAGTGAAGTAAGAAAAGCTGACCACACCACCATGTGGGATAAATAGCTGGGAAGAGAGAGATAACGTTCATGTTAAGATTGAAGGAATATCTATGCATTTGGACGAATGCGGATCAAAATAAATTTTTTTTGTTCACCTTAATAGTTCATACATTACATTACAAAATAAATATCTTCATTTGAGGAACGTAAAGTATGATTATCAACTTTTATAATTGCTTAAAATATAAGCAAAATCCACAAAAAAAAAACGACCCAAAAGAATATTCTAACTAATTTCTAATAATGCGAGAAAATATGACATATTGTTCTGAAAACAAATTCCAACAACACACAAAGGAACTTGTATAATAAATAAGAAAAAAAAAACGATTCAATGACTTTTGATCTAATATTGAATAATACGATGCTGAGTGGCCGGGGAGCCAATTGTCGGAACTAAACAAGGCCACTTGTACCTGGGACGGGGCACGGCCTCTAGTGATGTATAGGATATCCGCATCCGCATCCGATTATACGAAAACACGTATCGATTGCGTTCTATCTTATTTCAAAATTTGAATTTTACTTTACTTTTCAATTTTGTTAGAAGACTTTTTATACCCACAGACACTGATATACATAAATCACATCAAACAAAATACCCGTCGGGATCGGATCTGATACTACGAGTACATACTATATTAATATAATAATGTATGCAATAGAAACGTGACCTTTTATTAAAAAATCTGTTGAAAATTAAACAATACTAGGTGAAATTTATTTTGCATAAAATTGTCTTTCTTTGTACCATAAAAATGCAGCTACAAAACAAAATAATTTCTCATACTATGCTGAGACACTTGCAAGAAAAAAATTTGCTTCAGAAGACACAGTAATGTTTTAAGTGATCGTCTTATTTCAATAACATAAGCACGCATAGCCATACAAAATCAAAACTTTTTTTTTTATTGCCTTTGTAGGCATACGAGCGTACGGCCCACCTGATGGTAAGTGGTTACCGTCACCCATGGACTTCAGCAATGCCAGAAGCAGAGCCAAGCCGCTGCCTACTGCTTAATACTCTCCACAAGCCTCGTTTGAAGAAGGACATGTCATAGCGCTCGGGAAACACCGTGGAGGGGAGCTCATTCCATAGCCGGATGGTACGTGGCAAAAAAGACCTCTGGAAACGCACTGTGGATGACCGCAGTGGCTCCATGTAGTATGGATGAACTCTACTCCGGTGGCGAGCGGTGCGATGGTAAAAACGAGACGTTGGTATCATCTCGAACAATTCTAACATGAAATTCTAACTCTGAATTCTAACATGAAAACTTGAGCGCTATTCCTGAACCTGTTAAATAAAGGTGCATCACCAAAAATAATGCTCTGTTCTTCGTTAACCCCGTAGTAGTAAACTCAGATAAGAAAATTAAAACTCTAAATTACAGGTTTCATTTATATCTGTTGTATCCGATACTGTCAATTGCATGCGCATTAAACTTTCCCATCACTACTCCTTAGCTACGAGCGGAAGAAACAGAAGACTCCTTTTACAATAATTGGACTATGAATAATACAACAGGCAGTTATTGCAGGACGAACTCGAGAATACTGGTAAGGGTCTCGAAAATTCGATGAACGGTTCGTGTAATGCGGCTTTTTTTTGATAAAATACTCTTTCTTCCCTTTGTAAATGAAAATTTAAGAACGTATTTGATGTCTGTTTTACTTTTCTGTGATCCACCTTTAAATGCTCGAGTACTATTTTATGAAACAATCCTCCGTTTCCGTTTGAAGAGCTAACCTTCTTTAAGCAATCCGGTTTGATAGTCCGGAGAATTTTTCTTTGAAGACTTCTGGAGATTGTTCGAGGGTCGTTTATTGATAAACGCGTTTTGTATGTACCTCTGATATTGTTGACGTCCATGGGAGACATTAACCAATCACCATACGCTCATCTGCCAACAAGTTAATTATTAAATAAGCAAGATGGAACTGATTCCAAAATGCATTATATTTTTTCTCTTTCGGATGTGTTTCAAGATCAATATTTGCTCTTATCAATAAATGCAGTGTAAAAGAGATATTTGGATCAACTTAAACATTATCTCAGAGCAAGTAGCACACAATACAAAACAAAAGAGAACCGAAGCTCTTTGGTGGACCCAAAATGATTGCTGGAGTCCATAGACATCTACAACGTAAATGCGCCACCCACCTTGAGATATAAGTTCTAAGGTCTCAGTATGCCAGTATACAACGGCTGCCCCATCCTTCAAACCGAAACGAATTACTGCTTTACGGCAGAAATAGGGTGGGGTGGTGGTACCTACCCATTATTTTGATTTTTATTACACGATGTTATTCCTTCGCCGTGGAAGTCAATCGTGAACAATTGTTAAGTACGTACTTCATTAGAAATTTCATACCGAAATTTCATTGGTACCTGCCTGCGAGATTCGAACACCGTTGCATCACTCGACACGAATGCACCGGGCGTCTTATCCTTTAGGCAACGACGAATTCAAACTGGAATAGCAAGCTAGAAAAGAATAGCTCGTATAGCCCTCTTAAAATAATTCGACCTTATGTCGTAAAGTAAGATGCAGCATTGGTGATCCTAAAGCGAATTATAGAAAATAAATCTTTGTGACAGTACTGAATATCTCGACGTTTTAACCTTCAGCCCTTAATGATCAATATACCCCAAATATCTCGATCTCACTGGAAGCTCCTACAAAATATTAGCTCAAGTTTTGCTGTATAACTTTCACAGCTTTCAAATCCTTAGATATTTTATAGACAATATTACAAATTTAACAAGGCTTAGTTTGTGGATTAGGCTCAGCTGTAGTGCCTTAATATTACTGAACATTCATAACAGGATTCCGGCCAGATGTACTCGGTGTTGCCAACACTGAAAATTCGAGAGATTTTCGTGGAAACTTCGTTCGAGTCATGCGAAATTTCGATTCGGTTACCGTGTTTGAATAGAAATAGCTTAATTTGTGCTCTAATCCTTAATGAACGGAACACAAAATAAGCTTGTTGGCGTTTGAAAGCACTGTTCAACTGAAGTTTTTAAGCTTTTAACGAGTCTAATATACTATAAGCACTTCGTGTGAACCATAGTATCATCCATATACGAAATTAAAAAACTACTCCAGAAATTTGTTTGATTTTAAAAGAATAATATTAACGGCCGCACTAAAACAATTCTTCTTCTTCATCGTTCCCTCACCGAGGATCGCGACCACACAGACGAGCTCGCGGCCCACCTGGTGCTAATTGGTTACCGGAGCCCATAGATTTCTGCAACGTAAATGCCGCCGCCTCACTTGAGATATAGTTCTAAGGTCTCAGTATAGTTACAATGGCTGCCCCACCCTTCAAACCGAAACTCATAACTTGGTGGTGGCACCTACCCGTGCGGACTCACAAGACGTCCTACCACCCGTGTGATTTTCCTCCATAGTATTTGGTCATGGGTGGCATGGACCGTATGGTATAAACTACAATCAACTACTTTCTTAACCAGATCTGACGATCTCGCTGGTGTTCTGACTTCTGCCTACGGCGCGCTTGCCCTCTATGCGACCCAAAATTATGAGTTTCTCTAATTCATGTCTGGGAGACGTATTAAATCATTAAATTTACATAAATCATTCATGAAATTGTAATTGCCCTTCCCAGCTAATTTGAATCTCAAGTTTTATTCTAGTTTTAATTAGTCCTTCACAGTTAACTTCCAAAAAAGGATATTATATCGGTATAAAACCGGCGTTATCCTAAAAACGATATTTATTACAAATCACAAGTATTAAAAGATCATCACGAAGAGTACTGATTTTATCCGTGAATGGCACACGACATATGTGTATTACCTGATAACATGCTGTCTAAAAAATTTCATGACAACATTCGTCAAGATATTGCTCAAAATCGTCCATTTATCCCAACACTTGCAACCCACTATCACTTCTAAAACGTGTCGGAAACAATTAATCATTAAACCAGGAACCCGTCCACTATAAATGTACGCACAGTTATTGTATTAATCAAGACAAAACCGCAGATTCGGGGCGTATCCTTAATTGAAACACAAATAGGTGTGATCGGCACGATTCCCGGGTTAAATCGGTACAAACCGGTTTGGTGCGGCACGAACCGGACTGGACCACGGATATAAACCGGTCTAAGCTCGTGACAAAGGGTGTGAATGTTAAAAGGTCGGGCGGGACCGAAGGTGTTTATACATTACTTTAATTGAATAGTTCCCGAATGTAGACAATTGTTGAACTGTCGGATAAATTGGTTTTGTGTGAAAGCAATTCTCTGTTATTTATGCACTTATATGATTATGATTTGAGAATCTTTATTTTTTTTATATTGATTTCGATTATTAAATAATCTTGTATGTAGATTCTACTTTATTGTTCTATTTTTCTACAGTACTGCCAGTATTTCGGAAGTTTTTAACACAGTATAGCAATCATCAATCTTACTGGAAATCAAAATAATTACGATTCGATTTAGTCCATAAATATGTCAAAAAGATCAAATCAAGAATAGTTGTTTGCCTTTTATTTAATTTGAACGTTATTTCCATAATTATAACTACTTTTACGATTTATACTCGTTTTTTATTGTTATTATATTATATATTATGTTATTAAAAAGTAAGAACAAACCGTAAAATTAGTTTTAGTTGTGTCAACGACACACTAAAACCAAGGGAAATGCTAAAAAGAATTTAATTGAATATGCAAATAAATTTGCTATATGCATTTGCATATTCTTTTCAATACTAGAATGTAATTACAGCACTTTCTCAATACGTATATTTTAATACATTACATTTAACTTTTACGACAATTCTTCAAAACCGCACCCATGTAATTTTAGTTAAGTATTACAAAACTATTTTTAGTATATAGAAAACGTACTTGTTTAATGAAATCGAAACGGCACCCGTTTGAGGTAGCCATTTTCAGTTAAACCTCGGGCGCGTTATCCTGGTTTTATTCGACCGACGAGCGAGCGTGGTCCAAGGTCCAGGGATGGCCAGTAATACCCTCATATAAATGCCGGTGTCGAAGGCGTTGTTCCCTAAAAGCGGAGAATGAAAACCGCAGGGCTGCCTGATAAACTTTTATTGGTGTGTCTAATTCGCTTTATCCTGATTGATCGAAATTTTAGATAGATTCCGTGATCAACAAAATTAATGACATTTCAATTAGAAATCTATATATACTAATATATAAATCTACAGTGGTTTTTACGGATGTTCCGTTATAACTACTGAACCGTGCATCCGATTGACTTGAAACTTGGTATTTATGTAGAAAATACATGTATTTAATGGATAGGATTTATATGAGTGTTGGACTCTCTACACCAGTTTCGGGGGCGTTATTGATGAGAATCTTTGTGGGGGTGAGAAATAATAATGTTAATTTTAAATGACCAGCGAAGCGGACGGGTACAGCTAGTTTTTAATAAAATTAACGATATATTAAATTGCAGAATATTATAAAATAAATATTATTCTATCTAACACTCAAGTATGAAATGAAAAATAGTGTTTGTGTAATACAGTTTAAAATACAATGTTTATAAACATACCTTTATAAAACCTACTCTTCTTAGATATAGTAGATAATCTTTATTCAGGGTGAAAGAAATGTGTTTAAAAAATAGCAGTATTCAATGAGTAATTGATAGCGTAAATTAAAAGTTTTATCGTTGTTCGCTGGAAATCCGGCCCTAATTCAGCATAAATAAGGTTGCTCGTAAATAACCAACGCTAGTTTTCACCGGAATTTGGGGTAAAGACATGAACACAGTGCACAATAAAAATCGAATACATTAAAAAACGAATATGTTATATTAAAATCTAAAATAAAATAATAATTTAGATTTTTTCTATTTTCAAAAGCTTAATAACAGTAGAGTCCTGAGCTTTTCTGCCCATTAATGTCAACTATGAATACGTATCGCACGAATCCATAGAAATTTAATTACAAAATAAACAGCACACCCGAACAATTGCAACACAAATTATATTTTATTGTTAAATTTGACAACAATTAAAATTTTCAAAATTCAATTAAGTCCGCCCATAACTAAGCGGGCAACCCTAACGGGAAGCTTCCAACTTAATTAGAATCTTTTAAAGTTTACTCTGGCAATAAAGGAGGTATTACTTAAGTAAGGGAAGGGATTTGCCGGCGATGTACTTGTACTGGAACAGATGTTGCGATGAGCCTACGTCACCGAACTGTTTTATCTTTGCATAATGTTGCCAACGCTTTGAAACGTGTTTTGAAGTGCGGCTTTGGGATTTAAGTTTTAGTAGAAGTTAAAAAGGAATTTAATGATAATAAAAATGTAAGAAAGTAAGTATAGAATTAGTAGAAAAGTAGAAGATTAGTTTAGAAAAAAAAACAGGAAACATAGTAATACATTCAATATATTTTTTTAATTAATCTTTTACTTTAGCCAATGTTTTGTCGACTTCCATTAAAATTTAAACTATATAATTTATAAAAATTGAAATCAATTTCTTAAATATCGGATAATGCTTAGAGGTGAAAATAGTAGCAAAAACCGATTAAACAATAGGGCTTATATTATGGATAGCCGCGAAATTTTAAACCAAAACATCGTAAGAGTATTTCCCTAGAATATCTCTCTAGTATTACGCATCCCACACTAGCTCGAGCCAATGGACCGTAATACTGAACTGTTCACAAATACATATATTACATTTCATACATACATAATATGTAGGGTCCAATGCCAACATTAGTAGGTATAGTATTGTGATTATTATTTTTTAAAGGATTTTATAACCTTGTAACTAAGACCTTTAGGTCATGTCTTATTTTAGTTTATATTCTTATTTTTATCAAAAATGATAATATGGAATGAAATGAAATGAAAATGATTAATTTGAGACATTAATCAACTGGGATGAAATTAAATGAAATGATATGAGATGATATGGGATGAAATATAATCTCAGTAAAATGGTGGTCATTTACTGAGATTTTTTTAGTGGACTTTTTGGAGGATATCGAGAAGTTACGTCCAACCGCTTTGTTTCATTTTGCCAAATTTACGCACTTTCACAGATATTAAGCAGTTAATAAACCACCGTTATTACACATTTAAACCCGAAGAAACACTAAATAGACAAAATAAAACATATCACACAACTTCACTGCTCACGTTCCCGCCAAAAAGTCCATAATATTGTGATTATATTTTTAATTGAAGTGTTACCAGAGCAATAATAGACGCTGTACTGCCAACTATCTTTGTTTTTTCCAGTGGCATGATGGGTATGAGAGAAGAGATAAACGTGGTACAAATAAACAGAAACCGCGACATGACACGTGCTCGGAGAACGTCAGCGCCAACTGTCAGATGACGAAGGAAAAGATCAGGGTTCTTACCACATAAATTTTAACGCTAATAAAACTAAAGAACGTCTGATCATTCTTTAGGTTCGCTTGCGTTAAAACGTTCTCTAGTATTAGGAAATAAAATAATTATTTGATTATCTAAAACCGGGGATACGCTTATCGGGAAGTCGTGAATCAGTAAAAATTGCCAGAACTCAAAATACTGTTAGTCTTTTCTGGGTGCAAGGCTAGGGCAATTTTCAAATGTCGGCGAATAACAGCCAAAGCTGTAACAAGCTTCAAAACAGAAAAATAAGCGCGTGACGTAATTCTATTTATATTTACGGCCAGCGAAATTCAAACAACGTACACTTATTTTTATTTTATTTTTATTGCTTAGGCGGGTGGACGAGCTCACATCCCACCTGGTATTAAGTGGTCACTGGAACCCGTAGACATCTACAACGTAAATGCGCCACCCACCTTGAGATATAAGGTCTATTAATTCTAAGGTCTAATTCTAAGGTCTATTAATTCTAATATCTAATTCTAAGGTCTCACGTATAGTTACAACGGCTGCCCACCCTCCAAACCGAAACGTAGTTTAGAACCGCCCTAAACTATAATATCGTATCGTAATAATGTGAACAGTACGTCATTACGTGTACAATAATAAACCAAACACGACGAGACGCCACAATCTAGGCATTAGATCAAGAACCAGACATCCCATAGTCTAACCGCACAGCTTCCGATATGCAACGTCACACGACATCCTCAGTAAGATTTAGCCCTAAGGACATTTGGTAGGTCTCCGGACGTATGGATTTGGTGAAACACACTATCTCAGGGCGGGCTAAGCGATTCATATTAAGATAGAGGTAGAGGGAAATTTCAAAGTAGCGGCAAAGCATTGTATAGAATATTATAATATGATATGGAATATTATATTATATAGCACTACATAGTATAAAACAAAGTCGCTTTCTCTGTCCCTATATTCCTATGTATGCTTAAATCTTGGAAACTACGCAACGGATTATGATGCGGTTTTTTTAATAGATAGAGTGATTGAAGAGGAAGGTTTATATGTATAATAACATCCATTATATAGTGGAGAAATCAATAATAAATTACAGTTTCCGAAGCGAAGCGAGGGCGAGTCGCTAGTCACTACATAGTATAAAACAAAGTCGCTTTCTCTGTCCCTATATCCCTACGTATGCTTAAATCTTTAAAACTACGCAACGGATTTTGATGCGGTTTTTTTAATAAATAGAGTGATTGAAGAGGAAGGTTTATATGTATAATAACATCAATTAAATAGTGGAGAAATCAATAATAAATTACAGTTTCCGAAGCGAAGCGAGGGCGAGTCGCTAGTCACTACATAGTATAAAACAAAGTCGCTTTCTCTGTCCCTATATCCCTACGTATGCTTAAATCTTTAAAACTACGCAACGGATTTTGATGCAGTTTTTTTAATAGATAGAGTGATTAAAGATGAAGGTTTATATCTATAATAACATCAATTTAATAGTCAAGAAATCAATAATAAATTACAGTTTCCGAAGCGAAGCGGGTCGCTAGTAGAATATAATAGGCGAATTGGGATGACCTTAGCAACGTTCTATCTTCGTCGCAAGTATTCATTCGTTCAGTTCAAAGAATATTATTAAAATATATATGATACCATCACAAGTGGCGTTCTCTTTATACTGTAGACAGTAGATGAACTCGAACTATGAAAAAAGATAAATTTCTTGAATACATTATGATTGTCATAGCTGGTCTGTAAAGTTCAAGAGCTTATAGAAAGTTATGTGTATCGCGAAATAGAAGTATTATAACAAAAAGATGAGTCGTGTTTTTCACAGCTTCTTAATAATTAAAAACTTATTATACAAAAAAAATAAACTCCGAACATTCTACATTCACTCGCTAAAAGATATCAGTCGTTTGCTTTAGGCATAAGCGCCGTTGGTCTAATGGGTAAGACGTCTTATCAGAGAAGCAGAAGCTAATTTCATATAGCTATCGTATCTTTCGTATTCATGAACAACGTTTGCGGCTTAAGAGCAAAATTAATAAAAGAAATTGTACAAAGTTACTTTGAATAATTTTAAAAGTAATGTAATTGAAAAGTATAGTGTAGAGTAGTTTTTCAAGATTGTCACTAACAGATTAATAATATTTGAGACTAACAACCTATAAAATTATTTACATTATCAACATTTTTCTCATCAAATTCTTAAGAAACAAATTTTTATCGATGTTAATTAATTTAGACGAGATTTAGATATAATAATGTAATTATTATCTTGTACATTTGCACCATACCTCGTCCCCCCGTGTCCGTATCAACCCACGTAGCCGCTTCCGCCCAATCTGGCACAGGACCGCACTGTATATCAGAAAAACAGTAACAGCTGTATTTCGCAGTTATTGTAAGATAAAACCATACATTTTTAACCACAACTACGGGAGAAAGTGTAAAATGAAAATTCCTAATTTAAAAACAAAGAGATCCTGTATACAGAATCCTTTTTAAATTGCTTAGATGTATGAACGAGTTCACGGCGCACCTAGCGTTAGCGGAGCCCATAGACATCAACAACGTAAACGCCACCTACCTTAAAGCACTAGTTCTAAAGTCTCAGTTTTATCGTACAACTGCCCCACCCTTCACACCAGCAATAGATAGGGTCCCTAAATACGTATCCATATACTTACACATGCGGGCTTACAAGGCGTCCTACCACCAGTAATCAAAATTTTTGCGACTTTCATTTTTACTACACGATGCCCTTCCTTCATCGTGGAAGACATTCTTGGACATATTATAAGTACGTATTTCATTAGAGATTTTTTTATTTCTAGATGGGTGGACAAGCTGACAGCCCACCTGGTGTTAAGTGGTTACTGGAGCCCATAGACATTTACGACGTAATGCGCCACCCACCTTGAGATATAAGTTCTAAGATCTCAAGTATAGTTACAACGGCTGCCCCACCCTTCAAACCGAAACGCAATACTGCTTCACGGCAGAAATAAGCAGGGTGGTGGTACCCACCCGCGCGGACTCACAAGAGATCCTACCACCAGTAATTACGCAAATTATAATTTTGCGGGTTTGATTTTTATTACACTATGGATTATGATCCTTCACCGTGGAAGTCAATCGTGAACATTTATTGAGTACGTATTTCATTAGAAAAATTGGTACCCGCCTGAGATTCGAACACCGGTACATCGCTCAACACGAAGGCATCGGACGTCTTATCCGTTAGGCCACGACGACTTCTAATTGCTACCATCCGGCAGGATTCGAACACCGGTACAGACGCATCGCTTCATACGATTGCACGTCTTATCATTTAGCCACGACAGACACAGCCCACTGAGTTTCTCGCCGGATCTTCTCAGTGGGTTCCGTTTCCGATCCGGTGGTAGATTCTGCGAAGCACTGCTCTTGCTTGGGCCAGTGCTAGCAACACTCCGGCTTGAGCCCCATGAGCTCACCGACACGTTAGGGCGAAGCTGAAATAGCTTCTCAAGGTTATCAGCATAGGTAGAAAAAATTAATAAGCCACTACGACTTGAATTCCGTCCGAACTCCCGACCTGCGCTAGCTACATTGTCAGTTTGATAGGAAGCCCTCTGTCTCCGAGGCAGTTATTTACCGTCTCTATCTCTATCTGTCTCGTACATAAACACTGATTCTGTTTACATTACCGTCACCGGACCAATGTGCCTCGGGTTACGAATACAGTGCAATAAATCAAGACCCATGGAAAGGGAACGGTTTGTTTGACTATATTTTATTAAAAGACCTCATTTTGGGACAAATGAATTTATTTCAGTGACACAAGTACTGTTTACTGTTTCTTTAACTGCTTAGGTGAGTGGACGAGCTCACGGCCCAACTGATGTTAAATGGTCAATGGAGCCCATAGATATCTACAACGTAAATGCCGCCACCTACTTGAGATATGAGTTCTAAGGTCTCAGTTTTATAGTACAACGACTGCCCCATCCTTCGAACCGAAATGCATTACTCCTTCATTTCAGAAATAGGCAGGGTGGTGGTACTCTGTGCGGACTCACAAGACGTCCTACCACCAGTAACATAACGACTAGTAAATATACGTAACTAAATAATTATTGAAATTTGCATCGCACTGTTTTATAATTAAGTTAAGAATCCATTAAGTAAAACACTTTATCATTTAGACGCTCACACGTAAACTTGAATCATAATTATGAGAGTGAACTCGGAACAAGAACAACAATTAGCGACTCAAAATGTATCTAGTTAATTGTAAAGTACGGCGTTGGGATGGCATTGGTATAGCGTGTTGATGGACGCTACCCGTGCACGTCATTAGTGTTGTGTTGCCATGTGCACAATAGGAAATCGAACATATTTTAATTTAATTAGCAAATTATTACTTGGTGTAAACCTGAGGGACGCTGCTTTACCTATTTCTATCTTAAAGCAATTTGCGTTTGAGCACTAATCATACCGACACTTTCTGGTACCTATTTCTACTGTAGCGGGTAGGTAACGATATACGACAAGCATTACTCAAATAAACAAAACAAAACAAACAAAATAGTATAATAACTGTAGATTCATTGTAAAAGTTCAAAATGGGTCATTTGACCCTTTATGTTATGTTTAGCAATTACTCATAAGAGTGCGTATTTTGAGCCTATATTAGAAGGTACCATATGGCCTTTTCTTTCTCCAAGCAATGAAGCCTCTCTATTTTAAATGATAAGTACATAATACAGTTGCTTTTTTTAATGGAGGATTACTGTTTGCCCAAAGGCATTTCCAGCTTTACCAGAATAGGTGGGCGAACAACACTCAGCCAAGAGGGGAGGTATTGCTAAAAGCTGTCCGAGCACTTTCGGATTAGACCTAACAAACCAAGGCTTCGTGAATGAATCTACTACCGGATCGGAATCGCGACCCGCTGAGTAGATCCGGCGAGAAACTCAGTGGGCTGACGTATGGTTGCACGTAATACGAATACCTGAGTCGCTAAGCCTGCTCCTAGTATCAGAGCTGAAGGCGTCTGATGTCTAATGCCCCTTGCTTATTGGATCTGATGGAACCGTAAGGACGTGTCTAGGGCGTCGTCGGTGACTGACTCCTGCGTGGCGGGAGTCGGGGGAATGTCCGCGGCGGCAACGATAAGGCGATTATCATAACGCATAGCCTTATCGAATTAAGTTTGAACTCTGACCTCAACTGTCACAGTAATTAGTCGTTTTGACCTATAGGATTAATGCGACTATCCCGTTGCTTAAATCACACAGACAAAATTTTGGTTAATACATTATTTTTTCCTTAACTAAGAATTATTATTCACTGGTGGTAGGACTCTTGTGAGTCCACGTGGGTAGGTACCACCACCCTGCGTATTTCTGCCGTGAAGCAGTAATGCATTTCGGTTGAAGGGTGGGGCAGCCGTTGTAACTATACTGAGACCCTTAGAACTTACATCTCAAGTTAGGTGGCGCATTTACGTTCTAAATATCTATGGCTCCAGTAACCACTTAGCACCAGGTGGCTGTGAGCTCGTCTATCCATCTAAGCAATAAGAAAAAAATATATTGCATGTTGTGAAGCTTGCATCTCTAATTAAGTGACATCACGGCGGGAGTGAAGTGATTGCGTAATAAAATGCGATATGAGATTCACGCTACGGATTAAGGGCTGCGTTAGAGTTTTATCGGGGTGCGAATAACATATCACCAAGTCATAATTTATTTTGCTGTTTTGGTTAATTTTTTCGGAATATCAAAATCGTAAAAGATAAATAAGGTGCTCTGTTGCAACATTTCAAAATTGATTCTACAAACGTTTAATAAAATTGAATGTTATTTAAACTTTATCATCTATCTATATATATAAAAATGAATTGCTGTTCGTTAGTCTCGCTAAAACTCGAGAACGGCTGGACCGATTTGGCTAATTTTGGTCTTGAATTATTTGTGAAAGTCCAGAGAAGGTTTAAAAGGTAGATATATTTTAGATTAGGTATTTTATTTATCGATTGAGGCACTACAAAGTCTGCCGGGTCAACTAGTAAATAATAAAATA
This sequence comes from Bombyx mandarina, assembly GCF_030267445.1. NCBI lineage: Eukaryota > Metazoa > Arthropoda > Insecta > Lepidoptera > Bombycidae > Bombyx > Bombyx mandarina. Next base: position 14,819,831 of record NC_143219.1, on the reverse strand, counting down.
TTTACATCAAAGCTCTTTATATTTTAACTCTAAATTAAAAACGACAAGGTATTTTTCATGTTTTGTTTCGATTAGCTTTGAGTCCAGCCTGCAGCTCACCTAATGACGGTTCATGACTATCGCCCACGGACATCGACAACACTAAACACATAGCCAAACTGCTGGCCATCGCTAGGTATTATTTTCAAACCGCGTTTGAAGAACCAGAGCCCTCAGGAAATGTCATGGACCGTCGTATTATTTCACTCCAAGCTCAAATGATACTTTTTTTTTTTTATTGCCCTTGTAGGCAGACGAACATACGGCCCACCTGATGGTGAGTGGTTACCGTCGCCCATGGACTTCAGCAATGCCAGGGGCAGAGCCAGCCGCTGCCTACTGCAAATACATGGCGAAAATAATCTATGGAAACAGATTATGGATGGGTGCAGAGGTATTGTTTAATGAGAGGGCTAAAGAAAGTGTAGTAGGTCTCAAACTACCAAGCTAACTAATGTATCAAGACTATTTATAAATCCATCGAAATCAACAACTCGCTCGTTTTTTGTCAAACTTATGTTATTATTTAAAGTCTGTTGTCTTATTGAGAATAATATAAATATTGCTTGTCTTTAATATTATTTATCTATAATTTAGTTTTGGCGGAATCTGTGATTATATTATAGAAGTATAATAGTGTTTGACAATAGAACCATACTAATGTTCAAACTTATAATTTAAATTAATTATAGTCGAATTTCGACTATCGGGGGAACACAAGTTATAAGAAATTAATGAATGCATTATAGTGTACTTCAAAACGCGTACTCATTAATGAAATTCGTCGGTAACTGTCGCCATCAATCTCCCACTTCACTTAATGACTTGATAACTTAGTTACGCCCCACCCGTAATATCATCTTGTTCCCTTAATGATATTGTTGCTAAGTATTTTTTTGTTGGCAAATTACAATATTTAATTCGAGTTCGAGATGTAATTGCGATTTCTAGAGATAAGCGACGATAGCTCTTTGCCAAGTTGTAAATTCTTCGACGAGAGAACCTGTAGCAACTTCCATTTGTTTTTACAACAAATATTTATCATCAATCGGTCATGAGAAGGTTACACGTCCATCCATGTACAATTATCAAGATGAGTCATAATTGGTCTCTGATCTTTTTTCCTGAGTTTGAAACGATCCAAATGCACTCGTGATCAAGTGACGATGATCTAAATTATCAATAATAATAATCAAACGGAAACGTAAAGACTACAAAACTGTACAAAGGATAACTCTATTAGAATACATTAGTGCCGTAATAATATAATGGACTAAAGTAAATAGTTTGAAACAAATGAGTAGGACATCCACACAGAACGAATAGTATTAGAGTATAAAAAAGGTAAACTCCAATTTAGAAGGAAAAATACGAAGATGATTTTATTTAATTTACATGTCTCGACCGACGGTGACCACCTTCCAGTAATAGTACTGAGAGGATGAAGGTACAAAGACCTCGAGAGATAAAATCTGTATATTGTTGAAGAAGTTTTGTCTACCAAGGGCTGAACCCCCTACCCTACAGTTAGTAAGAGATCTTAAAATGAGAACCATATTCACATTTCATAGAGTGTTAACTATGAACGTGGAAGGATTTAGAGGAAGAGGTAGACCTAAGAAGAAGAAATGGATGGAATGTGTGAAAGACGATATGGGTAGGAGGGGAGTGAGCGAAGAAATGGTATATGATAAAAGAGTATGGAAGGAGCAAACATGTTGCGCCGACCCCAGGTGACTGGGAGAAGGGCAGGATAATGATGAATGATGATGATTCACGACACGTTACGCACCGGTATGCACGGTGGCCATTTTACATCAAGTGAGATCTTTGACCTCATCTGTTCAAGTTACTTAACAGAAAAGAAGATAACGTATCCATCAACCCAACGTAATTAGACCATTACCTTATCATTACTACCACTTCAGTTAAACTCTAGATTGGACTTCTATTGTTGATGGTTGGTCCTCCATTGGCAGTGGCCACTTCTCTACGATATTATTTAGAAAAAGGTGTTAAAAAATCCCTAACTAATGAATCTATTAATAACACTTTTCGAAAGCTATTAACAAGAATATTCCCTGTTCGCACTCTATTCGTCCCAAAGCTATTAGGCGAAGTACGAGGCAGCTCGGCATGCCAAAGTTTGGCGGAGATCTCGACCTCTGCATTTTTGGAAACGAGCCCAAATAACTTGTTGCAACAACGGGACTGCAACCTGTTGCCGGCCCCGGCAGGCCTACTGCGAACATAGTGTTGCAATTTGTAAATCTATTTTCCCATGAGATTTCCAACAAAAAAAATCCCTAAAACTGTATATAATTGAAATGCGTTTTACGACCAAATCAAAAACCAAATACTGCCCAGTCCGAAGATTGTAAACAATACGAAGCGTAAAGACGTACTGTGATGAATACAAAACTTACAAAAGGAAAAGCAAAGTAGAAATCGTAGTTTACTATCTACTACACAAAATAGCGCACCGAAATAGTCCACAGGCCAAGTGTGATAAAGCCCCCGCTATGCAAAAACTAGTCACTTTTAGAATTTTAATCGAATCATGTCACTAGATATTTTCAATGATAACTCTTCTGGTTCTGATCCTAAGCCCGGCATTATTTTATCGTTGTCAGACCAATGTACATCTACTCTATTTAAAATATACAATTATTTTTATTCTGTTTATCCGAAAATAGTCGTTATAACAGTCCAAAAATAGAAAAAGTAATCAGAATAACCGCAATTTCAAAATCTCCAAAAGTGCATCTTTTGCATAATGTTACAGCGTATAGTTTTGGAATCGAGTGGCTTATAACAGGGCTCACGGGACAGATGTCGAAAATCCAACATAGAAACTGTTTCATTCGATAATGCCCCAGAATGGACAAATTAAAATAAGACTTAGTAAGAAATTTGAGTTAGTAAATAACCACTAATGGTTGGAAGTATACTTAGCCTGCACGGATAAGTATCATCATCTTGGCAATTCCTGCCGCAAAAGCGTTTATAATGAAGACTTTTATTTCATGATACAGTTGATGATTTAAAAAAATCACTTATCACCAGCTACACTCCTAACTGGTAAACAGATACCAGAAATAACTCAATGTATTTAATTTAAACCCAGAGTAAAACGTATAACAAAAATAAACGAAACAAATAAATTTTACATGTAGCAACCCAGCCGAGCCGGTGGTACATTTTTGCCGGCGCCAGTACAAATACATAATGAATGCGAACGTTTAGCTGGCTCTGTATTACGCTCTCAGCTTTAGTTCATGAATGTTATTGTCGGGGGAGCCTCCTCAACTATTCACTCTGTAATGGAACGAGGCGTTTATTGAATTTTTAAGCAGATTTAAAGGGCTGAACGTTTTGTCTGAAATATTTAATAGTTGTTGGTTTCGCAGATTTGCAAATGCTTAGTTTGTTGTTTTTAAACATTATCTTACTGAAGTCAATATTTCATAAAACTCTAAAGACCAAAAATTATTGTAAAATGGCCTTTTGTACTTGGGGAACATTATAAACTTAAGAATGACTAAGAAACATATCACTAGACTACAGTTGTTTTTGGTTCACGGAATACGGTCATCCGCTGCACGCTTGTTCGCTCACAAGATGTGTGTATAGCAGCTTATACGTCGTCTTCTTGGAATACCGTTGCCGGCTTCTAAGCAACATACGACAGGAATTGGACACTTTGGAGTCGGGATCCAAGCGAGATCCTTATCCTGATAGGTTGATGCAAAGAAAGAAGAGTCCTCTTTTCGCACCCCGCAGCCTTATTAGGCATATAATAAAAAAAGGTTTTTTTTTTTTATTGCCCTTGTAGGCAAACGAGCATACGGCCCACCTGATGGTGGTTACCGTCGCCCATGGACTTCAGCAATGCCAGGGGCAGAGCCAAGCCACTAACTATAAATTATATGCCATATTTGGAGCGTAAACAACTCCATTTCCTCTTAATTCCTCTTATTGTGAGGTCTCAACGTCTCTCGGTGTATCTAGGACAAAATCATTCTTCAAAACAATGTAAGATTAGATTTTAAAATCGGGTCTTCCATTACAGGGTGCATCTTCAAGTCTGGTAGTGAAGTTCGCGGACACCGAGAAGGAACGACAGCTCCGACGTATGCAACAGATGGCAGGCAACATGGGCCTCTTGAATCCGTTCGTCTTCAACCAGTTCGGGACGTACAACACTTACGCACAAGTCATCACTGAACAGGTACATACACTTAACCAAACCAAACCTAAGGTAAAAAGAAGTCTTGCTACAAAAAACAACAATCCCGAATACAAGAATAGATCTATTGTAACTTTAAAACTGCAATGGGAATTTAAACACACACCGTTATAATTCTAAGGCTGATAAAGTACTGCCTGAGCCGCTATACTTCAAATTGGTAACACATATTACTAATTAGGTTGTAACTCTTTTTTAAATCACTATAACTCCAGTATTACAACTAAATCTCAAAAATATCGAACATAAACACATTTTTAATAATTTTGTAATAAAGATTTTAAAGTGATGACTTGACGCTTCACTAACGATTGAAAATAATGTTTCAGCAACAAGCAGCGCTGATGGTGGCCGCGACGGCTCAAGGCTACATCACCCTATGTCTGCGATCGCATCACACGCCCTCAATGGAATGACTAACTCTGTTGTACCGCCAACATCCGGTGTGTATTCTCGTTTGTCAACAAGATCGCTTCACAAGTCGCTCACCAATGCCTTCTCTAGAAATATCGCTTAATCATCAAACTTCACACGAAGAGTAACTGCAATTGAAACAACTCATATGCGACGCTATAGTCGATATGTAGTTTTGTAAATGTTACATTATGGCAAAATGTCAAATTTGCGGTAGGCAGCGGCTTGGCTCTGCCCCTGGCATTGTAGAAGTCCATGGGCGACGGTAACCACTCACCATCAGGTGGGCCATATGCTCGTCTGCCTACAAGGGTAATAAAAAATAAATAAAAAATTTAGCATTCACCTTATGCACCTTATGGCAAAGTCCTTAAGCTTAAGTGTCTTGCTAATTTCCATTCCACAAGAATAAAATCTATTCACCTGATATGAATGAAGGCTAGAATGACCGTTTACGATGAGCATTTATGCTACACTTGATATCTTACTAAGCCTGGTCAAACCCGATTTACCGACACAGTATCAATAAGATATGGATTTTCTCATTCCAGATAACTTTTCTGGTCTGGCGATAGGCACCGGTCAACCTCTCAACGGTGCTCTGCCATCTCTGCCGTCTCCTACTATGCCGGGCTTCAACATGGCTGCTCAGACTCCCAATGGACAACCACAGCCCCAAGAAGCGGTTTACACTAATGGCATTCACCAAACATTCACCGGACGTAAGTAGAGTAAATGGATGTATCGATACCACAGAGAACCTGAATCATTTTCTAGCTATGATGATCTATAGCGTAGTATACCGGCTACACGTAGCTGTGTGAGAATAGCTTAACACTCGTTGGAAACAGATTGTTTAGAATCATGTTTTTACATATAATTCACTGAGGACTGAAGTGGTTGATTCTGCGCAGTCACATGTGCTGGTCCAATCAAATGAAGACAGCATTGGACTCCAGCATCAATATCGCTATCTACTGCACAGAGGACAGGAAAGATTGGAGGAACATAGTCCGAACAAAAATGCTCCGTAAAAGTCACGACCCTCAGAAACGCGATGCAAGCAGAAGGATACCGAGATCAATCAAACTGTTCTCATTTTGTAATCTAAACAAAAATTCAGCCAATTCTTTCTTTGAATAAGTGCTGTGTTGTCAATGTGTCGAAGGTTAGTAATCTTCAAACCACCCACTAAAATAATGGACACGGATGAGAAGGTAGTAACTTTCTCATATGAATCTTCAATTTAGATGAGAAGGTCTTCATCCTCCATCATCATAGGGGGCTTATTACATTGCCAAAATAAATGAGTATAGGACCTAACCTCATGATTCGAACCATCGGTCTGTCGCTTAATAAAGCATGGAAGACCACGCTGTAGTCTCCAAAAGTCATGTCATGTTCATATCAATCAATCTATTCTATAGTGTATCTAGGCGATGTTGAGGCATTTAGATGAATCATTCACAAACCATTTATATGAATAAATTTACTTGTCATTCGACGACTAACCCCTTAGTTCAGAAAAGTATCTTCTGTTTTCGATTAAGAATCTCGTAGCTTTGGCACAAATAATTAAAGACAATTAAGTTTACAAGAGCCTTAAATCACATTTAAGCATCCATTACATTCATCTCCTCCTCCTCGCGTCGTTTTCCTCATTACTGAGGGTCGTGACTCCCCCGCTGCATCAGTTTCTCCCGTACGATTTCCCTCCATCTGCTGCGACCCTTAGCTTAATGAAGGGCATTGTGGAAGTTGATGTTCAGAGAAGATCGTATTTGGTCAGACCATCTCGTGGGACTGGGTCCTGTGTGTGTTCATTTATTTTCACCCGTGTCATATGTCTTGCAGCCGTGCAGGTAACTCAAGGTCTACCGAACGGCGAGGCTGCAGCCCTGCAGCACGCATACGGAGGGGGAATGCAGCCCTTCCCTGGCGTAGGTGAGTAACGAAGAAACTTCATTGTCCTACCGCTTACCGCGACACGCTCTCATTTATAAGAAAACTAGCCGTACTCGGCCGCCTCTCTGGGTATTTAAAATTAACATTATTATTTATTGTAATTATTATTAGGGGGTCCAACACTCATATAAATATTAGCCTATCCAATAAGTACATGTATTTTCTACATGGATACCAAGTTTCAAGTCAATCGGATGCACGGCTCAGTAGTTATAACGGAAAATCCGTAAAAACCACTGTAGATTTATATATTAGTATAGATTACACTGATTGAATCAAGTCCACTCTTTTATGCAACCAGGAAATAAAACAAGAGAGGCTCGCCCCGTAAGAGCATACGACTATATAAATAAAACAAAGCAAACCAATCATATTTTCTTTAGTTTTCGTGAATCGAACGCGTAATTAAAAATGCTATTGCTATCTTAACCTCACGTTTGTTTACTTCACAGTATTCACGGACAACCCAAACAAATGAATATAGTGCTTAGCACTTATTTCATCAGGATGTACCGATTTACTAAATAAGCATAGCTTCCTATTTGAATTATAAAAAAAAAAATATATACAAAAAATTTGATAACCGATTCGATGCTATTTACCATTTTTTACTAATTTTTACTTAGTGTGCTCCAATCCAATAGAGCGTACATATATAGTCAATGCTATCCGAATAGTGGAATGTTCAAACTACACACGGACATCGAGCCACATAACTAAAAATCTCCTTCTTGTATCCGTAAAGTTTTTTGATGAATCACTTAAGGATAATAAAATAAAAAATTATAAATGAGAGCGAATAAATGTACGACGTACGTGTTGCAATCTATCAGTTTTATTGTTTTTTTTTTTCGTTTTAAACCATGTCTGGCAAATTATGTTTTAGTTTAAGAGTTTTGGAGTCCAAATCTACTACTCGGAACCGCCGCATTCATCAACAGTCCGCATCATCATTATTTTTCAAATCAGGTTTATTCTAAAGCTTCCCCCCCTTCCACGGTGCTCTCTGAGTACTATGACATGTCCTTCTTCAAACGAGGTTTAGTAACAGTCCTCAGAATTTGGCACACGGTAACCACTTACGATCGGATTAGCCGTTGGTTCGTCGGACTATATCAGCAATTTTTTTTTGTTGTTAAGCATTCGACATTTTTCCGTGCTATGGACACCTGAAATACATACAAAGCAAACACATAAACACTCGGACCGCGAATAGCAGACGTATTGAGACACTTTTGAGTAGAGACTCCAGCAAGAATTGAACTCTGTCCCTTGGCACGGAATTCATAATACAGGTAACTTTCCTATAACACGGTAGATACGTTCCTACAAAATCCCGTCTTGTTCGAAACCGCGTTATATGAGGCCACTACAAAGACGAGGGTAATTTTTCTGAATGAGACATCTCAAAAATTCGTGTATTGAAGTCGTCGTGACCTAAAGGATAAGACGTCCGGTGCATTCGTGTTGAGCGATGCACCGGTGTTCGAATCTCAGGCGGGTACCAATTTTTTTAATGAAATACGTACTTAACAAATGTTCACGGTTGACTTCCACAGTGAAGGAATAACATCGTGTAATAAAAATCAAACCCGCAAAATTATAATTTGCGTAATTACTGGGGGTAGGACCTTTTGTGAGTCCGCGCGGGTAGGTACCACCATCCTGCCTATTTCTGCCATGAAGCAGTAATGCGTTTCGGTTGGAAGGGCGGGGCAGCCGTTGTAACTATACTGAGACCTTAGAACTACAATATCTCAAGGTGGGTGGCGCATTTACGTTGTAGATGTCTATGGGCTCCAGTGCCCACATATCACCAGGTGGGTTGTGAGCTCGTCGTGGGTAACTAAGTAATTAAAAAAATGTATTTTTTGCTTATTATATATACATAAAAAATAAGCAGTAAAAAATCGATTATTCCCATATATTTTGTGTTCATAATGCATAATGTAAATTTCTAAATAATTTTAAACAAAAATTTCGTTATAATTTTATAGAAATACCGTGCTATAGACGGGTTACCTGTATTATTCACTTGTTCATAAAGTTCCGTGCCGGTATTTTCCCAAATTATTTCCCTAAATAAACAATCTAGTAACAGAATTGAACACATTTCTTATTATTGATTTTTTTTTAACAGATTTTATGATTATGAACATTGATGTGGCAAATGCGTTTGTTTTTATTTTTCGTAATGGAAATTCAATTAATTGATCATCAAACAACCAAACCGTTTCTGTCATAGTTTAGCAGTAACAAAACGTAAAGTCATAAACTTTCTAGTCATTTTTCATCGTTCTCGTCGAACCCGTCGCTTGCGACGAAGGGCTCGGCGAGTAAATTAACCCACAGACACAGCCCACTGAGTTTCTCGCCGGATCTTCTCAGTGGGTCGCGTTTCCGATCCGGTGGTGGATTCTGCCGAGCACTGCTCTTGCTAGGGCTAGTGTTAGCAACGTCGTCAGGTTTGAGCCCCGTGAGCTCGCCTACTTACTAGGCCTACGTAGGAAATAAAAGAAAAGTAATTTGTTACTAGTGACATTATTACTACTAGTAACTTAATGAAACTGCGCCTTGTCTTTCTTTAAATGTATGAATATTACTTTTTTGCAAGCACTCGATCTGCAATACCTTATGAGCTGTGACGAAAAACAGTTGAACCAAATCTCAATTGAAATCATAAGATAATTATTAACATTATTATTACTATATTTCGATAATTTATTTCATAGATTTATTTATCTAAACGTTTTATATCAAACTATTTACGTAATTATAAGCGAGTTTTATTCTATGTTTTCGACAAAGTCTAGTTAAACAAAAAACAATGCACGACTTACCCGAAACTAAAATATATGTGTTTATAAAAAGTCGCTATTGGTCATTTCGTAAACTTGGAACATTAATATATAATATTCTAATAGAAATTTTAATGAAACTTTTTAACGAATAATATTTCTAGAAAGTTGTTGTTTGATGATCAACAAATTGATAAATTGTTGTCGTAGATAAAAGCCAGAACCATTCTACGTAGTTATATGAATATTGAATGTGATATTTAAATCGATTGATTTCAAGGTGTCGAAAATACATTTAGAGATAAACAAATTAAGCTCCGTCTATGATTCTATTAATATGATTTCATTTTAAACTATCAAAATAAATTGTTAATTTACGGGTTTAGATCAAAATACAGATTACCACCTTAGAGATCAAACGATTGATTCATAAAAGAACGCAACAACTGTAGACATTTGTATGGGGCTGAGTAGCTTATGGCTTGGTCTGCATGTGTGTAAGGTTTAGGTGTTCATTGTGAAAACTTGCCATTGATGTTGACAGCTTACCCAGCGGTATATGGGGCAGTTCCCACAGCCCATTCCACCACCGTTGTCCACCATTGCACCGGCCCAGCGAGAAGGTAAGTGGAGCCTCACGGTAGAGCTCCCGAGTTTCACGAGCCAGTGAAAAATTTAGAGAATTAATCTACATTGCATAGCACTATCCCAGAATGCTTCAAGTACTTCATCTAACACAATTTGAAAGTACTACTGAATATTTTTAAACGATCAGAAACAGCTTTTATTAACATCACATACGCTTTTTTTACGAATACTCAATAACTATATAAAAAAAACACAGGATCATAAACTGTGCGCCCTAATGATTGGCTGAAAATAATCGTTCAAATTTAACACAAAATTCCTTTTCCGAAATCGGGCATAATTAAAAAAAAACATTTTATTTTCTGTTCTCATCGACAGGCAAAGGGTCTAATTTTTTGGTTACCGTTATCCATAGACATGTATAATCTATGCCTGCCTGATGATGTAGATGGAAGTCTCCTGCGCTTGACCGGCTATAATACACTAGAACCGGAACGCATGCTTTGCGGCAGAAATAGGAGAGCACGTAGCGTTAGGTATTCGCTCGTCATACGATAGCTAACCGATAGTTCTGCGTGTTCCTTCACGTTGCGAATAACGAAACAATTGGCTGCTGCGAGCCCTCCTCGCTCAATACTCGCTGATCATCCCGCCTTCGTATCGTTCATCTCATTGCATCTAAATGTTGTGTCACTACGCTTCCCATCTTATTCTGTTACTGTTTCATTTTCACACTAGCTTCCTTTTCTCTTGTCTCTAACGTTCGAAAATTCTCAGTCACGTCATTCCAGTATCCACCAGTTTCGGACACGACAACCTCGAATGCCAAACTGAATGAAGTGACTTAGTATTTTTTTTTTTGTTAATCCGTCCATCGAATCGTGTGCATGAAGTTTGTGTTCTATGTCTGTCAACTTATCGGCTTAATACACTATCGGCTAATTCTTGGTTAACCCTGGGAACGTTTTGTTTGCTTCTAACCTTCTTCTAAATCACGAACATTAGGCGTAACGTATTAACATCGGACCGATAACATCACATCCACGATCTTCTATTCATCTGCAGTAGTTTTCCGTAATTATCCGATACCCGCATTTTCCGACATTCTCACAATTTAAGCTTAAAGTTGCTTCTACTTCACAATTTCATGAGCGAATTAATTGAAATTACTGCATTAATGTCTCTTTCATGTTGGTCCTATGATTGGCCCTTACGAAAGTTCCAAATTTGTTTCCTTTAAAAATTTCATAATAAACATCATACTCACACATTAACAAAATAAAGAACATTGGTGTTTGAGAGCAGATTTGTGAGTTCTTTAAAGAATTTCTGATGTTCCCAGGCTGCTCCATTTCCGGCCCTGAGGGCTGTAACCTCTTCATTTACCCACCTGCCCCAGGAATTTGGAGATGCCGAGCTCATGCAGATGTTTCTTCCCTTCGGCAACGTGATCAGCAGCAAAGTCTTTATCGATCGTGCCACTAACCAAAGCAAGTGTTTCGGTTAGTATATATATTAGGGAATCTTCGGGCACATTCAGGTTTCATTGTTACCTTTTTTTTTAAATTAGATTTCTTTCAATCGCAGTACAGGTTCTTTTAGCCTGTCTATTTCTGTCGCGAATAACCATGCGTTCCTGTTTGTGGTAGGACAGCCGATTCTATTTTCCCAGTCGTTTTACACCTACTATTTGACATATATCTCAAAATGGCGCCCGCTTCCTATTGTCAAGTAAAGTAAAGTAAAGTCAATTAAATCGTAACTAAACTCGTTAAGACCTTAACGATATAAATATTAATAGACGAAACGTTCGTTTCTTAAATTTTATTAAATATTTTTCGTTATTAAATTCCTCGCATACAAATCAGTTGCTTAGATTATGGAGCGTGACATTAAAACGTAGGTTCCTCGTCAGGTTTCGTGGTCGTTCGATACCCGGCTCGGGCGCAGGCTGCGATCCAAGCCATGAACGGCTTCCAGATCGGCATGAGCGACTGAAGGTCCAGCTCAAAACGGCCGAAGGACGCCAATCGCCTATTAAACACGTAACGCCGTCCCCGCGCGTCCACGACGTGCCACTGGTAAGCACACACGCTCAACTCAGAGGAGGTTTTATACAAAATCCAAATAAGCTACAAAACATTTCCGGATACTTTCTTCCCGTTTATATCTGCCGCAAATCAGACATGCGTTCCAGTTTTTAGCGTAGAACAGCCGTTATCCAAAACACTACTCAATACTCAGCGCTTACTGTTAAATCTGTTAAATAAAAAAACAATTCCTAACTTTTCGTTTTTCAAACATTTTCTATATGACATTAACAATAAAACATGAATTAATTTTATCAACTTATCGCGAGAAACTTAAAAGCTCTTTCTCGTTTACTCATCGAGGGATGAAAAGCTATTTAATTAAGCGAAATTTTGCAAATTTACAGGAGAGCCAATTAAAATTTGAAATTTGGAAAAAATTCTTACAAAAAAAAAAACTCTTAGGCTATTCGAATGAGGTAAACATAATTGAGTTTAATTTAAAACAAAGCATAAACCGAATAAACGGACCTTAATTACAAAGATAAATGTTGCGTATTAAGCAAAATGTCGCTTAACAAATAACCTTTAACGGCCGTCTGGTGTAGTGGTAAGTGACATGGTCACTACACAAGGGTTCGCGGTTCGATCCCGCCAAGGGAAGATATTGTATGCTAAAATAAATAAAAAGTATTTCCAGATCCTATTTTGTATATTAAATATATGTATGTGTATAAAAATCTTACATTTTTCGTTATCTGGTACCTGTAACACAAGTTCTTTACGAACTTACCACGGGACCTCAGTTAACGTGGCGTGATTGTCAGTAAATATTTATTTATTATTTTATTTATTATTATTATTATTATTTAACCCTCGACATAACGCTTTGTTTGTTACAGGAGGCGTTTGTTACCCCGCACCGTCCGCGGCGCGTTCGTTCGCGTATTATCAATTTAATAAAGGAATTTAACACATTTTATTATATAGAGAATATCACTTCGGTACACGTTACGTGCCAGCCCAATGGCTAGAGTATACTAAATTAGTTAAAAGTAATTTATTCAATCAGCTCTTGGGACGCTTCATTCTTATCATTAACGATTAAATATTATAATATTCTATTATATGATCATATATTATAACAATTTATTAAAACTTTTAATTAAATTATTATATTATTATTATTAAAATGACCGTTTACTATTAAAAAAAACATTGTCATCGTATTCAAAAAATCGTACTTCTAGGTCCTTAAAACTTTGAATGTAAAAGTATTAAACTAGTTGTTTGCTTGGACAAAGCCAAAGTGAATTTATTAAGTAAGTCAAGAAATCTTAGGAAATTTATAATATATATTAAATGATTTTAATGTTCGTTTTTATAAAAAAAACAGCGTGGGCCACAGATATCCATCCAGAAATCAGTTTTCAAATGTTAGATTCTCGTTCATACAAGCATTTTATTTTTGGCATAAGCTAATTTGATTTAACGTAAGTATTCACTAATAAGTAGGTATAGCATTGAGTCATCCTTTTGCACTTGAGTGGTTTTACGTTTAAGCTATGGAGGATAGAGGTAACGGAAACCGTCTCATAAGGAGAAGCTTGAAAAGTGTCCCACTTTCAGCACTAAATAACGCTAAAAATAATAAGTTCAAAAATCCTCCCAGAATGGCGCTACATAGGCACAGGGTATGATATGAATTGAGCAGTTGTTTACTGATTGAAGTATGCTGAGTTAAGAAATTTAATATATTTAATGACTAGAGTTAGTGACAGTGTAATATACAAGACCTCACATGTTTACGTAGTCCAAATTAAATTGCGTCAATATAACCTAAATTATTGCTGTGGTAAAACGTGGGGCACATCGATTGCATTTTCTTATCAGCTTTAAATAAAATACTTTTTTGTGATTTTGCAGTGCTTACAATTCTTTCGTTCTCTTTTTATTTCTCTTTTTTAAAATTTACCCGGTTGCTACTGTAGCGCCACCTTTATTTAGCAGATTTTAACGGACACTTTTCAGACACAAAGACGGCTCTCCTTACCTCTACCCTCCATGGCTTAAACGAAGCGATATTATATGCTTCGTAGGTACATACTCAAAGAAACCAACTTACTGAAACATCTTGATGACTTAATACGTCAACTGGTGTTTGCTTTGACAATCCTCTCGATGGCAAAGGGCTATATATCATCAGCCATTAATTTAATTATCTGATGATCTGACGTGGCCCAACGCATTACGAACGCTGTTGTCTCCCAAACTCTACGCAATATGACTGTTGTTAAAGATTATTTGGCTTCAAAGATGGACAAGCTACGGCGCGCCTGGCGGTAAGTGGCTATCCGCGCCACCGACAATGCCAGAGTGCTGTCTAGCGTAAAAATCTTCCTTCACTGGATTTTATAATTATAAATCAATGTGTTAATTTGTATATTATCTTTTGTTAAAGGATTGAATTTATATCTGTATTTGGCTTTATTAAACATAGATATGTACCCTCCGATCGAAACAAGATCAACTAAATAAAATGGAAAATGTCGCAATTCAATTTTTATCACTTACATAAATGTATGCAATGATAAACAAGTAGTGTTCAGTATTTAACAATATACGTATCTAGAAGACCGTAAAAATCGAATCTACGTATTAAAGTTACCGTATAATTCTACTAAGATACTATTTAATATACCAAATACCGACTTTTATTGCTATTTATTACGAACGATAATGATCCAAAACTAGAAACCGTCTCAGCAACGCCTTAATTACCTTCGAATATTAAATAATAATCTTCTAAATGCGGCCCTCTTTCCCACATACTACGAGTATATCTGGAGGTTGCATCTCACACTATCGTTAATGCTACATTACTTCAAAGCAATTAATTCTTGAGCTGACTTCGTTTAATTAAAGTTTAATGCACACTTATTACGTAACGCAAAGTTCATAGATTTATAAGATTTTATTGTACAGCGACCAACGCATTGAGGGAGCCAACAGTGCTACGTGCGAACTAAAAATAATAGCGTAATTTCTATACAAAAGTACCAATGTAATAATAAATTGTAACATACTCGTACTTACATACGTTAAATAAGATGAGCGCGTTGCCAGTGTAACCACACGAAAAGCGCTTGATTTAGTTGCGACTTACAATTTACATGATTTACATAAATTCAGAAGCGCAATTTGTATTAAAAATATTCTAGTCTGACATTTTCCCGTAAAAAACAAAACTAATATTTACGTCAAACAATCACTAATAACTTTGTTCAAACAGATGTAGAAATTCCCTTTAAATGATTCGTCTAGATTGGAATGCATGCGTTTATGGAACAGCTAACTTTTATGTTGATTTTAAATAAAAACAGCCGATAGTCGCATGAATCAATCGCTACGTCGTGCGGCGCGGACTTACATCGCAGCGTGTGACTCCTGACGTTGATCTTATATTAGTTAAATATTTCACTCTTCATAACAGTATAGAATTTATATTTACACGTATAATTATCATATTATAATTATCTAGTGTTCTAGTTTTAGGCGTTATTGTTTCACTTGAGGCATTTGTAAAATTGATACGAAAAAAAAAACGATCGTTTTAAATATTTCTATTTTTTCTATAAGTCTCACGTTTGTGCAATAATTGTTACGCTTTTTGAAAATTGTTTAGCGTCGTTCTTTTTTTTGTTTGTTCGATATGCCTATTTATTGAGGTAGTCTTTTACGTTACCATTTTAGATTAATTCGTCTAAGTGGTCTCGTTTGTTAACGATCGCGGAGCCGGACTTTTAACGCACAAAAAAAAATATTCAGAAGGGAACGCTTGTCAGCTGTCAAATGAATCTTTCCCGCCTTTCTGTTTACGATGAATATACTGTAGGATCTGCTTTCTTTTGAGTATATTGCACGCGATTATATTAGGACCGTGCTCGTGCGACAGGATGGCGAGCGGAGGGTAGCACCACACTATAAGCCCGCCCTCACTATTAGGTTACGAATAATCGATGCCAACCGGAACATGTATACTAAGTTGTCTACTAACAAAATATCATCTCGTGGATATGTAGGACTGTCACGCCGGGATCGCCCGGTCCTAGGGCGCCTCGGCCCGGACGTCACGACGGTGAACTTAGAACTTTATACTGATAAAAAAAATTAAATTCCCTTAAAGCCGCTTTCAAACTACGCTATAATATAATAACATATAGTATACAGCTCATAGCCCAACAATATCGCACACCATACATTGTTATGGACACGTTCACACTGTTCTGTTCTATATATTATTGGCTAAGTAACGCTGCTATACTATATGGCACTCTAGTATTACGTAGTCCGAAAGCCGCTTAAAGGTATTTGCGATGATGCGAACGTTGTAATAGATTAATGAGTCCTCTGAATGGAAAAAACAATTACCCATAAAGTGATTTTAGGATACAGGGTTGCTTTGCAATTATTTAAATGTATCTTAATGTTTTCACGTAGACAGGCATTGCCGTACTGTCTGAGTAGGCTGCACGTGGAGCTCCGCCAGAGCTGCCGACAGCCGTCTCCCAGGACTTTCATACTCTATGTCGTAACGAAAGTAGCATAACGGACTCATCCTCATCACACGGCGACAACATTCGCGAATGGACGGAACCATCGCTTAGCTCACTACGTTCGCAACTGTCCCGCACTACCCGGTTCCGGAGCTCAGACCCTCACCAGTCATTCTCGGCATCACCGCGGGCAGGTCGGAGCCGCGGCGTCCCGACTCTGTAGGGCACCAACGTTCGCGGAAACTTTACGCGGACAACTCGAGTTTCTCTATTTTAGGATATCGTGGTAGGGGACCTGCGGTGATCGTCCAATCGATCGCTCGCAACTGAATCGATTTAATTAAATTCTTAGTGTTAAAAATACGAATTCTTAAACTATTTAAAACTTCTGAAATTTTATAATGTATTTATATAGTGTGCATACTCAAAATTTTAGGTAGAGTTCGCGTAGAAGTGAAGCAATGCACTCGAGGATGTTCAATCGTGTGAAACGATCGAATCCAAGCCAAACTCTTAGCGATTGTAGGTAGTTAGTTCGTCAGCCGGTGTGTGGCGCCACTAGCGCCGCGCGGGATGCACGCCTCCCATTAGCGCCGGCCGACATTAGTTAGATTAAGTGGAAAGCCATTTATATTAAAATCAGAAAAAAAAAGGAACTTTAGATCCAAATTAAGTAATCTAATTATATCTATTTAAAAATAAAAGAAATATGGAGAGATGCGCCTAGTGCTTTATGAAACGTAGATCATAGAAATGAAACAAAAAGATCTAGTCATATCTCCTTTTTTGTTATAAAACTTTTATTTTTTCCTATCGCTTAGCATAGATTAGCTTCAAGCACCCTCTCTATTATCTGACATTGCTAATTTTCTCTAGATTTGTTCACTGTAATTAATTTTTATTGTTTCTCAAATCAACTACGCTTTCTGATTTATGTGACGAAATTAAATGAAAAATAGTTCTATGAAACCAGTTCGATTATAAAGTTGAGTACACATGATACTAAACCGTATTTACCTACATTTTAACGCCAAATGATAGATGCGTTCAAAAGCAACTTGTAGTTGTAGTTTTTAATAAGTTATCCAGAATATTGTATATTAAATACTGTAGGTTTAATTGAAGGAGATTGTTGTGGCTTAGTACTAATTGAAGAAAATGATAAGAGAACTCCATAACAGTTTTAAAATGCTGACGAAATAGTTTTCAAATACGTAATCGAATGAATAATGCTTGAATTTATAAAGGAATGTTTATAATGAACAAAAGTGATATAAATTGTTGTGTGACTTAGAAAAACACAATAGTCAGTCACTAAAACAGCAACAGCGTCGTATTTCTTCTTTTTTTCTTTTTACAATTAGAAAAAAAAACTACGCATGTTCTTATATACAATTTAATTTACATACATTCTGCTAAATAATACGAGAATCATAAAATAACATTAATGACAGCAAAACAACTTTATAACAATTAAATTTTCTTACATTCTGCTATATAATGAAGTCATAAAATAACGTTAATGGCAGCATAACAAGTTTATATTGAAAAAAAAATTACGCCGTCCTTATAATCGTTTGATCTCTCAACTGTACTCTTAGACATTTAGTTTTCGCTCGCTTAACAATGTAATTAATAACAGATAGTTTAAAACTAAACAAATATAATACTATTGTAATTGAATTTTTTGACTTATTACGATATTTTAAGATAGTGCGTCTTACCACGAACTCTCAAATCTGTTTGATTTTATTCACAATTGTTTTAGTCTTGGTGTTGTCTTGTGAAAATCTGTTAATCTGTTAAATTACCAACGTGATCCTCGTTAAATATGAAAATTACGATAAAGTGCCTGCGCGGACAATACGAGTAATATACCGTCAAATATATATCTAGATAATTGTACAAGGTTATGAACGTGCAAAACAATTTTAAAGAATATGAGACTTCTCTTAATATTAGGGAAACAGTTCCTCATACATAACTTAGACTTTGAAACACTCCCTCCTCACTTTACCCTTTAATTCACTTGTTGTACATTTATTTCATCATCAGATAGGTTTCAAAATTTGCTTTGCTAAACAGAACACTTATAGATTGATCAATTATTTTGCTGTGTAATTTATGAATAGATTATTAACACCTCTAAAAGAATTGAAAAGATATAAAGGGCTTATAGTAATTGCCTTTATATTGGTATGTACGGCAGCGAATTTGAGGGTAATATAGTCTGCATTATCTGTGTGCTTAGTGTAAGTTTTTTAACTTCTCAATTGTGTTATAGCTAACTCAAGTAACTATGCAGTTGGAACAGCGCCCCTAGCGGCAAATGAAGGGAAGTATAAAACCACACTAAACCCATTGGTCTATTTTAAAAAATGAAAGAGATTATAAGAAGCCTTATTTTGAGATTTAAGTGCTCGTGGTAACACCGTGACGGATATTAGTTCCAAAATATTTAAACTTGTACATATACATCATATCTTTAGGAGCTTACTAGCCTTTTAGCCCGGGACCACTCGGGCGGGTGACAGGGTGGCTGCTTTAATGCTAAGTAAAATCATAATCAATAACAGTGTTTAGACTGTACACGCTACACAATATGATATAATGCCTTAAACAATCTATACGGGGCGACTTGTTCGGATTCATTTTATTCTAGAACGTTCCTGAAATAAGTCCATCAAATAACGAAGAAAATTTAAATATTCCTACTTACTCATATATTAGGAAATTGGTTAAGTGTATTTTAATTTATGACGTAATATAACGCCTAGTCGCCCGAAATCTAACGTGATCTTGACACTAATAAATGTGTTATGTCTTCAACACTGTTCTGGATAACTTATATTCGAATGTATAGTGTAAGTAATGAACAATTTTAATATCTATTTTAGGTTACTCGGTTTCCCTTTTAAAAATAATTCTACTATTATAAATTTAAAAAAATAATAACGTAAATTGTAGTTTTGAAATTCATTTATAAAAGACCAACTAATTAATCTGCTTGTAGTAGTTCGTAGTCAACTTAATAATATTACCTATTATGTTAGCAAGACGCAAAATGTCTCTCTTAAATGAATATATATCTTTATGAAACCGAATAATCTAAATTGTGGAACATATTAATATAGTTTAGCAAAGTGATACGCTTGTAACGATCGTCCATGAATCTGTTCTACGTAGTGACAACACACACTTATTCAACCTTTTCTTTATGGCCATAAGAGCCATGGGTACAAAACATTTTCGGCTTGTGACGCGACTACACACATTATTATTGATGTCAATTATGGAAATAAAAATAAGACGTCTTAGAAATTTCAATTTGATTTAAAAAAAAAAATATTTGTTTTTATTATTTGATTTAGACTTCGTTATTATATTTCAATGGTTATTTTAATAAACGCAACTCCGACGTGAAAAGTCGTTACGAGTCGATCGCGACAGCGTTTAATTATCCTACGTAAATATTGTTTTGGAATTAATACTATCAGATTAATATATAATCGTATTTAAATCTACCTGTTTTTTGTTTCGTCTTTTGTTCTAGCAAGTTTAATAATATGTCAAAATTAATGTTTTCTAGAAAATATCAGAAAATATCTTAATAATGAATACATTAACAGAGGCAACGAGTCGCGCCACATAGCTTAGTTTCAATTTTAGTACAACTGCGTTACCATATTTTAACGATTAACTATTTATCTCCTAGTCAACATATTTCTTCCAATTACGTTCCGCTTTTTTAAATTTAATTTAAGTTTTGTGAATGCTTTTCTTAACGCAATAAGCAAAACGTTATTTGAATTATGACAAAATAACTGCACAAAGCCAAAGGGATTTGACACCAAAGCAACTCATAATTTCTTAATACCCCTAACTCTTAAACGTTATAATTATTATTAAGTATTGATTTCGCTTGAACTAATGACAGACATTGGGAAGTACAAAATAGATAGAAAATATATGTGTATATTAAACATTAAAAATGGGAAAGGTCACTATTTTTGGTGATTGAACTGTTACATACGGACATCACGTTCGATGCTCTAACGTTAGTTCAATTTAAAAATAAATGTTGTATCAATGTTATGTAGAAGGGAACTAAATATAGGCGTCAAGGAATTCGCTGAAATACTTATCTAGTTAGAATCTTCAATCTACAGGTTCACGACTAAGCTACACGTTTTCTTTCTTTGTACGTGTCTTTTCAATGTCTGTTTATACTTAATAATATTGATTTGATGTTATTATGTTAAGATAAATAGATAACTTAACCTATATATATAGATAGAAGCAATTCGAAAAAAAAAAGTTTATTCTCTTACATTGTTATTGTCCATGAAAAATTATAAAGAGAGATGTATGTAATTAACACTTGTGCGTCGCCATTTGGTTACTTGAATGAAATAATGCATAACGCGTTATAATAGCATATAGCCGTTAAAAGCGCTATCAATATGCAGGTGTTATAATTAACATGTTATTTTTAATCTCGTGTATAGATTGCACTATAGAAAAGGGCTATGTTTGTAGAAATACATTAAGAATTACTACAATAAATAAAATTTGCCTACTTTGCATGTTATTTAGTTTACATAAATTACATTTATATAATTAATTAAAATATTATGTATATTGCTGAAATATTTCAAAATTAAAAAAAATACTATTCAATTATTATATACACTTATTATGTTTAGTATGCTAGAAATATGATGAAAGATAATAAATAATTTTAATTATATTAGTAGAGTGTTTTATTTTTTATCCTATAACTAGCTGACCCGACAGACTTCGTAGTGTCTCAATCGATAATTAATAAAAGACCTAAAGTTTTGTATAATAAAAAACTTAAAAAAAACAAAAAGAATTCGTCCGACAGGGGTCACATCAAAAGAAAATCAAAATTGTTATTTTCATTCAATTCCGAGCATTTTCATATTTATCTACGTTTTAAACCTTCTCTGGACTTCCACAAATTATTCAAGACCAAAATTAGCCAAATCGGTCCGGCCGTTCTCGAGTTTTAGCGAGACTAACGAACAGCACTTCATTTTTATATATATATTGTTAGAAGATGATGATGACATTGGAGGCGTGGCCTAAGTGACGTCAAGGATGGTGTGATGTCGGGAGGGCGCGTGGCGAGATGTTGTTGGAGGGGCGCGTTTGGGCTCGAGGCGTGTTGGCGCAAGGCATCGCTCTCTTTTGCTTGCGACAGTCGGGACGGACGGACGTTCACATCGTTGCACAATCGTTGTATTTTATTATTCAAAGTTATTATTGTCAAAGTTTAGTTGTTGTCAAGATTTAGTTGCATTTTGTTAACCTTAGTTAATTTACATTGTTGGTTATAATTAAAGTGATTTCTGTCTAGGTTATATCGTTTATATTTTTTTTTAATAGTAAAGTTAGGGTGTTGATAATATCAGAAGTGGGATACGCATAAAGTTTTCATATCTTGTGTGTATCCTTAAGCCTACTGTGCTATTCTGAACATTGTTCTAAAACAAAGTCGAAATGTCAAAGTCAAGTACAGGTAGAGGTAAAAAATAAAACACGTGAACGTTCTCCGAATCCTGGACTGTACCAACAACTTGAAGCGATTGTATCTCGCCTGAATGCGTTGGAAGACAATTCAAGGTCTGGTATAGCGACTGTTGTTGAGAGGCAGCCTGCGGTGGAGTCATCGGGATCGGCGGGCAGTGCTGTGGTGCCGTGCGTGGTTCTGGCTTCTGAGCAAAGCACGACACCGCCATTGGTGCCTACGCCGGTTCCACGAGTTTCCGCTGACGATTGCGTCGCTGCCGAGGTAGCCGGTAAAATTGTAAGCGCAATTAATGAATGAATCTGGTAAGGCCGAACCATATTTATATATCAAACTTTGATCCCGATTTAAATGATATTAATGTTTGGTGTGATGAAGTTGATCATGCACGTGTCATTTATAGGTGGACCGATAGGGAGTGCTTATCTCATATTGGTAATTGCCTTAAAGGCGATGCTCGTGTGTGGTTAAATGAATGGGTCACCAATGACCATAGCTGGTCTAATTTTAAACGCGAGTTTAAGCCGTTGTGTCCCCGTCGGGTAGATGTTGCAAATATCCTTTTTGATGTTATGAAAACCGATTCCAACAACTATCCTACATACGCGGAATATGTTAGGCGATCTTTATTGCGTCTTCGCATAGTAAATGGACTTAGTGACGAATTAGTTTCAGCAATAGTGATCCGGGGTATCGTTGATCCACAAATTCGTGCGGCCGCTACAAACGCGAGGTTATTGCCTAACGATTTAGTTGAGTTTTTCTCCATATATGTAAAACCTACACCTCAAACAAAAACAAATCATAATACTCGTACTGTCGCTGGTCGCTTTCATAATACACAATTCTCATCACGTAAAAGAGAGCATAGTTCTAGTAGAACCGGTTGTTACGTATGTGGATCATTTGGCCATAGACAAGTGAATTGCCCTAAGCGAACGAGAAAACGTTCGCCTACTGTGAATGATAGATTCACATCTGTACCCGCTGCCAGCTCCTCTGTGCAGAAGCCTGAACCTTGTTCTTTTTGTAAAAAGCTGGGCCATAAAGTAGAGCAGTGTTTCTTTAAGCAGCGTTCTGAAGCTCGTGGAAAATCTAACGTGAATTTTTGCCGTGATACTGTAAATGACTATAGAAAAAATGATATAGCTACTGCGATCGTACAGGGTGTACCAGTCGATATCCTGATAGATAGTGGATCCACGGTCTCGCTTATGTCTGAATCAATTGTAAAACATTTTCAATGTAAACGAGTACCCTCATTTTGCGTGTTACGAGGAATTGGTGACTGTGACACTGAATCTCGCTATTTTACTACTTTGACAGTTGAGTTTCCCGAAATTACGCTAGAAATAGACTTTCAAATTGTTAGTGACAAGTTCATGAATACCCCAGTCATAATCGGTACTGACGTTTTGAATCGGGAAGGTGTCACGTATATTAGGAAAAAGGGCATACAGCGCTTAACTCGGGTAGAAAAGGTTTTTACTGCTGAGACAACTGAACTTAATTCAATCCCTACCGTGAATACTTCATTAACAGGTGAAGAAAAAAATAAATTATTAGCTTTGGTACGAAAATTTTCAAAATACCTTATAACTGGTACCGCGGCCAGTACTGTTACAACTGGATCCATGCAAATTCGACTCAGCAATGAAACTCCTATTGTTTACAGACCTTACAAATTATCATTTAGCGAAAAACTTCGCGTTAGAGAAATTATTAAGGATCTTCTTGATAAAGGTGTGATTAGGGAGTCTGAATCGGAGTTCTCGAGTCCGATATTGCTAGTTAAGAAAAAGGACGGCAGTGACAGGATGTGCGTGGACTTTCGGGCTCTTAATGCGAATACTGTGAAGGATCGCTATCCATTGCCGTTAATAGACGATCACATTGACCGGTTAGGTAGCGCAAAATATTTTACAAGCCTCGATATGGCCACTGGTTTCCACCAGATTCCTTTAGCAAACGACTCCATTCACAAAACCGGCTTTGTGACACCCGAAGGTCATTTTGAATACCTTAAAATGCCCTACGGGTTAGCCAATGCCCCGGTTGTTTATCAACGTATTATAACTAATACTCTGAAAGCCTTTAGTGAGACAGGGAGGGCTTTAATATATATCGATGATGTTTTAATACCTAGTCAGACCATTGATGAAGGCCTAAATACTCTGCGTGAAATCTTTGAAACACTAACTAAGGCGGGCTTCTCGATTAATTAAAAAAAATGCAAGTTTCTTGCTAACGAAATTGAATATTTGGGCAGAACTATCAGCAATGGTCAGGTTAGGCCGAGTACGTATAAAGTAGAAGCATTGACAAGAGCCCCGAAGCCTGGTAATGTTAAACAAGCTAGACAATTTTTAGGTCTAGCGGGTTATTTTCGGCGCTATATTCCTGCATATTCGTTGCAGACAGCTTGTATTTCTAATCTGTTTCGTAAAGGTGTTGAGTTTAAATGGGGTGATGAACAGGAACAAGTACGCCAGTATATAATTACGCGTTTAACCAGTGAACCTGTCCTCAATATATTTAATCCATCATTATTAACAGAAGTACACACTGATGCTTCTTCTCGAGGGTATGGAGCTGTTTTACTTCAGACTCATGGGAATAATAATAAACGCGTGGTGGGATATTTTAGTAAAGTTACCCAAGGCGCCGAACCACGCTATCACTCCTATGAGCTGGAGACACTCGCTGTGGTCAAGGCTCTGCAGCATTTCAGGCACTACCTCATAGGTATACATTTCAAGGTAGTTACAGACTGCAACGCTTTGAAGCTTACCCAACGTAAAAAAGATTTACTACCGAGAGTCGCTCGGTGGTGGATCTACTTACAAGATTATGATTTTTCGTTAGAGTATCGTAAGGGCGCTGTGCTATCTCATGCCGACTATCTAAGTCGTAATCCTATAAATGTTTGTGAAATTGGTAGACCGCATAACTGGGCACAGATAGCACAGAGTGCTGATGAAGAAACTCGGAATTTAATACAAAAGTTACAAAACGGTGAATTAGATGAGACACGCTATGTAACTAAAAATGATGTTCTTTATTATAAATTTGATTCTGTTGGCCAACCTAGTAAATTATTATGTTATATTCCAAGAGGACATCGCCTCAGTTTGTTACGAATCTTTCATGATGAGCATCATCATATTGGAGTAGATAAGACGCTTGATCTAATATTAAACCATTTTTGGTTTCCTAGTCTAAGACAATTTGTTTGTAAATATGTACGCCATTGTATAGTATGTCTTTCACACAAAAAAATACCACGTCAACCCTTGCAGCCGATCGAGTCGTGGAAGAAACCGGACGTACCCTTTGACACGGTACATAGTGATGTCTTGGGTCCTCTTCCCGAATCGAACCGTTACAAATTTGTTGTCTTGATAATTGACGCTTATAGTAAGTTCTGTCTACTAAATCCTATGCGTAAGCAGGATGCAACAGAGTTAAAATTAGTATTTGAAAACGCTGTATCTTTATTTGGTGCACCTAGGCAGATTGTAACCGATAGGGGTAGAATGTACGAAAATAGATCATTTAGACAATGGGTATCAGACGTAGGTAGTAATTTATTCTTTATAACGCCTGAGATGCACCAGAGTAACGGTCAGGCTGAGAGATATTGCAGAACAGTTCTTAACATGATTCGTGTGGAGGTAAATTTCAGAAACGAAAATTGGTCAGAAGTTTTGTGGAAACTGCAGCTCACCCTGAACGTTACGAAACAAAAGTCCACTCAATATTCACCTTTATATTTGTTAATTGGTAGCGATGCTGTGACGCCCGTCATTCGTTCCGTTGTACGCGATGTGGCTCTAGAAGGAACAAGTGCCAACAGAGAAACCTTACGCGAGCTTGCCCGACAAAGAGCTTCTCAACTGCTGGACAAAAACCGAAAACAGCAGGACACTCGAGTAAATGAACGGCGCAAACCCCCGCGTACTTTCCATGAAAACGACGTGGTCTTCGTGCATAAGAATAGCCAATCTGTTGGAAAGCTGGATTCTGGTATGCGTGGCCCGTACAAAATAGTGCGTGCGCTGCCACATGGACGTTATGAACTGAAGCTTCTTTCTGGCTCACTTGGGAAGACCACGGAAGCTGCTGCCGAATTTATAAGTGCGTGGCACGGAGAGTGGACGCCGGATGTGTGCACCGCATTTTTCGAGTGTGAGCATAATTTGTAACAGTAATTGGGTTTGTTTCTTTTTGTCATTTAACTGGCATAAATGAAGCCGGTCTTTACTACTTGTTGGTCATCCTGAGGGCTCTGACAACTGTTTTATTTTGAGATATACTGCGGTCACTGTCTCGGGCAACCTGAGGGCTCTGCCACTGTATACATTAGCTTATTATGAGATATACTGCGGTCACTGTCTCGGGCAACCTGAGGGCTCTGCCACTGTATACAATAAGACATTAACTTATTTTGAGATATACTGCGGTCACTGTCTCGGACAACCTGAGGGCTCTGCCACTGCATAAATTAACTTATTTTGAGATATACTGCGGTCACTGTCTCGGGCAACCTGAGGGCTCTGCCACTGGAAGAATTTGTGAAGACATGCTACGGAAATTGTCACTGAACAACAACTTCCCAACGGTCAGCAACATAATATTGCATTTCTGTGTGTCATTTTTAATGCAAACAATCTATTTTTAGGTGATGAGAATAGCTCTGAGGAAGGTATTGTCGCCGGTCCATCACACCACCATGACGACATAGTACCTCTAGACGGACCTATTAATGCGGGCGAGGACGATCCGCCGTCAGGAGAGGCCGTGTTAGAAGATGATGATGACATTGGAGGCGTGGCCTAAGTGACGTCAAGGATGGTGTGATGTCGGGAGGGCGCGTGGCGAGATGTTGTTGGAGGGGCGCGTTTGGGCTCGAGGCGCGTTGGCGCAAGGCATCGCTCTCTTTTGCTTGCGACAGTCGGGACGGACGGACGTTCACATCGTTGCACAATCGTTGTATTTTATTATTCAAAGTTATTATTGTCAAAGTTTAGTTGTTGTCAAGATTTAGTTGCATTTTGTTAACCTTAGTTAATTTACATTGTTGGTTATAATTAAAGTGATTTCTGTCTAGGTTATATCGTTTATATTTTTTTTTAATAGTAAAGTTAGGGTGTTGATAATAATATAGATATGAGTAGATTTTTGGCGTCTACCTGGCACACATCTGCGGGACACTGAATCATTTACCACAGCCACAGTCAATTACAAAATTTTTTTATCTAATTAATAGTAAAATCGAAAAGCTACTCTGGTTTTGTTGTGTAAGCGAGCTCACGGGGCACAGCCTGAGAGACTTTTCCAATAACTACCATAGCAAGGACAGTTATTCCCTGAATCTAATGCCGGATCGGAATCGCGACCCAATGAAAAGATCCAGCAAAAAACTCAGTGGATTGTATCTGTGGATTAAGTTACACATTTAACCTTTCATCGCATTCGACGAGAACGATGGCCGGTGCTTAGAATGGGTAGAAGCACCAAGAGTAGACCGGAAGGTTCCGAAAAGACGGGCTTAGGGCCGTGGATTGCTAAACTATCCTGGATTTATTTCTCCCTCGTACTCTTATAACCCCTTTTCGGTAGGAACACGAACGAGCCATACGTACTCGGAATATGAAGTGAAAAGAATGGCTTGACTGAAACAAGTGCATGAGACCGTTTACTTATAATATACTTTTGATAGCCTGTAAATTTATTTAAACCTTGATAAAGAAAATCGATGAGAATTTTTATACTTATCAAGGACAGATGATAAAACAATAAATAAGTCTAATATTATTTAACCTAACATTGCAACCGGAACAAAAAAGTTATTTATTTATTTACATTTTAGTTATAAACATTAATAATTTGATTTTAAATTCACAATTCACAACACATAACCTCGCGTTCCCACCAGAAAACCTTTTTTTTTATGATTGAAGATTTACTGGTGGCCCGGAGGCCTTTCCAGTTTCACCAGGACAGGTGGGCAAGCAAAGGCTCAGCCAGAAGGAGTGGGATTTGCTAACAGCTGCCCGAGCGCCTCCGAAGGAGACCTAACAACTCAAGAGCAACTGCTTCGCTAATGAATCTACTACCGGATCGGAATCGCGACCCGCTGAGAAGATCCGGCTAGAAACTCAGTGGGCTGTGTCTATTGGTTAATTTACTCGTCGAGCCCTTCGTCGCAAGCTACGGGTTCGGCGAGGACGGTGACCGATGGTTGTGGTACCTAAAAGCACCGTTAATGGACCGGGCGGATCCGTAATGACGTGTTTAGGGCGCGAAAGGAATGACATTGACTCTAAGACTCTTTAGCTTTACAAGGGCCGATGGACGAACCTGAGTGCTCGGCTGGGAGGAGACAAGTTTATTAACGACTGCCCGAGCGTCTCCGAGGAAGGCCTAACAGCTCAGAACACACCTCTCTAAACATGCTGGCTTGTGTTTCGGCTACCTCAAACTGCGTTGAGAGTAGATCCGCCAAGATGTGACTAAGGTGATGCTGGTGGCGGTCTGCTGCGGTCAGGGGGTAGTCAGTGGCGGCATTACTGTTTTCTCATACTTACAGATACAAGTCCCAAGTCGTCATGCAGATATACATTTCTCACACCTCACGGTGCTTCGATGGCAACCTAAGCAGGATGGTAATCTTTGGAGGAAGTCTACCTGGGTGCGGGCTGATCTATTACCACCCACACATGTATCACGCCTAAATGTACAGAGGGTCACCGTACTGTGAAGGGACGGTGTGCTCTTACGACTTTGCATAAACTTACAACAATGGTATTATTACAAGGATACAATGGTATATTCAAGTCGTCGTGGCCTAAAGGATAAGACGTCCGGTGCATTCGTATTCGTATCGATGCAATCGTGCTCGTAGCATTTTTTCTAATGAAATACGTACTTATCAAACGTTCACGATTGACTGCTACAGTGAAGGAATAACATCGTGTAATAAAAATCAAACCCGCAAAATTATAATTTGCGTAATTACTGGTGGTCGGACATATTGTGAGTCTGCACGGGTAGGTACCACCACCCTCCCTATTTCTGCCGTGAAGCAGTTTAATGCGTTTCGGTTTAAAGGGTGAGGCAGCCGTTGTAGCCATACTGAGACCTTAGAACTTATATCTCAAGGTGGGTGGGCGTATTTACGTTGTAGATGTATATGGGCTCCAGTAACTAAGGTGGGCTGTGAGCTCGTCCACCCATCTAAGCAATTAAAAAAAATACAAGAAAACATACAACATGCGTCGGGAGTTTTTGCGTATGCGCGAATAGATAGCTTCGCAGTAATCATTCATAAACGATTCGAATCGCTTCCCTCATTCGCCTCGGGGATGGATCGGAACTACCCAACAATGTAACACTGGACAAGTGTGCATGTTGGGCACTCTGGATCCAAACCAGCCTATAGGTGAAGGTAGTTTTTTTTCGAAAGTAGTAATAAGGTAGTTTCTTTACCGATTTTATTCCGATATTGTTGTTGTTTTAATTTTATTTTTGTATTCTACGTGAAGTGTTATTTTCAATTTAATATGGATGTAATATCTGAAGTACCTAAATGAAATAAATAAATAAATGACATAAGAAAACTAAAAAAAAAAACATTTTAAATAAAATTAATTTTATTACGTAACAAAACTTTTAAACAGGTTTTCTGCTAAAATAATCTGTTATTTTCCTATTATCTGTTATTTTCCTATTGACTCTGGCCTTCAATTCCGAAGTCGCATCTGCGGGTCGCTTGAGCAGATCGCCGTCGCGACTCGCGTTCTGTTCCAGAGGCGACTCTTGGGGCATAGACAAGCTCGTCAGCCCGTCTTCGTCATCCAGCTTCTGCATCTCGTCAAACAACTTTGACGTACAGTTTGACAGTTGCGAGTGACAGCCAGTGTTGTCACTCGGATCGCTCTTATCGATTTTAATCTCGATTAAACTTTCGTCAGTCGAGAATAGGTCCGGTGAATCGGTCGATGTAAACTCTTTGAGTAATTCCGTCTGTAGGGAGTCGGACAGTTCCATTGTCGACGTGCCCGGTGTTGAGTCCTGAAAACGAAATTTCAGTGAGTTTTACAAAAAAAATCTTTTCACGCCTGGCTGTGAGCGTCCTGAATGTCTATAAACACATATTCTGAGACGCGAGTTGAGTGCCACCTGGTTTTGAATATGTTAATGATAGTCACCAGGACAAACAATCTTCCCTGCAATTGACAACAGTAAAAAAAAGTTTCAACGCAATTTGACTAATAACCCATCTACCAAAAAAACAAAGCCTAACTAAACCTTCTAACTAAAATATCAGATGTTAATTTGCCTCATAATAGTCCAAATATACTTAGATATATACACACACACAAGAATATTATTTAGATAATATTCTTAAAATCAATATTTATAAAGTAAAATTTTAATTATCATTGTTATTTAGTTATATGAGGGTGGAATCTGCCCCGGAAATAACAGGGGACAAAAACTCGATAATTATGTTACAACCAAGACGGCCTCGTGTGGGGTTAGGTTGGGGGGGGCTCTCCCCCCGGGATCTGGACGGGACCTGCAGCACGCAATGATTGCGTGCTGCGGGTCTCGCCTGCGAGGGAGATGCTGGACTTCCACCGGGCGCGTCCGTAGGTGGCGGATCACGGGATCCTCTGGGCGACATTCCCAGAGGTATCGTCCGATCTTTTTCGTTGCAAGGATTCTTAGGTTTAGGTCCTAGGTTTAGGATTAGGTTTAGATATAGGTTAAGGTCCTAGGTTTAGGATTAGGTTAAGGTTTAGGTTTAGGATTAGGATATTTTAGCTAGGCTTTGCAACGAAAGAGATCGGATGACGCGGACCAAATCAGCACTAGGAGGAGCGGAAGGTCGGCGCCCTCCACACTCTTCACTAAGTGAAGAGTGCTCCTTCTGGAGAGTGCAGCTTCCGATGGCACCGGTTTGCCGGCATGCCGTGAGCGGTGGCACCCTGTGCCCCGTTGTCGTGGAAGTGAGCCGGCGTTGCATGTCTGTGACTGCTGGCCGCTGGTTGCCATGTCCCCGGCTTCGGCTACAGGGGAGCGCCCCTCAGATATGGGGGGTACCGGTTCGCCGGCGTGGCTCCGTGGTTGCTCGTTTCGAGCGTCGGGCGGTGGTCTACCGAGTTGCCCTGGGCATTCGGTGGGCGACCGGCCAACCCGTAATCCCCACTGAGTGGGGGGCGGTGACCGCTGCCGCAAGGCACGGGGTCGCGAGGACGTAAACCTCTATAAAAAATACCCCAATCCCAAGCTCCGATGCCTGGCGAAGGGATGAATGGCTGGAGGGAGTTCAGTCCCAAGGGCATCACTCGATCCCAGGGGACCAAACCCCTGGTTAAATAACAAAGGAAAAAAAAATGAAAATGGACAATTGCAAACAGATATTACCCCAGGAGGGTACCTCTCGCTCAGCGGGAGGAGAATCCCTCCGTGCCTCTGAGCAATCGGAGGCACGCTGCCCCTCGTATTCTGGGGGGGCAACAATTGCCAAGAGGAAGGCGGCGGCAGCACGAGCCGCGAAAGGGAGAGGATCCCACTCGTGCACCCCGAGCGCTGTGACAGTGCGCTCTCACTGCGCTCGACCCAAAGCTCCGCAAGGGGCTGCGTGTCGAGCGGTCGGGAGTCGCCACTTTTCGTCCACGACAGCGCCGGACTTTTCGTCAGTCGGAACCAGGCTGACTCGAGAGCTCGAAGGAAGCGGAAGTCGGTCAAACGACCGGCGGCTCCCGCTCCCTCCGAGTCCTCGGAGGTGGAACCCGCACCTGCCAAGTTCCTGGCAGTCGAGGAAGGGCTGGTGAATGCTACGGCGTTACCCCCATAGGATGCGGACCTGCACGAAATTTGACGGTGACCTACGGCGAACCGGTTGTCACCACCCGGTGCGGACCAGTGCCTCCCGCCGTAGAGATACAGCTCATGTGAGGGAAGGTGAGGTTGAGCGACTATCCCGCTCCCTCGTCAAAGAAATGGAGGCTACGGATCCACGGGGGACATTCGTAGTCTCGAAGGAGATTGTCTCCGCGGTGGCGACCAAATCGGGCTCGTTGAAGGGCACATATGTGCAAGCCCTGAACCGCGTGGCCACCGCCGTGGAGACACGACTGGACGATCTCCTAAAACGGACAAGCACGGACGAAGTGATTAGCCTGCGGTTGCAAATGGAGCAACTGCAGGCACTATACACTTCCGTCCAAGTAGAAAACGCGGAGCTTCGTGCGGAGAGTGCTCGGGTGCGGGAGGAGATGGCCAGGATGCGTGTGGTCCTTGACGATGTCGTGGGATGCCAAGGCAGCTCGGCCTCTCCGCCACCCGTGCCCTCACAGCAGGAAGCAACGGATAAAGACCGCGAGATAGAGGAATTAAAGAGGTGTCTCGCGATAATGGAGGCCCGCACGTCTACGGTGGAACGCGCAAGGCCTCCACTGGCGCACGAGCGGCCTGTGCCCACAAATGCGACAGCGACCGCAGTTGTACCAGCGCCCACGGGGGCTGCAGCCAAGGTGCGTATGGCACCCGCCACACGAACGGTGCGCAGCTCTCGTGCACCGGCTAAGCCCGCTGGACGACGAACGCCCGCCCAGCCCACGAGGCCCCAAGCCGCTGCTTCTGCCCCGCCCCAGGCCGCTGCTTCTGCCCCGCCCCAGCCTGCCAAGGTGGGGCCTGGCAGAAGCCGCAAAAAGCGAGAGAGGGGCGTGAATGCCGCTGAGACGGCGCCGATCCCCCAGCCCCGCCCATTACCTCCTGCTCCGTCCAACATGGATGAAGCCTGGAACACGGTGGTGAGGCGGGGGCGAAGGAAGGCTGCAGCGCCAAGCACCCGAACCACCCCTGCGGTCGCCTCCCCTCAAGCAATGGGTCGAGCGACGACTGGGGGAGGGAGAAAAGGGCGCAAGGTGAAGAAACCGCGCGCCCCACGGTCGGCAGCGGTCGTATTAGAACTGCTGCCGGCTGGCAAGGAAAAGGGCCTCACCTATGGGGAGGTGATGGCTCGGGCGCGCGGTAGCGTCGACGTTGACGCCATAGGTGTGGAAGGGGGACTCCGAGTCCGGCAGACGGCCAGCGGGGCTCGGCTGTTGGTATGTCCTAGTGCTGACTCCGGCGCGGCCGCAGACAGACTGGCAGCCCGGCTTCGCGAAATTCTGCCGGACCCGGAAGTGGTGCGCATAGATAGGCCTGTCAAGATGGCGGAAGTCAAAGTGACGGGCCTGGATGAATGTGCCACTAAGGAGGAAGTGGCCGCCGCTATTGCGTCGCAGGGCAACTGCGCCCGCGCACAAGTGAAGGTGGGGGAGCCTCGGAGTTGTTACTCTGGATCTTTCACTGTGTGGGCGCGTTGCCCTGTGCAGGTGGCCACTCTTTTGGCCACGCCTCCACAAGGTCGGCCCGCCGACTCGCCGGGGAGGCTGCGCGTGGGCTGGGTGATAGCCCACGTGCAGTTGCAGGAGGCACGTCCATGGCGATGCCTCCGGTGTTTTGGCACCGGTCACGGCCTCGCCAAGTGCCCATCGGCTGTGGATCGCAGCGGACTTTGCTTCCGTTGCGGTCAGGCTGGGCACAAGGCAGCCTCTTGCAGCGCCGCCACGCCACACTGCGTGTTGTGCGACGCGGCGAAGCGGCGGGCCGATCATCGAGCTGGAGGCCCGGCCTGCTGTTCCGCCCCCTCTTCCACAAAGAGGCGGCGTGGCGGGAAAAAAGAGAAGAAAAAGGCAGAGAGAGAGCCGGCTGCACGTGAAGCAGCCGGCCCGTCAGTTCCCGCCGCGGCCGTCGAGCCGCAAGGCGGGACGGAAGACGAGGGAGCGATGGATGTGACACCTCAATAATGGGTCACGTCCATCGCTTCCTCCAAGCGAATGTGAACCACTCCGCCAGGGCGCAGGATCTCCTCGTCCACACCATGGCGGAGTGGTTCATCGACATCGCGATCGTCGCGGAGCCATACTTTGTACCTCCCGACCGGGAGGATTCCTGGGCCGGAGATGTCGATGGCTCTGTGGCGATCGTGATGCGACAGTCGGCGGCGTTACCCCCCCTTGGAATGGTGGCCAAGGGACCCGGGTACGTCGTAGTTAGGGTCGACGAAACCGTCGTGATCGGGGTGTACTTCTCTCCGAACAGGAGTCTCGCCGAGTTCGAGCAGTTTCTGGGTGGGCTCGAGGCGTTGATCCATCGCTTCGAGTCTCGCCCGTTGATACTGGCGGGGGACCTCAACGCCAAATGTACGGCGTGGGGTTCCCCTCGCACGGACTCACGCGGCGAGTTCCTGTCGGAGTGGGCCTTCGCGACCGGCCTCTGTCTTTTGAACAGAGGTTCGGTCGCGACCTGCGTGCGGTGGAATGGGGAATCACACGTGGACGTCTCGTTTGCGTCCTCATCCGCCGCGCGCCGTATCCTTGGCTGGCGTGTCCTCGAGGGGGCGGAGACGCTCTCGGACCATCGGTTTGTCCGATTCGAGCTCTCTGCTTCCAGCTCGTTGAACGCGCCGGCTGAAGACGCCCGCGGCGAGGAGGAGCTCCCGCGTAGCGCTCCCCGATCATTCCCACGATGGGCACTGAAGCGCCTGAACAAGGTGCTCGCGGTGGAGGCGGCCACAGTGGCCGCGTGGGCGCCGATGCCCGCGCGTCTAGTGGACGTGGAGTCGGAGGCCGACTGGTTCCGGGGTACAATGCGTCGCGTCTGCGATGCTTCGATGCCCCGGATCAGCGGTCGCGCTCCACGTGGTGGTGCGTATTGGTGGACGCCCGAGATCGCGCTCCTCCGAGAGGAGTGCGTGCGGGCGCGCCGCCGAAGCGCCCGCCACCGCCGTCGCCGCCTTCGCGATGCGGACTTCGCGGAGGTAGCGGCCCGCCTGCATGCCGACTGCCGTCAGAAGCAGGAGGCACTGCGGCGGGTCATCGGCGAGGCCAAGTCTCAGAGCATGAAGACGCTCCTAGAGACGCTCGACCAGGATCCCTGGGGGCGCCCGTACCAAACGGTCCGCAAGAAATTGCGGCCGTGGGCGCTCCCGGTGACAGAGCGTCTCCAGCCTCAGCAGCTGCGGGAGATTGTCTCCGGACTGTTCCCGCGGATGGAGAGGGACTTCGAGCCCCCCTCCATGGGCGCGCCGCCACGGGGTGATGTGAGCGGTGATGCCCCTGCTGAGGTGGTCCCTCCGAGCATCTCGGAGGAGGAGATTCGTGCGGCCGTGTCGAGGATGCGGAGGAAGGACGCGGCCCCCGGCCCTGACGGTGTTCATGGTCGGGTCTGGGATTTGGCCTTCGGTGCCCTTGGGGACCGGCTCGTGCGGCTCTTTGAAGCCTGCCTCGAGTCGGGACGGTTTCCGAAACAGTGGAAGACGGGCAGACTTGTTTTGCTGAGGAAGGAGGGACGCCCTGCAGACTCACCTGCGGGGTACCGTCCAATCGTGTTGCTGGACGAGGCGGGAAAACTGCTCGAGCGAGTGGTGGCCGCCCGCATCGTCCAGCACTTGGCGGGGGTGGGTCCCGATCTGTCAACGGAGCAGTTCGGATTCAGGGAGGGCCGCTCGACCATCGACGCGGTGATGCGCGTGCGCGCCCTCTCTGATGAGGCTGTCGGCCGGGGCGGGGTTGCACTGGCGGTGTCCCTGGACATCGCCAATGCGTTCAACACCCTGCCCTGGTCGGTGATCGCAGGGGCGCTGGAGTATCACGGCGTCCCTGCGTATCTCCGTCGGCTGATCGGGTCCTACCTCGAGGACAGGTCGGTCATGTGCACCGAGCACGGTGGGGCGGTGCTCCGCTTCCCCGTCGAGCGCGGTGTCCCACAGGGGTCGGTCCTTGGCCCTCTCTTGTGGAACATCGGCTACGACTGGGTCCTGCGGGGTGCCCTTAGCGCTCCTCTCCCGGGTCTAAGCGTAGTTTGTTACGCGGACGACACCTTGGTCGTGGCCCGGGGTAGGGACTTGCGCGAGTCTGCCCGTCTTTCCTGCGCGGGGGTGGCCTTCGTCGTCGGCAGGATCCGAAGGCTGGGTCTGGAGGTGGCGTTCGATAAATCCCAGGCCCTGTTGTTCCACGGGGCCCGGAGAGCGCCGCCTCAGGGGGCCCACCTCGTGATCGGAGGCGTTCGCGTCGAGATCGAGGCGACCGGGTTGCGGTACCTCGGCCTCGTACTTGACGGTCGTTGGAGCTTCCGTGCTCACTTCGAAAGATTGGGTCCCCGACTGATGGCAGCCGCCGGCTCGCTGAGTCGGCTGTTGCCGAACGTCGGGGGTCCCGACATGGTGGTGCGCCGCCTCTACACGGGGGTGGTGCGGTCAATGGCACTGTACGGGGCGCCCGTATGGTGCCACGCCCTGACCCGTGACAACGTCGCAGCGTTGCGACGTCCGCAGCGCGCGATTGCGGTCAGGGCGGTTCGTGGGTACCGCACCGTCTCGTTCGAGGCGGCGTGCGTGCTCGCCGGGACGCCTCCCTGGGACCTGGAAGCGGAGGCGCTTGCTGCGGATTACGCGTGGCGATGTGATCTCCGCTCCAGGGGGGAGCCGCGTCCCGGCGCGGCGGAAGTTCGAGCGCGGAAGCTTCAATCTCGGCGTGCCGTGCTCGAGGCGTGGTCTCGCCGCCTGGCGGACCCCGCCTACGGGCGACGGACCGTCGAGGCGATCCGCCCGGTCCTCTCGGACTGGGTGAATCGCGACCGCGGACGTCTCACCTTCCGAGCGACGCAGGTGCTCACGGGACACGGCTGTTTCGGTCGCTACCTGCACCTCGTCGCCCGGAGGGAGCCGACGCCGAAGTGCCACCATTGCAGTGGCTGCAACGAGGACACGGCGGAGCACACGCTCGCGTGCTGCCCCGCTTTCGCGGAGCAGCGCCGCGTCCTCGTTGCAAAAATAGGACCGGACTTGTCGCTTCCGACCGTCGTGGCTGCGATGCTCGGCAACGATGAGTCCTGGCAGGCGATGCTCGACTTCTGCGAGTCCACCATCTCGCAGAAGGAGGCGGCGGAACGGGAGAGGGAGAACTCTTCCTCCCTCTCGGCGCCGTGCCGCCGCCGTCGAGCCGGGGGTCGGAGGAGGGCGTTTGTCCAGCTCCGGCCCCTATGAGGAGGCAGTCTCCTCCCGGTGATGGTCACGGGGCGACCTAAGGGGGCTGAGACTGCGCCGCACGCTACCGTCACTCTAGCGCGCTGGCATCAGGAGGACGGGACGACGCGTCGGCGGCTGCGGACTGCGATGCGGTCCGCATTTTCGTCGTCGCTGTCGTCGCCGAACATACTGTGGAAGAGCAACCCGGTCGGCGGTGTATCGCGTTCCGACCCGGCAGGCTGGTTCTGGCCCAGCGGGGTATCCCGGAACACCAGCGGCATCGCCCGGGCGGCCTGAAGGGCCGCCGTACCGCGGAGACTGACGTCGTCGGTCGTCGACTATCGCCTCGACGACCCGTCGGTCGGGCGTCCTCGGGGTGGCGCCGCGTGTCTGGTTGTAGTGTTGACCGCGGGAACCCCCCTACTCTGACCGGGTTTTGACCCCGGACGGAGATCGGACGCCGGGTGTAAGAGTGCAGGGGAGTCGTTTAGTGGGTGGGCCCTAAATTCCTTGGGCCCGCGGTCTGCTCTCAACACCTGCAGATCGTAGAGTCTCACATACCCCGCGCGCCCCCTAGGCGCGGGGACCTCGTAGGAGGTTCGGCCCTCGGCCCGGAAAAAAAAAAAAAAAAAAAAAGGGGGGGCTCTCCCGTCCCCGCCGCCAGCACTAGGTACTCACGGTCTCCATGCGCTCGTGCTGAGTTCCCCTGAGCTTATCCACCTCCCCGTCTCTCAACACCTGATGCAAAAAATCGTAAAGGTCCGACCTGAGTACATTCGTTTTTGAGAAACGAACAATGAGTCGGTACAGCTGACCTGGAAATATATAATAGTAAAGATTCTGTTTAATTATAACTTTGATTATTGGTTTCATTGAAAAAAGAACTCTATCCTTGTATAACTAAAAACCAAATTTGTTCAGCAAGCTTTGTGATTTAGTTGGTATTGTTATTTATTATAAAAATGTACTAGAACATAATAATTTTATTGGTTTACATCGAGATATTCTGTAACAACATCATTTGTATGTTTGGAAGAATTTCGTCATTTTTTTTTGATGTTTTTGTTATATGTTGTTGTAAATATTGATAAAAAAAATTTAAACTTTTCCTTTATTGGTGGTAGGACATCTTGTGAGCCTGCACGGGTAGGTACCACCACCCTGCCTATTTCTGCCGTGAGGCAGTAATGCGTTTCGGTTTGAAGGGTGGGGCAGCCGCTGTAATTATACTGAAACCTTAGAATTCATATCTCAAGGTGGGTTGCGGCATTGACGTTGTAGATGTCTATGGACTCCAGTAACCACTTAACACCAGCTGGGCTGTGAGCTCGTCCACCTATCCAAGGAGTAAAAATAAAAAAGTAACTGTAGCGAAATGTGGGACACAGCAATTCTGGAGTCTAAAATGACAGAGTTTTGGAACGAAATTCCTTACGGGACGATACGGAGGGGTACCCTAACCGTGAAAAAACGTCCGTAACGTAAGATTTTTATTAGTAATGCACACAGTGTACGACTTAACTATCCTCCAGTTTTATTTTCTTTATACATCGAATAGAACTTAAAATTAATATTTTATAATAAGGAACTTCGTTCCTATCCGGTGTCCCACGACACCACACATCTTTTTAAATTTATAATAGGAGTACTAGACTGCTAGTTTGGAATAAAGCTGTCTGTGTCTCAAAATCACATCACATTTTGAGACACGAGGAGGGCAGAACCCATGGCTGGGTTCTGCCCTCCCACCGCGAGCAATAAAGCTTGGAGTACAACGGCGAGTCTCACCGACGGTGACGCCGCACTTGGCCAGCGCGTTGTACACGTCGACGATGTGGTCCCTGAGCTCCGCGTCGCCGAACGTGAAGTAAGCGAGGGGCCGCCCGGCCTGCGCGGCCGCCATCGCCTGCAGCAGACCCTTGAGCCGCGGGGAGCCCCCGAAGGCGCCGCAGCCCCAGTTGCCGGTCGCCACGCCCGGGTACTGCAGCGTGCTGGACTCTAGGTCCGCGTGAAACGAAAAACCTATCCAGGCCTGTCGGATTCAAAGTATAATCCAAATTAAGATAATATTAAAAATTAAGTAAGTGCGCGAATTCGAATAATTCAATTTTCAAAGTCGCGGAAGGTAGACGCGATTTTTTTTTTGTAATCAAGACAAATCGACTTACTATATACTCTATTCCAACTACGAAGTCCCTTTTGACACTTTTTAGAACGTAACTCTTCACGTCTCGCATAATTTGAAATAACAATCATTTTTTGTTCATGGTCGTCAAAATCATTTAAAAAATACACAATCAATCTAAATCAGTATACAATTAATTCACACATACAATAACGTAATAAGAACATATGTCTCATGAGACTTCGTAATTGCAATAGAATATAAACCAAAATTAGTTTTCAAAATTCATTCTTCAACATCATCATTTTCCTGTCCTTCTCCCAGTCACCTGGGGTCGGCGCAACAAGTTTTCTCCTGCCATACTCTTCTGTCATATACCATTTCTTCCATCACTCCCCTCTTACACATCTTCCTCTAAAACCTTCCACATTCATAGTTAAAACTGACTTTCTAACTTCATTATCATTTCGTCTCATCACATGTCCATACCATTCCAAACGCGCACTTCTCAACTTCTCTCTCACAGGAGCCACTTTCAGACTTCCTCTAACATATTTCATATACACTCTTATTAGAGAAAATTTAACACTAAACATACCGTAACGGGTCAAATGACCCACTTTGAAATTTTGCATTGAAAATACACGTATCATTTGCTTTTGCACATTTGACTTCATGACTTTTGCTTACCGATTAATCTACAGTTATTGTACATTTTTATCATTATTTTGTTAGTTTATTTTGAGTAATACTTGTCGTATACCGTTATCTACCCCCTATGATAGAAATAGGTACCAGTAAGGTGTTGGTATGATCAGAGACGTCTTAAGCTAGGATGGGGCCCTTGGGCACACAAGAATTTGAGGCCCTTTTGGAAAGTAAAAAAAGCGAATTATAATAACATTTTTTTACTGAGTATGAGACCATTTATTATAGGTAATCAAATACAGTATGATATAATATGTCATTAATGATATTAGAATGCTGCTGGTTTTTTGGTTACGATTTCGATAACGGTTTCTTTCGGGATTTCTGTTGAACAAAATCTTCTATTATAGGCATAGTATATGCCATGTAAATACCTTCTGATTACTGATTTGTGAAAAAAGTGTAATGTGCCCGACAAAAATGTTTTGAGAATAAACGTGTGAGAGACATTGTCGGTCTTTCGGGGCGCCCTGAGAATGGGGGCCCTGGGCACGGGCCCCGTGTGCCCTTATGGTAAAGACGGTATTGGGTATGATTAGTGTTAATTAAGTCGATTTCGTCTTACAAGGACTTAACAGCAGACGATATGACGTGTTAGCCCACTGAGTTTCTCGCCGGATCTTCTCAGTGGGTCGCGTTTCCGATCCGGTGGTAGATTCTGCGAAGCAGGGCTCTTGCTAGGGTCAGTGTTAGCAACACTCCGGTTTGAGCCCCGTGAGCTCACCTACACACGTTAGGGCGAAGCTGAAATAGCCTCTCAAGGCTATCAGCATAGATAGGAAAAAAAAAACCAAAAAAAAAATGTGAGCTCGCTCGCAATGTATATCTCACCTTATTAAGTTCCCTGGTCAACATTTCCTCCCTGTACTCCTGGACGGGGCTGGGGTAGGGCAGCGCGTCTATGGCCAGCACGGCGCAGCGCCGCCGCCCGGACGAGTCCACGGGCGTCTCGTCCCGGTAGTCCCCGGCCCACTGGAACGTGCTCGCGTAGCCCGTGTACCTGCTGTACCTTTCACAGCCTGGACAAAGTTATTGCGGCTTCAATGTCATGAGGACCTTTGGCGGGAGCGCGAGGAGTGACGTTGTGTGATTTGTTTTATTTTGTTGTTAACGGTGATTTATTAACTGTTTAGTATCTTGGAAAATGCACAAATGTGGGAAAATGAAATAAAGCCGCTAAACGTAACTTCTCGGGATCCTCCAAAAAGTCTACTGAAAAAGTCTCAGTAAATGACCACCATTTTACTGAGGTTATATTTCATCACATATCATCTCATCTCATCTCATTTCATTTCATTTCGTTTTCATTTTTCATATAAAAAAGTTTTCATTAAAATTAAAATAAGACTAACCTTACTGGTCATAAAATCCCTTAAAAAAAACAATCTCATGAGTGACACACAGCGCTCTACTCTTAGATGTACTTACGTTATATTACAGTTATTCAGTTGAATAGAGTGGAATTTACAAAAAATTTACAAAGTCCAGTTAACTTTAGTACACCTGTCAAGCACTGATGACAAGTAATAGACTTTTTTTGTTTTCAACTAATTTTATTTTGTTACGATTACGGTAGCACTGTTTATCAACCAGCCTCCTCTTCGAAATTATCAAAACGGCACGTGTGATACACATATTAATTTGTTTTAATAAATAAATACACAATAAAGTTTTATATCATTGTCCTGATCACACACATGTTAAGTACTTTTGCATCTCTATTTTTGTTAGCAGTTATGCGTTCCAGTGTGAATGTTGGGGCAGTTACACAATACTATTGAAACTTCGACCAAAAGTTTCAAGGTGGCAGTCGCGTGTTGATGGGTCCCATGACCACCAGATGCTAAGAGATGGCAAGTTCTCGAGCACCCCGTATATCGGCTGGCACTTACCAACAATTAACAATGCTTCATTGGGCCTCAGCACTTCCGTGAACAGCATCGACACCATCAGCTCTGGACATATCACGAATCTTATCTCTTCTTGCACGCAACCATAGTTCAATACACCACCACCTAAGTACCTGAATGAAGTATAATCTGTTCAATATTATAGTTTAACCGTTCCCAAAAGGGGTCCAAGAATACATTGGGTGGTCTGTTAGATACATGTAAAAAAAAAAAAGTTTAGAGAATTTAATAATAGTAGGAAATAGCGGAACTTTAATCTACAAAAGTCTATTTTAGACAAGAGAAAAATCATACTTGTTAGCGAAGTCGACCTGTATGAGTCCGTGAGCATCCTCTATAGTGGTGTCGGAGTCTACGTGCAGTGGGAGGAACGACAGCGGAGTCCCACTGGAGCCCCACGCGGGGCAGCCCCGCGGTGGCACGCTGCGCCGGGTCCAAGTCACCACGCCGCCCGGGACTGTACTGCAACGTACTCGACTTGATCACAAACGCAAACAATCTTTTCATTTTTATTGCTTTGATGGGTGCACGAGCTCACAGCCCACCTGGTGTTAAGTGGTTACTGGAGCCCATAGACATCTACAATGTAAATGCCGCCACCCACCTTGAGATATGAGTTCCAAGGTCTCAGTATAATTACAACGGGCTGCCCCACCGTTCAAAACCAAAACACCTTACTGCTTCACGGCAGAAATAGGCAGGGTGGTGGTACCTACCCTTGCGAGCTCACAAGAGGTCTTACCACCAGTTAAATCTTCATGCCATGTAAATCATAACCAATCATAACCAATTCTATAATTAGGTTCCTTCTTAAAATTCACACCTCCTCTCACAAGAGGTCCTACCACCAGTAAAACTGCCACACTACCAGATAAACGAAGTGTTATTAATATAAGCGGAAAATAATGTTTATTTACTGGTCTAAACAAAGGTATTCACAGCTATAGTTAGTTCAGATTTTGTGAGCCTGCAATGTCAATCAAAGACAGCTGACACTAATAATTCCCCATATCATGTTATAGAGAAAATTATGTTGTTGTAAAACAAACATTTTAATTATGTATAAAATGGCATATCACCTTTAGTGCACACTCTTCGAAAGTAGTGACACAAACATTTTAATTTTTCTAACACTGATTCAGAACCATCTGTCTCGTACAATCTGAAATATCAAATTCCTATGTATATTTTTCTAATAATAATCAAAAGGAGAGCAAATACATGTACAAAAAATTAACAAAAAAGTTTCTGTTTTTTACATCAGAAGAAATTTAATTACATAAAAAATTTGTTTAAATGGCAATTCTAAGATAATAACAATTATAAATTTTTTTTTTTATTATTTATTATTTTTAAAATTATTTTTAAAATTAAACTTACATATAAAAATTGATGTGTGGATAAGATGAATATTCAGATGATTTCTTTTTTGTATTCCGTCGTGGAAAAGTACAGAAAAAAGCATTCGCAAGGATACTTGCTATTTGTTGTTGTGACAACGATATAGAATAGTTCTTGTGTTGTCTGAAAAATTTCAGACGGAATTCAAATGAATTTTAAGATATATATTTCTTTGGAAGGAAATGTAATTCAATTAACATTCCATTCCATATTAGCATTCCATTCAAATTAAAAAAATTGGTGTATTATATATTTACATACATAAATTTATTATTATTATATCCACAACATATCTTACTTCAGTAGCGGTATGGGTGACTGAATCAATTTTGGCAATGCCAACGCTAACTTCGCTATCTCAGGTAATGTAACATCAAAGAAGTATTGTGTTTCTTCTTCATCTAGATACTGTAACAGTTTTACATTAAATGATTTTTTACATATCATAATGTTAGAATCAATAGCATGCAACCTGAAATGTTTTCCATTTTACTAAGTATATACATATACTAGCGACCCGCCCTCGCTTCGCTTCGGAAACATTAAAACACACATGAAACAAAAAAAAAAAAAAAAAGTAGCCTATGTTCATCAGGGACAATGTCGGCTTGTAATGGAAAAAGAATTTTTCAAATCGGTCCAGTAGTTTCGGAGCCTATTCGAAACAAACAAACAAACAAATCTTTCCTCTTTATAATATTAGTATAGAAGTATAGATAGTATAGATTACTTAATAAGCTTTCATGGTTTTTTACATTAATTTTCTTATATTTATTTTTTTATTCATTTTACTCTTCAGTCATTCTTTCTAGCTATTCTAGTGACCCAAAAGGGTCATGCTAGATTCACCGAGCGAGATAATTCTCTGAGTCAAGCTAATTGCCTTACATAAAAAGTACTTTACTAAGCATTCAAAAGTTACATTATTGATTTTACTGTACTACTACCACTTCTTCAAAATCTAGCTTCAAAGATTCTGTGTTAAGGTCATAATTAATATATACAATCAGTGTT
Organism: Bombyx mandarina; assembly: GCF_030267445.1. Lineage (NCBI taxonomy): Eukaryota > Metazoa > Arthropoda > Insecta > Lepidoptera > Bombycidae > Bombyx > Bombyx mandarina. The sequence continues at coordinate 14,775,392 of NC_143219.1, read as the reverse complement.
TATGTATCTATATTGACCTAGTTTGAAATAATATATTGTTTGTTTACAATAATTAAAAATTGATTCACTTACTTCACTGAACAATTTGTGTAAGGCTTTGAATTTCCATATTTTCTTAAACTTTGTATTGTAGCTGAGTATAGTGTTAGCCAGTTCCCGACTGTCCCTGATAGGTTTCCAGAGACTACTCTCTATAACCTCCCATCTCTTTTTCAAGTGGCAATCACCGTTGCTCTAAAATGAAACCAAATTATTTTGGAATAATAGATTAAATGTAAAAATAATTTTTTTGCATTCATATTAATATGAAAAGTCTATCTTTTATAATAAAAATATGAAGCAAACTGAATGAAATTTAAGATAAAAATACATACTATGCAGTTTATAAATTTTACATAAATTATTAAAAGAAATATCTATTTGAAAACAGTTGCATACATAACTGTAAATTTTTATTATTATTTATTATTAGAACTAATTACAATTCAATTTATACTTGTAAACTCAAGATGTGTAGATGTACTATATTATATAGGGGCTTGTTGACATTTATTTATTAAAGTATTTTTATTTATTTATTTGGAGCTCTTACTTTTATTTTGTGCTAAAGCTTGAAGTTGCAATGTTATTGGACCGCACAGTATTTATAGTATATCATATTTATAGTATATCATAGTATATCAATGAGTATTTATAGTCGTTCATAGCTTACTTTGGATTATTACATACTTTTCTAGTGACATGTTCTGCTGTCAACTAATAATACCAAAACAAACCCTTGATGTGCTACCAACCACTTCAACAAACAAAACAAAGCAAATGTACTCACATCTTCAAATGGATAAAGGCTCTGATTTGAACACGGCATCCTTACAAACTCATGATCCCACTTATCACGTCCTATCTGCGGTTTTGGCGGTATGTCTCCATCAATCGGTCTACCGTTCTGCACGTGATACAAAACGGAATGATTGTATGCTGGCACCACTAACGGAAATTCTGGAGCACCCCACGGGGATTGGGACCCGCGTATTTCGCTAATGGGTACTCCGAGCCAGCTTTTAGTTACTGTACTCATGGTAGTACACAATTTTATTACCTTTTTTGATAACGTAATTTTAAAATGATAGAAAGTAATTTTAAATCTAGAACTTTTAAACGTTTACTTAGTTGTGGACCGGCACGTATTGTATGAAAAAAAGCTATTGAAACAATTTGAAAGTTTTTATTTCTAAAAATTTAATAATTATACAGGTAAGTATAGTCTTTTTCAAAGGATTTTATGACCTGGTAACTAAGACCTTTAGGTCAAGTCGTATTTCATTGGGGTTGGCCGGTTAAAGCTTTCCTCAGATATCGCCAGCGTAGCTGGTTCCCTTGTCACAGAAAGCTGCCATTTTGTGTATATATTTTGCGTTGTGAAATTTCGGTACTTTGTGACTTAGATACGGTTCTTAATACTTTTAAGCAGTTTTAAACAGTTTTACAACATGTATTCCAACTTGATAGTTAAAGAATTAAAGAAGGAGTTGAAAAAACGAGGAAAAAAAGCGGATCTTGTCGAAAGGTACAATGCTTATGTTTAATTTTAACTTAAAAACTTCTCTCAAACTATTTCCATTAGTTATATTTTACAGTTTCCATCTTGCTGCATCTCCTGATGGTATGTTGGGCGAAGAAACTATAATCAAAGTGAAATGTCCATATGCTAGCAGAAAACATGAAATTAATATAACAACGGTGCCTTACCCGGAAAAATGCAACAGGATATTGTCTCTAAAAAAACCTAGCCATATTATTATCAAATCCAGGGACAGTTATACTCCTCAGGCAGAACATACTGCAACTTGGTCATCTACACCTACAAGGATAATTTTACAAATAATATGTGAAGGATACCTTATATGAAAATATTTTCAAATTAGCATTGTATGAAAAATATCTGTACTATAACTGTGCACACTTCTCGAAATAAAAAGTCAATAATATTTCAATTGTCTTTATTGACAATTCCTACTCTAAAATTACATAACATTACACATATGAAAAATATTTTAAATGCTAAAGGTACGTCGTTTTCGTGGCCTAAAGGATAAGACGTCCGGTGCATTTGTGTGTAGCGATGCACCGGTGTTCGAATCCCGCAGGCGGGTACCAATTTTTCTAATGAAATACGTATTCCACAAATGTTCACGATTGACTTCCACTGTGAAGGAATAACATCGTGTAATAAAAATCAAACCCGCAAAATTATAATTTGCGTAATCACTGGTGGTAGGACCTCTTGGGAGTCCGCGCGGGTAGGTACCACCACCCTGCCTATTTCCGCCGTGAAGCAGTAATGCGTTTCGGTTCGAAGGGTGGGGTAGCCGTTGTAACTATACTGAGACCTTAGAACTTATATCTCAAGGTGGGTGGCGCATTTACGTTGTAGATGTCTATGGGCTCCAGTAACTACTTAACACCAGGTGGGCTGTGAGCTCGTCCACCTATCTAGGCAATAAAAAAAAAAAACTTAGAGAGTGTATAATCTATGTATAATACTTGTTTATGTGGACTTTTTGGCGGGAACGCGAGGAGTGAAGTTGTGTGATTTGTTTTATTTTGTCTATTTAGTGTTTCTTCGGGTTTAAATGTGTAATAATGGTGGTTTATTAACTGTTTAATATCTGTGAGTGTGCACAAATGTGGGAAAATGAAACAAAGCTGCTGGACGTAACTTCTCGGGTTCCTCCAAAAAGTCCACTGAAAAAATCTCAGTAAATGACCACCATTTTACTGCGATTATATTTCATCCCATATCATCTCATTTCATTAAATTTCATCCCAGTTGATTAATGTCTCAAATTAATCATCTTCATTTCATTTCACTCCATATTATCATTTTTCATAAAATTAAGAAAATAAAGTAAAATAAGACATGACTTAAAGGTCTTAGTTACCAGGTCATAAAATCTCTTAAAAAAAAAAACTTGTTTATGTGACTTATGGCGGGAACCCGAGGAGTGAAGTTGTGTGATTTGTTTTATTTTGTTTATTTAGTGTTTCTTCGGGTTTAAATGTGTAATAATGGTGGTTTATTAACTGTTTAATATCTGTGAAAGTGCACAAATGTGGGAAAATGAAACAAAGCTGCTGGACGTAACTTCTCGGGATCCTCCAAAAAGTCCATTGAAATAATTAAAGTAGTAAATGACCACCATTTTACTGAGATTATATTTCATCCCATTTCATTTCATTTAATTTCATCCCAGTTGGTTAATGTCTCAAATTAATCATCTTCATTTCATTTCACTTCATAATATCATTTTTCATAAAAAAATGAATATAAATTAAAATAAGACCTGACTTAAAGATCTCAGTTACCAGGTCATAAAATCCCTCAAAAAAATAATAATACTGTTTATGTATGTTAGCTATGTAATTATTGTAAATTTATGTACCGTAAAATGGGGCGATTAGGGACAAATTCCAACTTTATGAGCAATTTTAAGGTAGTTGTTGATGTATATAATGCTATATCAGGATCAAAATGATTGAGTCTTGGGGGCATCTTTGTTGTCTAATTTAAAATTATGCAACTAGCATTCCAGTTTAAGCAAAAAATGCAAAAATAGGTGTAATCCCTATTTACCCGAAAATTGCGGTTAATTGGGATGAAATGAGAAATTTGCTAGGGTTGGCACTACTTTTATTTTTATATATAGTTTTAATTTATTTATTTATTTAGTTGCACCAACAAAGTGATCATCAATAAAAAAAATTGAAAAACTGACAAAAGTACATGGCAGACATCACCTCAATTATAAGTGCAATCGACAGTGCATTAACAACTAAATATATATATACATATATAGTGGGCTTTCTTAGAAACGGTTTATATTTCTCCGTTCTTGGTAAGTACTTAGGGGCTGATATTTCTATCTGGGTTAAGAGATTAGGTGTGTCGGTTATTCCATGGATTAATCAGATGAATACCCCCACTCTGAACAAATATTAAATATTTTATTATGTATTACTTAGACATTTTTGTCCACCTTGAGATTTCATTGATCTTGTTACATGTCTCTGCAAAATCGACTTACTTACATTAAATTGCTTATCTATGTCAACTAAAGACTTATTCCCAATTTCGCTTCGAATAAACCAGATTTTTACCAACAAATTTAAAAAATATTGTTATAACTACATAGACAACCCTACAAACCTGTACCTATTTATACTTAGGTCGTTTCCATTTCACGTATTCTCATCCCAATTGACCCCTTTTTCGTTGTTATTTATACCTAAGACGTCCCCAATATCCCCAAAAACAACAGATTTTTACATGTATTTTTATTTAATCAAATACATTAAAACCAATAACAACTGAGACTTACCTTTAATATATATGCTGGTTCAAATACTAAATAACGTTTATAAATCATAGTCGTCTTCTATTATTATCAAATAAATAAAAGAGAGCAAAGTTTCTAGCACTAAAATAATGACCACCACAGAAAGTTAATTTGAAACGCGATTTTTTATAAGTTAGCAGCTATTATCATGCATATTCAGAGTTGTTTTGTGAACTTTCAACATTCTACTATTAAACTAGAAAAAATGGAAGATTTTGCAACTAATATAAAACTTATATTGAGCGTCGAAAGATTTTCCCGGTTTTTTCTCGATTCGCCTCTCAATCCCTAATCGCCCCATTTTACCGGTATGTACGGTACGCGATACCATAAAATATTTACGCGAAATTTCGAGGCTTATTGTTTTCAACATGCTGAAATCCCTCTAAAGTATTTTATTGGAAATTAAAACTTGGGTTATTTCTAATTTTTTTGCAGACACAATGAATTTAGAGTTACTGGGTGAGCATAACATTTTTTTTTTGAGGTTCACTAGAGATAAATCTATGTTAGTAAACAAACCAAATTTATTGTTTTTCAGAATCGTTTGGACAAAATTATCCTGAGGTAAGTAATGGCTATATTTTTTTATCTCATCCCACCTTGTATTTCATAAACATAGTAAAGCTGTACAATTATACACATAATTGGAAATTAAAACTATTCACTCGGCACTATTAACAATTTCATTTTATGGAAGAAAACGGTTTGCCTTTTTGCTTTTTACTTTCTAGTGCCGACAGACGCATGTTGCTTTCTGGCTAGAGTAGCAGTACTGCTCAGAGGCGTATTCAAGCTCTCGGCTCACTTGGTGTTACGTGGTTACTGGAGTCCATAGACATCCATAACGTAAATGCCTTATGATAAAGTTTGCCTCACCATTTGAATTGAAATGCATTACTGCTTCACAGTAGAAGTAGACTGGTATGAGTAAAGTATGAGGCAGGTGTCAGAGCCTTTTTTTTTTCCGGGCCGAGGGCCGTACCTCCTACGATGTCCCCGCGCCTAGGGAGCGCGCGGGTTATGTGAGACTCAACGATCTGCAGGTGTTGAGAGCAGACCGCGGGCCCAAGGATAGGTGTCAGAGCCTAGTATAACATAAATACATAACCTTCAAGCTTATCCTGAAAATTTATACAATACTGAAAAAATAACAATACCAGACATAATGCAAAAACATGTAAAACAACTAACAATAGCAATATCTATTTGTTCAGTTTAATGGTGTGTATTTATAAGTGTTAACCCTTAGCAATGAGATGGTGCAAAGCTGAAAAATAGACTAGATAATTTGCAAGTTGCACTGTGGTGTCTATGATGATAACTATGACTTTCCATCAGGTGAACAGCCAAAACAATGATTATTTATTATTACAAATGAAAATCATTTCAGGAATTCGATGGTACCCTTGACTCAATTTCACTGGCTTCAACTTGTGCATTCAACAGACGAGGCACATTGCTGGCTGTAGGCTGCAATGATGGTAGGATTTTTATCTGGGATTTCCTGACTCGGGGCATTGCAAAGTCAATATCAGCTCATGTGTACCCTGTATGCAGCTTAAGTTGGTCAAGGAATTGTAAAAAGGTAACTAATTCAATAGAGATGCTACAAAACTGAAATCTTGTGAATTGTCTATCTATGTATAGCTCTTTTTCATCTTTTCCCATGGATGTCGGAAAGGCGGCTATGGAATTTATTGGACAATGGGCAATTGCATTCTGTGGTTGTCAACTGACCTTTACCTTATCCATTTTGTTAAATTACGCTCCCTTATGTTACATATATCTTTTCTAGCTATTATCAGCATCAACAGATCATAATGTATGCATATGGGATGTACTGTCTGGTGAGTGTGAACAGAGGTACAGATTCCCTACTTCAATATTACGTGTGCAATTTGATCCGAGGAATGACAAGAGATTTCTCGTGTGTCCCATGAGACATGCAGCCTTACTGGTCGATACTGATGGTGATCATAAAATACTTCCTATAGACGAAGATGTAAGTAGTTGAATATTCTAGTTGCATAGTGAGATCAAGCCATGTAGCATTCAATATATGGCATAGATTATATACTAGTATACCACAGATTATATAGTCTGTTCTAGTGGTAGGAAGCAGGGGGATTACTTGTTACTGATTATATATTAATTAATTCTTACATTATAGGCATATCACCATGGAAATACTACCTAACCATTATTTTTAGGTTTTGTTTGTTGATTAAATTAGTCTCATTACCAGAATTCAAAAGTTTTACCTTCATTTCCGTATGGTTAATATTTTAGTTTTTATTAGATTCTGAATAATATAAGTTTAGTAGCAAATTTAGCAAACATTATCATCATCAGCCCATCTTCCACTGCTGGATGTGCAAGTTAAACCACTGAGCCTGGTCTTTGGCTCTCCAGATCCATTCTTGCCAGTCACACTTCACACCACATAGCCTCCACTCAAAAACCTGTCTGCTCCAGTGATTGTTGGTGTTACAGCATTTAGCATTTAGCCAATAAAATTATTAGTTACCAGTTAGCTACAGTTACAACTGCTATATTCAGATTCTTTGAGTGATTCTTTATTTAAGATTGAATAATGGTGATTCATAATATGGCATATTGAAAAATTAACTCCACTTGTCTGATTTTTTGTCAGAAATAATTAATTTTCAGTGATTGCAATCTTATTTTACATATAAAATAACTATTTAATTTCTATTTCACAAATTATCGTATAAATTAATTTGACACATATTTCAGGGCGATGTAAATGTAATGGCTTCCTTCAACAGAAGAGGAGACTATGTTTATACAGGGAATGCCAAAGGAAAAATACTGATACTTGACTCACAGACGTTGGCCGTGAAAGCCAGTTTTAAAATAACTGTAGGCACATCCAGTACAACTAGTATCAAGAGCATCGAATTTGCTAGAAGGGGAGAGTAAGTATCATATCATCCTAAAAAAGAGTACTGACTTGAGACATAAACCAATCCAACAAAAAAAAAAACAGATTGAACTTCTATTTGCATAATTACTTACTACTATTTTACCATTACTACTACCGTAACCCACAAATAGGCAAGTGTATCTGCTTATTTGTTTTGAAAAGTACAAATAAACAGAATTAAAACCCCAACCTTTGTGGTTCATAATAGGCTCTACCACTACCGGTACCCAATAGGCCTTGGGTCGTTGAAGATGTTAGTGCCATCAAAGATACATCTCTGAATGAAAACAACAGTAATATCAGTAACGGTACAGTTTTCACTAATGCATACCATTCACTATACACAGTTCATTACATTGTAAGATGTGTATTATCTTACACTGGATCGCTTCTCACTTCATAGCGCTTATTTACATGACATATTCATAATTATTTACGTTTTTTGTACAAATAGTTTCAGACAATTAAAACGTTTCAGTTGTTTCCTAGTGAACACGTCGGACCGCGTCATCCGGGTGTACGACACCAACACGGTGCTCCAGTGCGGGGTCAACGGTGAACCCGAACCCATACAGAAACTCCAGGACCTCATCAACAAGTGAGTGTTGTGGGCTGTGTACGTCATCTAGGAGCAAGGAACGTGCCACGTCCAGCCTCTCTAAGTCAGGACCTCCTCTTGTGATGTCGGGAACAACCAGAACAGGGATTCCCAAAGTGGTCGATATCGAAGACAACTGATTTTGGAAATATTCGTAATGTTATTCCTCTATGAACGGTTTATATGTATGAACGAATTTAAGTTTTTTTTTTACTTATTGCCCGTTATTGCCCGTGTAGGCAGGTGCGCATACGGCCCACCTGATAGTGAGCGGTTACCGTCGCCCATGGACTTCGGCAATGCCAGGGGCGGAGCGAAGCCGCTGCCTACCGTTAAGCTTACGTGAACTTTTTGTTCCAGAACAACGTGGAAGAAATGTTGTTTCTCCGGCGACGGCGAGTACATCTGCGCCGGGTCCGCGCGACAGCACGCGCTCTACATCTGGGAGAAGTCGATAGGGAACCTCGTCAAGATCCTGCACGGAACCAAGGGGGAGCTCTTGCTGGACGTCGTGTGGCACCCCATCCGCCCCATCATCGCCAGCATCAGCGCCGGTGAGCGAGCTAACACAAGCTTAACCTGGCACAAACTTATTGTAATTTTGTAAACATAGAAAAGATAGAAACGGTCGTCCAGTGGTCGAAATTCTTGCTCACCTGGTGTTAAGTGGTTACCGGAGCCCATAGACATCTACAACGTAAATGCGCCACCCGCCTTGAGATATAAGTCCTAAGGTCTCAGTATAGTTACAACGGCTGCCCCACCCTTCAAATCGAAACGCATTAATGCTTCACAGCAGAAATAGGCAGGGTGGTGGTACCTACTCGTGCGGACTCACAAGAGGTCCTACCACCAGTAAAATAATACTGTAAGCTTGGTTTGTGTGGTATATGTACGTGAGGTTTGTCGTCGTCCAGGTGTGGTATCGATATGGGCACAGAACCAAGTCGAGAACTGGTCAGCGTTCGCTCCCGACTTCAAGGAGCTGGACGAGAACGTGGAGTACGAGGAGCGGGAGAGTGAGTTCGACGTGGAGGACGAGGACCGCTCCGTGGACCAGGCCGGGGACACCAGGGACGACGAGGAAGTCGAGGTAGTCCAACTTGCCATTATCCCTCTATTATCCCCTTGTAGGCAGCGGCTTGGCTCCGCCCCTGGCATTGCTGAAGTCCATGGGCGACGGCAACCACTCACCGTCAATCAGGTGGGCTATATGCTCGTCTGACTACAAGTGCAATTAAAAAAAAACTTATTTCTGAAAGTGTGTGGCGCATTTACGTTGTAGATGTCTATGGGCTCCAGTAACCACTTAGCACCAGGTGGGCTGTGAGCTCGTCTATGTGGTCGCGATCCTCAGCGGTGAGAGAGCGATGAAGAAGAAGAATTGTTTTAGTGCGGTCGTTAATATTATTCTTTTGAAATCAAACGAATTTCTGGGGTAGTTTTTTAATTTCAATAAACCATGTTCCTCATACAATGGATGATGTTATGCTTCACATGAAGTGGTTATAGTATATTAGACTCGTTAAAGGCGTAAAAACTTCAGTTGAACAGTGCTTTCAAACGCCAACAAGCTTATTTTGTGTTCCGTTCATAATGGATTAGACCGCTTAAACTAAAAAAAAAAAAAAAAAATCGCAGGTAGACGTGACTTCGTGCGAAGCGGTGGCGGCCTTCTGCAGCTCCGACGAGGAGGGTGAGGACGAGAACGTGCTGCTGTTCCTGCCCACCGCCCCCGAGATCGAGGACCCCGAGGTACGCGCCGCCGATGAGCTCTCTGTGCACAAGATATAGTCAAGTGTCTATTTAAATAATGCCTCGTAACGCTCACTCGGCTACCCAAGTGCGAAGGGAATTTATTGATTTAAATATTATTATTTTCCTACCTAAGCTGGTGGTCTAGAGAGACCATACGGCTCACGGGGCTCAAATCTGACGATGTGGCTAACACGATCCCAAGCAAGAGCAGTGCTTCGCAGAATCTACCACCGGGTAGGAAACGCGACCCACTGAGAAGATCCGGCGAGAAACTCAGTGGGCTGTGTCTGTGAGTTAATGTACTCGTCGAGCCCTTCGACGAGAACGATGACCGGTGCTTGTGGTATCTAAAAGCACCGTTAGTGGAACGGGAGGATCCGAAATGACGTCAATATTTTTCATGAATATTGATTTGACCTTAGTTTTTTATGGCACGGAACTTTCTCGAACGACCTTCAGTCGAAAATATATTTTATGTGAACAAGATTTTGATGTCTACCGAGAAATACAAGCAAATAATAAAAAAATATCCGAAGATATATGTGGAAAAGTTGCCAGTCGTTGGGAAACAATTATAATGTATTCAGTATCTTCATTGATCGAACTTATTCTGTTTGGCTATCCAGGATGGTTGGGCGGCGACTCAGGAGACGATCACGCCAGCCGAAACTCCAGAAAAATTGGAACCTGCAGCAAAAAGGCCCAAAAGCAAAACCTACGACATATCACTGAAAATTCCCCCGCCTGGTAAATAAATATATGTCTTTTTTCATAATAATAATTAATAAATAACTAAAAAAAATCACGTTGGTCATCCGGCCCCAAATTAGGATTCCATTAGGATACCACATCATCATCATCATCATCAGCCTTTATCTGCCCACTGCTGGACATAGGCCTTCCCCAATGCCTTCCACATAATGCGGTCCTCCGCCTTCCGCATCCAAGACATACATACTTTTAATTATAGATAATAAACGCCCATCAAAGAGCAAACAAACTTGTTGATCACACGAATGTATGCCTGATGCCGGAACCGAACCCACAACCCTCGACGCAAGAGTCAAGGTCGCTAACTACTGCACCACTGAGTCATTCAACTGGTTTTAATAACTTGAAATGGCAACTCTGAAATCTTTGTTTATACTTTGTATGCTGGACGGATAAAAAGCAAAGCTATCATCTATTTAAATAAAAATGAATTGCTGTTCGTTAGTCTCGCTAAAACTCGAGAACGGCTGGACCGATTTGGCTAATTTTGGTCTTGAATTATTTATGGAAGTCCAGAAAAGGTTTAAAAGGTAGATAAATGTGAAAATTATTATGAATTAAATAAAAATAACAATTTTGTTTTCTCTTTGATGTGTCTTCGGTCGGACGGATTCCTTTTGTTTGTTTTAAGTTTATTTTATACAAAAGTTTAGGTCTTTTATTTATCGATTGATACGAAGTCTGCCGGGTCAGCTAGTGCCTAATAACAATCTCACTGGACTGCGCAATTACTAAAGTATCAATAAGATAAAAATGGACACTATAATAAATAGGCCGTAATCCCGTAAGTAATAAGTAGGCTCTCCCGGCTTCTGTCTCGGGCGGGGATCGCACGTTCGGATGTGAGTGCAAGTGAGAAAATGATGTGTTCATTTTGTTTTTACAGAACAATCATTGTCATTCGGAGGGAAAAACAAACAAGCTGCTGGAAATAAAAAAGTAGCGGGCAGGCCGAGGAAATAATAAAATTTTAGAAATTTTGCATATCTTTTGTTTTCCTTTCTTTTTTAAGTGATTTTATGACCTGGTAACTAAGACCTTTAAGTCATGTCTTATTTTAATTTATATTCTTATTTTTATGAAAAATGATAATATGGAGTGAAATGAAATGAAAATGATTAATTTGAGACGTTAATCAACTGGGATGAAATTAAATGAAATGAGATGATATGGAATGAAATATAATCTTAGTAAAATGGTGGTCATTTACTAAGATTTTTTCAGTGGACTTTTTGGAAGATCCCGAAAAGTTGCGTCCAGCGGCTTTGTTTCATTTTCCCACATTTGTGCACTTTCACAGATATTAAACAGTTAATAAACCACCGTTATTACACATTTAAACCTAAAGAAACACTAAATAGACAAAATAAAACAAATCACACAATTTCCCTCCTCGCGTTCCCGCCGAAAAGTCTTGTTTTCCTTTTTTTTTTAAGGGATTTTATGACCTGGTAACTGAGACCTTTAAGTTATGTCTTATTTTAATAAATTTATATTCATATTTTTATGAAAAATGATATTATGGAGTGAAATGAAATGAAGATGATTAATTTGAGACATTAATCAACTGGGATGAAATATAATTTCAGTAAAATGGTGGTCAATTACTAAGTTTTTTTCAGTGGACTTTTTGGAGGATCCCGAGAAGTTACGTCCAGTGGCTTTATTTCATTTTCCCACATTTGTGCACTTTCACAGATATTAAACAGTTAATAAACCACCATTATTACACATTTAAACCCGAAGAAACACTAAATAGACAAAATAAAACAAATCACACAACTTCACTCCTCGCGTTCCCGCCAAAAATTCCTTTGTTTTCCTTAATCACACATTAGTCTCAGATTAAAAACCACAAAACTCATAAATAATATAAATAGGAATAATAGCTTAGATTCCTTTAACTGTTTAGAGACGAAAACAACTATTTTGGGCGGGAATCCATTTCTTTTTCATAAAATTTTATTGTATTATGAAGTCGTGGCCTAAATAAAGTACTACTGTAGCGGTGTTCGAATCCCGCCTTCAGATATATACTAATATTTCTAATGAAATAAGTGTAATAATGTGTAATAATTTCTTATAAAAATCAATTTTTTTATTAAAATCTTAAAAAAATAAAAATTATAAAAACCAAGGTTTATATTGTTTGAAGAATGTTAGATAACGGCTATTTAGTTATGGCGGGTAGCCATCATACAGCACAAGATATTTGACAAATGCTTGAATCTAGCTTAAGACATTTTCAAGATAAGCTTCCATATATACCAAGTTCTAAAGAACAACATTCTCATTCCCAATCCTGCGGACCGAATGGTAAACAGTCGACGTCGCCCAAAACAAGTCATTTCGGATCCTCCCGATCCACTGACGGCGCTTTTAGGCACCTCAAGCACCGGTCATCGTTCTCGTCGATCCCGTCGCTTGCGATGAAGGGCTCGACGAGTAAATTAGCCCACAGACACAGCCCACTGAGTTTCTCGCTGGATTTTCTCAGTGGGTCGCGTTTCCGATCCGGTGGTAGATTCAGCGAAGCACTGCTCTTACTAGGGTTTGTGTTAGCAACAACGGCAGGTTTGAGTCCCGTTGAGCTTACCTACACGCCCGGTGACCTGATATGATCTTTCAAGACCATCAGCTAACGGAGGAAAAAAAAACATTCGGTGTTCGGACCGTCGGTCTACAGAGCAATATCACCCGCTCGGTGGAAGATCTTCCTTTCGTCGTTAACTCCCACAAAGTCTTCGTCTTCTACAATTCATTCTATTATAAAAAGTTCAATGTAAATTTAAATTTATAGGGCAAAAATACTTGATCGTAGTTTAAAATAAATAACGACATACAGAAGAAAACATTTAATTGCAAAATAATAGTAATATCTTTTTTCTTTAATAAAATTCGTATTACAGAGTATACCAGTAAGTACCTATCTCCTTTTGTGTATAAATAAATCTCACTTATAACATAACCAAAAAATAATACAACGCAGACTCGGAGGCCGCGCGCGCTAGGAGTCGATGTCAGCTTCGTGCTGGCTCGAGAAGTAGCTGACGAGGCCGCCGAACTCCCCGCCGTCCGGGTCCGGCGGCGCGGCCCGGACCGGCGCGCCGTACTCCGGCACGAAGCCGCGCGGCAGCGGCCCCGGCGCGTACGGCCCGTACGGTCCGTACTGCGGCGCGTACGGGCCCAGCGGGTGTCGCGGTCGCCGGTCCTTGTTCTCCGTATGTTTTATCTTAGGATGCCGCAGCGGCTCCGGCGTTGGTCCGGGCGAGGCCGGCGCCGGTGATCCCACTGGAGACCGATACTCCGGTTCGGTTTTAACTTCGGCTTTTATCCGAATGAAGGGATCAACGACTGGCGCGGCAGGAGAGGGGGCCCCGAGCGTGGCGGGCGGCGGCGTAGGTCCGGCGCTTTTAGACGCTTCCGATCCAGGGGTCGAGGGTCTAGGCCCCGCGGAGGGACTCCTCGATTTTGTGGTCTGCATGCTTTGATTCGCGGGTGACACGCTGAGTCTCGCCGGATTGAATCCAGGTCCGTGCGGTGACGGGACTGGTGGAATGCGCGATTCCAAATGATGGGGTGGAATGCGGGAATCCATTGCGTGCAGCGACACGCGTGAGTTCATTGAATGCGGAGAAACGCGAGAGTCTAAGTGATGCGGTGGAACCCGCGAGTCTAGCGGATGGAGCGGTATGGATGGCGCGTGGTGCGGCGGCGCGCGAGATTCTGGGGCACTGTGTGTCGGTAGCGGTGCTTCTGGAGTTTGATGTGAGGTGCCGCGGGCGTCTGGAGCGTGAAGTGGAGGAACCTGTGATTCAGGTATATGATGTGAGGAAACTCTTGATGAATCTGGAGCGTGATGTGCAGGTATTCTTGAGTCTGGAGGGTGATGTGGAGGTATTCCTGAGTCTGGAGCGTGATGTGGGGGTATTCTTGAGTCTAGGGCGTGATGTGCTAGTATCCGTGTATCAGGGACGTGATGTGGAGGTATTCGTGTATCGGGCCCATGCTGTACAGGCAAACGAGATTCTGGGTCATGATGTGGAGGTAATCTTAAGTCAGCACCATGTTGTGAAGGCACTCGTTCCTCCGAGCCAAGATGTGGAGGTATACGTAGGTCTGGTCCATGATGAGGAGCTCGCACGTCTGGAGCGTGTTGTGCAGGTACACGAGTATCTGGACCGTGATGTGGCGGTACTCTGGCATCAGAACTAAGATGCGGAGGCAAACGTACATCTAGACCCAGGTGCTGATTCACTCGTGCATCTGATGCATGTTGTGGAGGAACACGAGCGTCCGGCCCGTGGTGCGGAGGTCCATGTACTTCATGACCGTGATGTGGACGTACGCGCACTTCCAGACCAAGGGTAGGAGGACGTCGCATTTCGGGCCCATGATTAGGGGGACCTCTCATTTCGGGTCCATGATTAGGGGGACCCCTCATTTCGGGTCCATGATTAAGGGGACCTCTCATTTCAGGCCTATGGTTAGGAGGACCTCTCATTTCAGGCCCATGGTTAGGAGGACCTCTCATTTCAGGCCCATGGTTAGGGGGACCTCTCATTTCAGGCCCATGGTTAGGGGGACCTCTCATTTCAGGCCCATGGTTAGAGGGACCTCTCATTTCAGGCCCGTGGTTGGGGAGACCTCTCATTTCAGGCCCATGGTTAGGGGGACCTCTCATTTCGGGCCCATGATTAGGGGGACTTCTCATTTCGGGTCCATGATTAGGTGGACTTCTCATTTCAGGTCCATGATTAAGGGGACCTCTCATTTCAGGCCCATGGTTAGGGGGACCTCTCATTTCAGGCCCATGGTTAGAGGGACCTCTCATTTCAGGCCCGTGGTTAGGGAGACCTCTCATTTCAGGCCCGTGGTTAGGAGGACCTCTCATTTCGGGCCCGTGATTAGAGGGACTTCTCATTTCGGGTCCATGAGTAAGTGGACCTCTCATTTCGGGTCCATGATTAAGGGGACCGCGCATTTCGGGTCCATGGTTAGGGGGACCGCGCATTTCGGGTCCATGGTTGGGTAGGGCTCGCATTTCGGGGCCATGATGTGGAGGTCCACGCGCTTCCGGGCCTCGATGTGGAGGTCCGTGTAAATCTGGACCACGATGTGGTGATCCGCGTAGTTCTGAAGCATGATTTGGAGGAACGCGGGTATCTGAAGAATGATGCGGCGGGACTCGAGATTCCAAATTGTGCGATGGAGCTCGGACATCGAGCGGTCGCGGCGGCATCGGGTGCGGGGGGCCGCGCGCGTAGTTGAGGGGCCCGGGGGGCGGCAGGTAGGCGGGGGGCGCGGGGCCCGGGTAGTAGCGCGGCGGGAAGCGTGCGGCGCCCTGCATGTACACCGCGCCCTGCCCGCGCGGACCGTACGCGGGACCGCCGCCTCCGTACATCATCTGGTTCCTGCACACAACCGTCAAATGTTATCTTATTTTTGTTACTGCCCTTGTAGACAGATGAGCATACGGCCCACCTGATGGTGAGTGGTTACCGTCGCCCATGGACTTCAGCAATGCCAGGAGCAGAGCCAAGCCGTTGCCTACCGCTTAATACTCTCCACAAGCCTCGTTTGAAGAAGGACATGTCATAGCGCTCGGGAAACACCGTGGAGGGGAGCTCATTCCATAGCCGAATGGTACGTGGCAAAAAAGACCTCTGGAAACGCACAGTGGATGAACACAGCGGTTCCAGATAATGTGGTTAAACTCTGCTCCGATGGCAGGAGGTGCGGTGATAAAAAGGAGATCTTTTTACTTTTCGAAACGAGATTTTATGTATTTAATGTCTCAAAAAAAAGTAACTTAAAAGGCGAGAAAGAGAGAGAGATAGCAATACGTGTTCTCGTTTTTTTTTTAAATAGATCATGTACAACATCTCAGTGTCATTAAAATATTACCTAAACTGGTTTATCATATGCGGCATTCTCGTAATAACACTGGGCTCTTCAGACACCGGCTTGAACGGCTGCGGGGAGCCGGCCACCGACAATGTACCTGTAATTATGTTAAAGTAATTTACTACAACGCGGTGTTACGAAGCTGCACGACCTACCTACATAGATCAGCTTATAAATTGTAAAAGTGCACGTCATCTATTGATTTGACAAATCAATTTAATTCCAATCATTCTGGCTCTATAGTCCGCATTTCCTTTGCCGGACGTTTTTTTTTATGCGTCAGAGCGGCGATGACGAATTTTCTTTTTTGAGGGAGAAAAAGGACGTGCTTGTGTTAAGAAAGCTTAAGGGTTGTTTTTCGTAACAGGAGGCATATAGAGAGACAACATGAAGGACAATTGAGATGAATCAATGAACTAAAGAGAATCGTCCAGGTAACAATTCTCTGCCCGTCATTTTGTTTCGTGTTGAAGTTAGTTTTCTGTAGAGACAACATCTCAGTCCCTACGGACATATATATTTTCAGTAAATAATTGTAGTTGTATCATAATTTGAAGATGTCCCAACTACTGGGATGTGAAATCATTTGAGTTTATTCAATTAAATGATTTCACATATTGACACTATTACTTTTATTACCTGGACATGATCATTTAAATTTCAGCAAGCCGTCAATTTTTTTTTTATCGTCTGGATGGGTGGACGACCACACAGCCCATCTGGTGTTAAGTGGTTACTGGAGCCCATAGATATTTACAATGGACACCACCCACCTTGTGATATAAGTTCTAAGGTCTTAAGTATAGTTACAACGGCTGCTCCACCCCTCAAACCGAAACGCATTACTGCTTCACGGCAGAAACGGGCAGGGCGGTGGTACCTACCCGCGCGGACTCACAAGAGGTCCTACCGCCAGTATATAGTGTTAAATTCTGGTGGGACGTCTCGTAACGTCCTTAATTTGATCGCTTATTCTTATTAGTTCCATGGACATCACCGCGAGGTTACCTTCGGACAGCGAGGGGTGCGCGTGCAGCGGCGCGGGGCGCTCCTCGGCCGACAGCAAGCCCCGCAACTCCGCGCGGACCTGTCGGACCAGATGTCGTTGTCTGTCTCACACGGGGACACAACAGTGGGGCAGAATAGTAGGACAGAACGGTTTGGAGGGACAGCATCGTCTAAACATAGGATCGTTATGTCTGTCTCACACGGGGACACAACAGTGGGGCAGAATAGTAGGACAGAACGGTTTGGAGGGACAGCATCGTCTAAACATAGGATCGTTATGTCTGTCTCACACGGGGACACAACAGTGGGGCAGAATAGTAGGACAGAACGGTTTGGAGGGACAGCATCGTCTAAACATAGGATCGTTATGTCTGTCTCACACGGGGACACAACAGTGAGGCGAAAAGTTTGCCGTCGTACAATCGAGACAAAATCGCACAGTCACGACTTGCAGTGTCGAGTAACCGAACTTATTTGTGTGTATTAAAAAAAAAGGTATCGAATTCTCCACACTGCGCCACGTACAATCGCTAGACGGCGTTGCCAGTAATTTAGAAAAAGGTTTAAATTAATGGAAATGAAATATTCTGGCGTTACAAGAATAGTAGGACTGAACGGTTTGGAAGAACAGTATCGTCTAAACATAGGATTAGGATAGTCGGGACGCGTATTGTACCCTTCCCGTGTACATTATGAGGCAGTACTGCCTGAATAATGTAAATAATATTAAAATTATATTAATATAAGAAAAACCTAATTTCTTAATTAACTTTTTAAACTTTAATGTTTACTTTTTAACTTTTTAATAAATAAATTAAAAAAAAAAAAAAAAACCGTTAATGTATGTTCAAATTGTTTGTAATTAAGTATTTTGTGTGAAATAAAGAAAGCTTTATTATTATTATACTGCCTTGAAACACGCACGGATTTGTTGCGCTAAGTCCCTTTCCAAACTGGTGTTCAATGCCAGGCGCGTGTCCTTCAATCGCGCACGGGTTTTGTAATTAGCACACGCGCAATTGAACGCCACAAGTCCGTGTTTATTTTGCGTACACGGGAAAAGAAATACGCTTTCGGGACGATCCAAGTGAAGCGATGGAACTTCGCACATGACAACGCCAATATTTTCGCCGTTTACTAAAAATTGCTGTAGAAACACGCGCGCGCTGTGTCCTGCTCTTTAGACGTCCCTGTCCTTTTTTTCCCTACCTATGCTGATAACCTTGAGAGGCTATTTCAGCTTCACCCTAACGTGTGCAGATGAGCTCACGGAGTTCAAACCGGAGTGTTGCTAACACTGATCTTAGCAAGAGCAGTGCTTCGCAGAATCTACCACCGGATCGGAAACGCGACCCACTGAGAAGATCCGGCGAGAAACTCTTGCGTCACACGAGTCCACCCACAAGACAGAAAAGCGAGAAAGGTGATGAGGGAAGCAAACTGTCTCGAAAAAATAGACCGGTGGGCTATTAACTGTTCCGTCTTGGTTACTGTCAATACAGTACTGTTCTGCCCCCGTGTGTAGGGGGTGTTGGGGGGGCGTACCTGCAGGCGCGGCGGGGCGGGCGGGCGCGGGGCGGGCGCGGCGCCGTACGGGCCCATGCGCTGCACGTCGGGCGCGCCGGGCCCGACCTGCATCCCGTATCCCATGCTCATTTGATTCTCCTTCTTTAGCCTTTTACTTTCTTGTAGAGCTAGTTTCGCTTGTTTCTTCTCTTCCCTCTCCTTGGCTTTTTGTTCTTTCAGTTTCTCTTTTTCTTCTCTCTTCTGTAACCTCTCGAGTCGTTTCGCTTCTTTCTCGGCCTGTTTCGCTTCGCGTTCTTGTCGCTTCCTCTCGCGTTCAATCTGTATTAGAAATATTTCCATGCACTATACACATTGCGGTAACGTCGGCCCTCGGCCAGTCGGTGGTTGACGCGAAAGGTTAGCGTACCACTAACAATTAATTTCAGAATAGTCTAGAGTATTACATATTTCTACTCTATCAACAGTAGAAATAAATAATAGAGATATTACATATGATATTAAGACTTACTTGATTCGGTCGAAGCGGTGTTCCGTCTTGGCCGAGCTCTGTAACGTAAATACGATATTACATAGACGATCTCATTCACACTAGAAATACGAGACAGACATGCGGCACGGCATCACCATCATCATCTTAACATTTTCCTGCCACTCAGTTATTGGTACCGCTTTGAACGATGACTGTTACTATGATATGGTTTAGCTATGAACTCTTTCATCGGGTTGCGCACAATGCATAAGGTGACGTATATGACATAGCGAAACTGTATACACGAGTCAGTACCCGTCATCCGTCCGGCTAGACCACGGCTGTCTACAGAAGGCACGACTACCTCGCGGCATAAATAGACCGATAAATAGAATAAATAGAAATAGAATGAGTGAACCTTTGATCTTAACGCCGACGAGCTTGGCGAGCGCCTCGTCCGTGTGTGCGTCCGCCGCCGCGCCGCGCCCCCGCCGCCCGCGCCCCGCGCCCCTGCGCCGCACAACACTTAGTACGTACATAAAGAGTCGATAGTAATAATATTTAGATTCTTGTGTCCACTGAAAATTAGCTTTAAACCAATAGATCAATTATATATCATCGTGGCCCAAAGGATAAGACGTCCGGTGCATTCGTATGTAACGATGCACCGGTGTTCGAATCCCGCAGGCGGGTACCAATTTTTCATATGAAATACGTACATAACAAATGTTCACGATTGACTTCCACGGTGAAGGAATAACATCGTGTAATAAAATCATACCCGCAAAATTATAATTTGCGTAATTACTGGTGGTAGGACCTCTTGTGAGTACGCACGGGTAGGTTCCACCACCCTGCCTATTTCTGCCGTGAAGCAGTAATGCGTTTCGGTTTGAAGGGTGGGGCAGCCGTTGTAAATATACTGAGACCTTAGAACTTATATCTCAAGGTGGGTGGCGCATTTACGTTGTAGATGTCTATGGGCTCCAGTAACCACTTAACACCAGGTGGACTGTAAGCTCGTCCACCCATCTAAGCAAAAAATATATATATATATATATATGTCGGCACAAGGTCAGTATTTAATTAACTAAAACTAGTTAACTGTTTCCTTAATATTACGCATGTCAACATAATATGTTTAAGACGGTATTCAAGAAAATTCATGGCTAAGCTACCCCCACTTTCTACTGTAAATACGAGTGACTATTGTCGCACAAATACATTCTAGCAAATCATTTTAGAAACACCATGAAAACTACCTCTCCGTCATATATTATAATGTTCTAAAGAACAAAGTCTTTGAAACTTTTGACGGAGATAGAAACTCAATGCTATGTCTCTTTCCAGTAGAGCAAATAATGTCATCGATCGCTATAGTGCGCTCTCTGTCTGGTATGCAATTAAACGTCTTCTAAACAGAATATCTTGCACAGGCTTTTTTTTTTTTTTTTTTTTTTTTTTTTTTTTTTTTTTTTTTTTTTTTTTTTTTTTTTTTTTTTTTTTTTTTTTTTTTATTGCTTAGATGAGTGGACGAGCTCACAGCCCACCTGGTGTTAAGTGGTTACTGGAGCCCATAGACATCTACAACGTAAATGCGCCACCCACCTTGAGATATAAGTTCTAAGGTCTCAAGTATAGTTACAACGGCTGCCCCACCCTTCAAACCGAAACGCATTACTGCTTCACGGCAGAAATAGGCAGGGTGGTGGTACCTACCCGTGCGGACTCACAAGAGGTCCTACCACCAGTAATTACGCAAATTATAATTTTGCGGGTTTCATTTCTATTACACGATGTTATTCCTTCACCGTGGAAATCAATCGTGAACATTTGTTGAGTACGTATTTCATTACAAAAATTGGTACCCGCCAGCGGGATTCGAACACCGATGCATCGCTAAACACGAATGTACCGGACGTCTTATCCGTTAGGCCACGACGACTTCAGGCTTTGATGGAGTATGATCCTACTTACTGGTGGTAGGACCTCTTGTGAGTCCGCACGGGTAGATACCACCACCCCGCTTATTTCTGCCGTGAAACAGTAACGCGTTTCGGTTTGAAGGGTGGGGCAGCCGTTGTAACTATACTTGAGACCTTCGAACTTATATCTCAAGGTGGGTGACACATTTACGTTGTAGATGTCCATGGGCTCCAGTAACCACTTAACACCAGGTGGGCTGTGAGCACGTCCACCCAAGTAAGCAGTAAAAAAAAAAATATCCGTCGGACTCATTTCGGTTTGACGTGTCTCGTAGGGGTCATCGAGTTACACGTAGTTGCCGGTGACGTCATCCGCGTCATATTTACAGTCCGTTGTGACGTCATTGAGTTGGTTGTGTACCTGGAACCGCGCGCGCCCCGCCCCCCGCGCCCCCGCGCCGCCCGCACCCCGCCCGCCAGCTGCGCGCCTGTGGACAACACCGTTACAACATGACTTAATACCTAACTTGACTAAATAAAAGTTGTAACTAATTTAAATGTTTACACAAAAGATAAAGCAATGAGATTGAGACTCGGTCAGACTTTTATCCTTTAACTAGAATAGAATAGAATTTCGTATGGCAATATCCAATAGAGTATAACTTGCGTAAGTATATCTAGTATTTGTAGGAGAATGGCTTTAAAAAAAATTTTTTAAAAGCGAGTTGGTTCATTGGCTAAGCTATATCTCGTGTAAGCGGAGGCCCATGGTCAGCACTGGGACAGTAAAAGACAGATTTACTTTGATAATATTAGTTTGGAATACTAGTAGTGCAATTACAAAACTGTATTGATCACAATCAGTTTTCTAATAGATTAGATTTAGATGAAGTTGAATAATGGAAAACTTGAAACATTACTTATTACAATTATTTCAGTGACGAAGCTAAATTTGAACTAAAACCAAGTTCGTTGGCTGCACGGCGGAAGCTAACATGACAATATATCGACGGGAGGAAGCGGAACTGTCGTAACCTGCATCTTGGGTTTAAATCACTTTTCACAATATTCGGGTATACAAAAATAAAATACCGCTTCTAATGGTCTAGGTCTTGTTTTCCTGTGATTAAATTTTTCATCTTTTTTTTATTACTTTTAGAAATCTATACGCATTGCTGTTCGTTAGTCTCGCTAAAACTCGAGAACGGCTGGACCGATTTGGCTAAATTTTATCTTGAATTATTTGTGGAAGTCCAGAGAAGGTTTAAAAGATAGATAAATATGAAAATGCTCGGAATTAAATAAAAAAAAATTCCCTTTGATGTGTCCCCCGTCGGACGGATTCCTTTTGTTTGTTTTAAGTTTATTTTATACAAAAGTTTAGGTCTTTTATTTTTCGATTGAGGCACTACGAAGTCTGCCGGGTCAGCTAGCATAATATTAATTATGAATTGTTGAAATAGTTTTATGACTCTAGTGTAAACTTGAGTTTTTCAAATTACGACAATTTTCGGCTTTCTTCTGTCGATATAAAAATGCCACAGAATGCTACGTAGGTTTCCGGTATCTAGTGTCGCTCGCAACATCGCAACGGTTGCAACTCACTGAGGTGGTTCTGTAGCTCCTCGGCCTTGGCCTTGGCGACGTGGTCGGGCAGCTTCTCGATGGGCACGACGGCAGTCTTGTGGATGAGGTCGGCCAGCGCCCTCTGCTTGCGGGAGTCGTCCCCGGAGTCCGACGACGCCTCCGAGTCCTCCAGCTTGAACTCGTCCGAGCTATCCGGCATGTGCTTGCCGCTCGACTTGTGCATCTCCTGGGTCGTGTTACACAACTTTATATTACAATTTTGTTTTTGTTTAAACATACCGGAGTCTATGGACAGCAATTTGAGGGACGAAGTTTACATTTATCTTATTAAACATTTGGATAACAACGCAAAGCTTAATAGATAATGCAGCAAACATGATGATGCGTCCGGCTTAATCGAGTTCATACAACTCAAAAAGGTCACGAGATGTCAGTTGATTAAAATACGCATATAAACACTCCGTCAACGCCGCTCTGCTTGTGTCGGCACATCAAACAGTTTCTTTTTGTATTTGTAGTAAAAGTGAAATTTAGTATCTACAATTATCTGTAATGAGTTAAGGCTTGTTTTGAGTTTTTGAGCCTTGTTCCTAGTAAAATAGTTTTTTTTTTCGTATTGTTTGAAATGAATTTAATGTCTGCTGAATTTAACGGCTTTACGGTACGTCGATCCAGCTATCATCAAACAGTTAAAAAAATAAAAAAATTGTATCAAATTGCTAATAACGACTTTTTTTCATGTTAACTTGATCGTATATGTTGAAAGCATTGTCGAGACACTATGAGCTCGTTTCGGCTCGATATATTTAGTACTAGCGACCCGCCCTCGCTTCGCTTCGGAAACATTAAAACACACATGAAACAAAAAAAATATATATAAAAAAAAAAAAAAAAAAGTAGTATATGTTCATCAGGGACAATGTCGGCTTCTAATGGAAAAAGAATTTTTCAAATCGGTCCAGTAGTTTCGGAGCCTATTCGAAACAAACAAACAAACAAATCTTTCCTCTTTATAATATTAGTATAGACAATGAGGGCGAGGCTGACCTCCTCGGACTCTGTGTTGGGCATCTCTGTGTAGTCGATCTTGCGGTGCCGCGTGCGTGCGGCGGGCGCGCCCGGCTCGTGGTCGGACAGGCCGCCGTACAGCACGCGCGCCGAGCCCCGGCCGCCGCTGCCGCGCCGCTTGCGACTCTTGCCGCCCCTCGAGCGGTCGCGACGCTTCTCTTTCGATCTGGAACAATCAACATAATGTACTGAGCTGTAACAATGATACCACTAGCGCCACCAGCCTGATGACAACCCTCCTACGGTACCTTCGGTTTTTCGAGAGAATGAAGAGGACGTTTTAATGTATTGACTTAGTGAAAGCTTCAAACTGACGTACGGAATATTTACTTATGGTCATAAAATAACATTTTTTTTTCCTACCTATGCTGATAGCCTTGAGAGGCTATTTCAGCTTCGCCTTAATATGTATGTGAGCTCACGGGGCACTGGCCCTAGCAAGTCGTACTTCGCAGAATCTACCACCGGATCGGAAGCGCGACCCACTGAGAAGATCCGGCGAGAAACTCAGTGGGCTGTGTCTGAGGGTTAATTCACTCGTCGAGTTATGAGTCATTTGTACTTACCTGCAAATTGTACATTATGTCGAAGAGAAGTGTGTTTTTATGCATTCGTTCTCTGAATTTCTTTAGTGACACAGTGGCTACTCCTTTGTTTTGTATCAAAACGGCAGAATTTATTCAAAATAATATTTGCACGTGTTTTTATAAACAATGTGTTAAATTTTTTCACTGAAATGAGAATAGATCCCGAAAAGTTACAAAGTGTTTATTTCTGCCGTTCTCGTTAACCTGCTGCGGATTAGTGATTTTTTCTTTCATTTTTATCACTGGGTTAGTGACAAAATGACAAAATTAAATATACTATCACTATGCCCGTCCATAAGGCTCGTGAGTGGAAGAGAGAGCGAAATACTCGCTTCACCGCTCCGATTTTTTATGACCCAAACTGCACGGACAACATAATTCTACTATAGTGTTTTTATAAAGGAAGATATATAGATGTTCACTAGTCTCGGAACACAGAGAGAGCGCGTACTTTTTCTTAGCCTTCCACTCCTTGTGCTCGGCGGCCTCACTGGAGCTGTCCGTGAACACGCCCTTCTTCTTCTTCTTCTTCACTTCGGGAGAAGACTCCACCAGTTTCGGACGTTCTGGAAACGTTCACATGCAAACTTATTTTTTTAATATTTTTTTATTGCTTAGATTGGTGGATGAGCCCACCTGGTGTTAAGTGGTTACTGGAGCCCATAGACATCTACAACCGTAAATGCGCCACCCGCCTTGAGATATAAGTCTCTCTCTTATAGGTCTCAGTATAGTTACAACGACTGCCCCACCATTCAATTCTCCCTTCTCATTCTCCTGGCCTTCTCCCAGTCACCTGGGGTCGGGGCAACATGTTTTCTCCTTGTGTGTAAAATTATTTCCTTATATTATAAGTTAGATTGGTTCTCGTTATTGTGTTGTTTTGTCCAGTAGTGGCAAGGAACATTGTGTACGAACTCAGCACATTTGTCTTGTTTGGTGGTGCGCACATGGCTTATGTTACAAGTCAGATTTTTTTTTACTTGTTGTTACTTATTGTGTATCTTTTTAGCTTTGTAATGTCCATTGTGTGCCTAATAAATAAATAAAATAAATAAATATAAAAAAGATTCGTAGCACCGTTACACAAATTGTAATTATTTGGGAAAATTATCAAAAATCGCCCAAAATATTTTGTGATAACAGTTTATGCAAAAAGTTGATCTTCCGTTTTTAACACCAGGAAATATTTGTCTCGACTCAAGAGTTCCTTAAAAGTCATCGTCATATTTATCCCGTTGAATTTATCAGATTCAGTAAGACTAACCGTCTTACCAGACTACAGTATACAGTAAGTGTGAATGAAGCTTATGAATACCTTTCTTATCAGTTCTACCGGTTCTTCTGATCGGCAGTGAGTCCGACGAACGAGATTCGGTCGACTCCCTCTCGGCCGACGACGATATCTCTTCTGACGAGGATTCCATGCTGTAAACAATCAACATACTGGTGGTAGGACCTCTTGTGAGTCCGCACGGGTAGGTACCACCACCCCGCCTATTTCTGCCGTGAAGCAGTAATGCATTTCGGTCTGAAGAGTGGGGTAGCCGTTGTAACTATACTGAGATCTTAGAACTTATACCTCAAGGTGGGTGGCGCATTTACGTTGTAAATGTTTATGGGCTCCAGTACCCACTTAACATCAGGTGGGCTGTGGGTAGGCAGCGGCTTGGCTCTGCCCCTGGCATTGCTGAAGTCCATGGGCGACGGTAACCACTCACCATCAGGTGGGCCGTATGCTCGTGTATCCATGTTTTATGATCACACTGTCGCTACTTCGAATACAAAAGAACTTAAATGCGACAGTAAGTGGTTACCGTCATCCTAGGGGGAACAGCCAAGCCGGCATCCGGCACTTTTGGTATAGCTTTAGCAAATTCTAAGAATACAATTAACTTAAGAGAGATATACTTGACTCGTTTTACAATGCATAGAGTAACGGAAGTGGTTGTCTGAATTAAAAAAATAGGATATTGAGCCGTAAAAGTATTTCCAATCCTCGGGCCAATTTAAAGTGACCCCACTTCCGTATCGCTCCTGGAGGCCAGCGGGTGTCAACACAGAGCCCTCTCTAAGTACCCGACATCTTTGAAGTCTTCGTCGGTTTCGTCGTCGTCCTCTGAAGGCACGTCGAGCGAGTTCAGCTTCCTCGGCTTGCGGCGCTGTTTCCTCTTCATCTTCTTCGATTCTAAAGGTTTACCCTGGAACAATATTAAAGGTTCACTAACACTCTTCTACTAGTGGTAGAACCTCATCCGCGCGGGTAGGTACCACCACCCTGCTTATTTCTGCCGTAAAGCAGCAATGCGTTTCAGTTTGAAGGGTGTGGGGCAGCCGTTGTAACTATACTTGAGACCTTAGAACTTATACTTCATGGTGGGTGGCGCATTTACGTCGTAAATGTCTATGGGCTCCAGTAACCACTTAACACCAGCTGGGCTGTCAGCTCGTCCACCCATCTAAGCAATAAAAAGAAAACCTGGCACGAAGCGCTGTGGATTTGTTGAGACACGCAAAATAGTTTAGTACTAGCTGACGCGGCAGACTTCGTAGTGCCTCAATCGGTAAATAAAAGACCTAAACTTTTGTATAAAATAAACTTAAAACAAACAAAAGGAATCTGTCCGACGGGGGACACATCAAAGGACAAAAAAAATTGTTTTATTTATTTATTTCCGAGCATTTTCATATTTTTATCTACCTTTTAAACCTTCTCTGGACTTCCACAAATAATTCAAGACCAAAGTTAGCTAAATCGGTCCAGCCGCTCTCGAGTTTAACAGCAATTCATTTTTATATATCGACGCTTGAAAGGCAAACGTGACAAAGAGACAATGCATGAACTTTACAGTAGACTAATTTAAAGTTGAAATTAATTTAAAATATACATGAGAAATACCCGAAAATAATTATATTTTAACGAATCTAGCTGTAGGATTGTAATGATTTTAATAGACATAGAAATATATTTTTTGCCCGCATCGTTATTGCCTATCATCTATGTACAAAGCAGTTATTGTCGCTTAGTCACGTTTGCCTTCCAAGCGTCGATATATAGATTGTTGAGCTCACCTGTTCCACGGCCTCGCGCTCCGCCTTCAGCTTCTCTTCCTCAGCAGCTTCGATGATGGTGGAGATGTCCTTCCCCCGACCCTGGTTCCCGGCGCTCGTGGTCGGCTCCACGTACTCCTCCTGTGCGGAAACCACACACTATGAAGCCATGGCGTGCCTTGTCGCCGCCGGTATGCGCACCCCGAGGTGGGCTCAAATCAGTAATAATTACTAATATACAAATCTATAGTGATTTTTACGATGTTCCATTATAACTACCGAACCATGCATCCGATTGACTTGATACTTGGTATCCATGTAGAAAATACACGTTATTAATGGATAGGCTCATGTTTATATAAGTGTTGGACTCCCTACACCAGTTGCGGGGACGTTCATGATGAGAATCTTTGTGGGAGTGAGAAATAATGATAATTTTAAATGCCCAGCGAAGTGGATGGGTACAGTTAGTAATTACTATAATTAACTTTATCAATGAAGGACATGTCCCCTTTAGTAGCTACTACAAATCTCTAAAGCCAATAATATTATATTTCAATAACAAAATTATAATGGCTGCAGTTCCATTTTAGGCCGGGCCCCCAACTAAACTAACAGTTGAATTAAACTGACGAGAATGAGATTTCTTCTAATTACGAGTTCAAGTTCAATATTGTGCATAATGCAACAACTAAAATCAAACATGCAACAATAAACAAATTCGTGTAATTACTAACGGCAGGTCGTATCGTCGCAGGACGAGTGCTCACTGACAGCGAGTGTGCGGGCTCCGGATAATTAATTTTTAAATACAACATGCTTAGTGCGAGTTTTTAACGTTCTCGATAGCGTAAAAGTTAACTCAAATTCGAATGGAGTTGAAACGTTTACCTACATTTGCCGCTAGGGGCGCTGTTCCAACTGCATACAAATTTTAAAAAACGTTAAAAAACTCGCACTAAGCACACTGATCATCACTGGCAATTGCCTACGTGAAGGGTCAGACTGACCGATTCCCAATGAGACCTCAGCGAGCCCCCGTGGCCGCTCCGCAGACACAAGGGATGACCGACCTTAATGGCTGTGGAGATGAGCCTGTCGTACTCCTGGCTCCGGTAGCTGACGGGCAGCTGGCGGCGCGCCCGCAGCCGGTACACGGCGCCCGACGACGACGACGACCAGCTGCTGCTGCTCTCCTCTGTAAACACAACAACACCTTCAACAACCACTCTGCAGTGTGAGTGACTCACATGTATTTATTTATTTATTTTATAATTACACTACACAACAATACATACATACTTTATTTTATATCAACATATTAATTTATCACACAATCATAGAAAACATTATTTACACTAAACAAAATTAATTCACAAGGAAAGTCAACTTTCGACTGATGGCGGCAACTAGCTAGCTATAACGCCTCTAGAATTTTCCTTTAAATAGTTTATCTTTCAAATATTTCAATAACAAAAAAAGACACAATGCATTAATGAAAAAAATTAGAACAGTAAAATGAATGTGAATGGGTGGTGGGGAGCAGGAAGTGGCTGACGTACCCGACTCCGAGTCCTGGTCCCGCTTGTCCGGCCGCTTGTCGGACTCGCGGACCGCTCCCGCTTCAGCGTCCGCTACCGCTTTCTCTTTCAGTTCCGCCTTCTTTCTGGCCCTTTCCTCTTCGACTAGTACCATCAGTTCATCGTACTTCACTAATTCAAGTTCTAATGATTCTATTAGTTTTTCCTGTTAATAATTAAATAGCTATTATTGTTTCACCCTAAAATATTATAATTCGATTTGTTAATTAAGTGGAAAATTTATTTTTTACTAGCGACCCGTCCTCGCTTCGCCTTCGCCTTCGCTTCGGAAACATTAAATTTTATTATTGATTGCTGAGTCTCGCGATGTTACCCGCGCTTATTTTCGTAACGCGCGTGAAGCCGCGGGGCGAAGCTAGTCTAAAAAAATTAGCCTAAGTTACTCCTTATATCATCAGCTACCTATCAGTGAAAGTCTCGTCAAAATCGGTCCAGTCGTTCGAGAGATTAGCCGGAACAAACAAACAGACAGACAGCCAGCCAAAGATTGTAAAAAATGTTATTTTGGTGGATATAATTACTGTATATATGAGTCGTCTATTATCAAAGGTGGCAATCTGTGCATTTGGACAAAAGTTTTTTATTGATATGTCAATACAGATTGATTTGAATATAATCGTCTCCTTCAAAGAATACGGTTCAAAACCTGCATTAAATAAAGGTTAATAGTTAACCTGTTATTTATCTAAGATGTCGTTCCGAAGAGTTTTGTGACTGCCAATGGAATACAAAGTCAATAATTCGTTTTTCTGATTTACCAATCATTGCCCAAAAGTCACATTGCCGGCTTTGATAATAGTCGACTCATATGTTCATAATAATATGCATGTAGAAAATAGCGTTTATTTCAATATTACAAACAGACACTTCAATTATTGTTTGCAATTAAATATGGTACTCGGTGTTTATTGAATGTGTACTTTTGTCTGACGTTCGCATGAAGCTCAATAATGAGACTTGGTTTGAGCCCTCGCGACAGAGATGCGATGTGGAGTCGCTGGGCTCTATTGGCATTAAACCTCACAGGGGCTTCATCTCATATAAACTAAATTAATAATAAATGATATAGACATTACTTAAATTGCTTTTGTATTCATGTTTTTTTAAATTGTATTAATTATATTATATTTAATTGATGTTAATTAGTTGCAGGAGAATTTTTCAAAGCACAAGCGCGCTGTTTGTTCGCTTCTTCTCAGAACTGCGACTATTTTCGCATCCATGCTCAGAATAATATATTATCTTGAAAAAAATGTGTGTTAAACGATATTAATTGTAATTTTATTTTGTTTCATAATTTGCATACAATTGAACAATTTCTTTCATATCTATCACAAAATTGATTACATTGACAGACTAAAAATTAATTATTTCTAACCATTTTATGATATTCTCATTATTTTAGATTCTGAATGATGTAGCTTTTATATAAGTAAAAAAGTTACATCCATTATTATTATTTTATTTATATTTCATTATATATATTTTATTCATGTAAAATTGAGCTACATCATTCAAATTTCTTGTATCGTCAGAAGCCACGAAATGGAATGACAGTGATATTATTTTTTAATTTTTTTTTTATTGCTTAGATGGGTGGACGAGCTCACAGCCCACCTGGTGTTAAGTGGTTACTGGAGTCCATAGACATCTACGACGTAAATCCACCACCCACCTTGAGATATAAGTTCTAAGGTCTCAAGTCTAGTTACAACGGCTGCCTTACCCTTCAAACCGAAACGCATTACTGGTTGACGGAAGAAATAGGCAGGGTGGTGGTACCCACCCGCGCGGACTCACAAGAGGTCCTACCACGAGTATTGAAGTATGAATGTGACCGATGTTGCCAGAAGTATAGTTAAGTTTATAAGTCGTTATCGTACGTGGTTGCACTGAGGACAGAACCAGTCTCCCTCGGGCACCACGAACAGCATGGGCTTGAGGCAGCTGGCGTGGTAGCCGGCGTCGCAGCGGTCGCACAGCAGGATCCACTCGGGCTGCTCCCCGCTGCCGCACCGCTTGCAGAACCCTTCGTCTTGACCTACAACAACAGATCCCATGTCAAAATAGTAGTTTAAAAAAACACGTTTTATATGTAAAATTCAACAAAAAAATTGAAAATAGTGTAAAATATATTTTATTTTAAAAAAAGCGTAGGGTGCTTTTTAAGATATTATTGAAATAATAATTCTTCTACTCATATCTATCTGAAAAATATTTATAACTAATAACACCATGCACCCCACGCTTTTTTTACAATAAAAAAATTTATTTATTACACTATTTTCAATATAAATTTATTATCCATTTTTTATTTGAATTTCAATTTTTTCAATTTTTTTTATATTGTCTTGTCATCGGTCCTCGATAAATCTACAAAGTTTGAATATTTTTTTTTTTATTGCCTTTGTAGGCAGACGAGCATACGGCCCACCTGATGGTGAGTGGTTACCGTCGCCCATGGACTTCAGCAATGCCAAGGGCAGAG
Source organism: Bombyx mandarina (assembly GCF_030267445.1). Taxonomy (NCBI): domain Eukaryota; kingdom Metazoa; phylum Arthropoda; class Insecta; order Lepidoptera; family Bombycidae; genus Bombyx; species Bombyx mandarina. The sequence goes on along the minus strand of NC_143219.1, from coordinate 14,743,700 downwards.
CCAAGCCGCTGCTTACCGCATGAATGAAATTATGCACCTACCTACTTGAATGAAATCTGGTCGTTTAAAGTGAGTCAAAATCGCGTCTAAACGAGTCAGTTACAAATTGTATTGTACTCATATCTATACTATACAAGCATACATACAAGTTAAGCTAATATAAAGCGTGTAAAAATACAAACCTCCAATAATAATAAACATTCTGTATTCAAAATTCCTGTTCTAAGAATTTTCACATAATTTTCTACAATATCAAAACCATATCTGAGTCGACTATTATCAAAGCCGGCAATGTGACTTTTGGATAATTATTGGTAAATCAGAAAAACGAATTTTTGACTTTGTATTCCATTGGCAGTCACAAAACTCTTCTGAACGACATCTTAGATAAATAACAGGTTAAGTATTAACCTTTATTTAATGCAGGTTTTGAACCGTATTCTTTGAAGGAGACGATTATATTCAAATCAATCTGTATTGAAATATCAATAATTTTTTTTTGTCCAAATGCACAGATTGCCACCTTTGATAATAGACGACTCATCTATACTAATATATAAATCTACAGTGGTTTTTACAGATGTTCCGTTATAACTACTGAACCGTGCATCCGATTGACTTGAAACTTGGTATCCATGTAGAAAATACATGTACTTAATGGATAGGCTTTTTTTTTTTTTTTTTTTTTTATTGCATATATGTGTGGACGAGCTCACAGCCCACCTGGTGTTAAGTGGTTACTGGAGCCCATAGACATCTACAACGTAAATGCGCCACACACCTTGAGATATAGTTCTAAGGTCTCAAGTATAGTCACAACGGCTGCCCCACCCTTCAAACCGAAACGCATTACTGCTTCACGGCAGAAATAGGCGGGGCGGTGGTACCTACCCGTGCGGACTCACAAGAGGTCCTACCACCAGTAATTACGCAAATTATAATTTTGCGGGTTTGATTTTTATTGCACGATGTTATTCCTTCACCGTGGAAGTCAATCGTGAACATTTGTTGAGTACGTATTTCATTAGAAAAATTAGGCTAAAAGTAGGCTAATGTTGGACTCCCTAATAATAATGACAATAAATAATAATGTAAATTTTAAATGCCCAGCGAAGCGGACGAGTACGGCTAGTATAAGATATTGTTACCGAACCCAGGCAACCCCCGACCGAGAGCCAGCGCTAAACTATAAAAACGATCCCTCGTTGCGCCTTTGCCTCTTTTTTGTGCGTGGCGTTCGTGTGTGCGGTTCTTGTTGAAACATGTTTGGGACTTGTGTAATTTTAACATGTTTCGTTAACAGTAGATTGAAATCATTTTGTTAGAAGTGTTAGTTAATTCAGTGAAATATAATTAGGCCAGTTTTGTGTAATTTATTTCCTTTTTTTTAACTACCTCATTCTGGTCGGTAATAATATATATACACTTTACACTAAATACACTTAAACCCTGAATACCTAATAATGTTCAACGACCCCATCAAAAATCGAACTATATAGGTGTGTTTAGTGCGAGTCTATTAACGTTCTCGATAGCGTAAAAGTTAACTCTTGTATGCAGTTAGAGCAGCGCCCCTAGCGGAAACGTAGGCAAACGTTCCGACTCCATACAAATTTGAGTTAACTTTCACGCTATCGAGAACGTTAAAAAAACTCGCACTAAGCACACTGAACTCTTGGTGCGGGTCAAGAAGGCTGTCAATATAAATATTCTACAAAAGGTGTCTTTCCAGCAGCAAACGCAACATATTTCTGTACAAAAACGTACAGAACACATTACATAGTACAGTGTTGGCTCATAGTTCAGTGGGCGAAGATAACTACTTCCATGTTACTTTTACATAAAGGTACTTTTATTTACCGTAAAGTGAATTTACTTTTACTAAATATTTAAAGTTTAAACAACAAAATATTATAATTGCTTACCTTCCTGTAACGTCCTTGCCCTTTTTGTGGGTTCGACGGGCTCTCCGCTCTCCAAGTCGGATTCAGGTGAGAACTCGTGGTCAGATTTGTCGAAATTCACTGAAATCAATGGAACATTTCACTTTTCGAATTTACTATTCGAATATTCCCAATTCACGCTTAAACTTCGAAAAACACTTATTTCAGACGAACCTTTTTAAAAAAAAAAAAGGAAATTTGAGCAGTAATCTGTTTTTTTATAAATATCAATTTTGAGGATGATGAGAAATTTTTATTAAAACTATATTAAATTTCTCCGTGAATCGAGATAGTAATACCCGCCGGAATACAACATATCGGATACCGCGTGTGCAGGCGACAAGCATTTTGGTACTCAGGCTTCCTAGTTGCATTAAGCACCCTATTGATAAATTTGAGGTCTGATACTTAAATAATATAAGTTTCTGGTAGCTCAAAGAAACATTTGTCCAATGAATAAGGTCAAATGGATGGAACTCCGAAATTTAAGAGTTTGTAGTGGACTCAGCGATAATGAGGTATGAAGGCCCGTAGACTCTACTAAGTCGGTCACTGGACATAATGGTAAAGAAGCTATCAATGTCAATTATTTGCCACCCAGCCGCCGGACTGGCTAGTGAGTAGCGGCAACTGCGGATCCGAGCGAGCTCCAACGTAAGTATTGGTAGCGAGCCGCACAATTCTATGATCAGAGACCACTTAGATCACATTATGAGTTGTTGACAATAATTACCGAGATCTACATAAATGTCCGCTAGTCTAGTGCGTTGTAACTAGTATCAAAAGCTCACAGTCAGGTTCCTCTGGAGGCTGATCGAAGAGTGGTTCATCGGAGTCGGAGTCGGGGCTGGGCTCGTCGGACGCGGAGCCCGACCAGCGTCTCACGCGAGGGCTGCTGACGTCACTCGCCACCCACTCCTCTTCGTCTTCATCTTCCTTCTGACAACAATATGCATTGCAATCAAAAGTTCTCAATTCACTATTTCACATAAATAGTTTATGTCGCGATTTCAATTGTGTTAATTATTGTTTCAATTGTGTTGAAAAGTACAATATTTTTCTAGTACTTACTACATACTAATAAATAGGCACTGGGATTCATGTTTTATTGGATAAACTTCATTACATACATCTACTCTGAATTTAAACATATTTTAAATACTACAAACTTTTAAAACTTTTAAATACAAACAGACATACTGAAGAGCTTCAAAATGAGAAAAAGGTGTCATGCATATTAATTACCATTTTGTAATATTTTTTATAAATAACTACAACCTTTGTTTAACGGTACCTATTTATAACGCTTCGAAAGTAAGCACATAGGCAACGTGTGTTCCCAAAGATATTCCACATTGAAAGAACAATGGTGTAACATTAAATTCAAACTCATAAAATCAATAAAGTTTCAAAGTACAGAATGTAGGGTAGTCTCTACATCAACCTCTTGTCTATGCCACGAGGTGGTTTGCTTTGACAGAAGTCATTTAGAACGATCAGGATTGGTTTAGGTAGATTCAATAGACTTTTTTTTTTTTCGAACAGGGGACCAAACCTCAAACGATGTCCCAGCGCCTAATGGGAACGCAGGGTGTGTAGGACTTGACGATCTATAGATGTTAGGAGACCTCGGGTTCAAGAGATCTGTCTCAAGACTTGTGGTATCAACCACCAACTTCTGCAGTGTCTATGGCCAGTAACATTTAACAACTGGACCAAACCAAAAACTGTATGGTATGTCTGTGCCTTGAGAAGGCTACCAAATAATTATTATCACACAAAATAGAGCACCAAAACTGCAACAACAAACCTTCTTCTTGTGTATTAATTTTAGTTCTCGCAATGCCACCTCCTCTTGGTGCCTTCTCTCTGCCTCTTCTTTGATCTTCTGTTGAGCTATACGCCTGGACTGTCTCACTGGAGTCACGTCATCGTCATCAGAACCGCCACGGGATTTGGACTTGGTGGCCTTCTGTTTGTCTTTAATTTTCAATTTCTTTTTAACAATTTTACGAGGCGATTTCTTGCCAGCTAAAAACACATGTCAATGTGGTAATACAATATCGATTTGTTTACATAGTAAACAAATAATTAACGTTACTATTATAATGTAGATGGGGAGATTAATAAGTCATGGTTCACTTTTATAAATCACATTTTTATCTTTTAACTAAATTAATGTCTGTTTTTTTTTACATGTTAAAAATAAAATAACGGAAGAATATATAGACAAGCCACTAACATGAGCTCCAAACCAACTATAAAATTAATATGATTAATCAATTCTGTATTTTATTGCCTTCAGATGCAGCAAGCAGCAAGCATGTGGTTCGCCTGATGCATAATGTTGGTTGATTGGTACACATTCCTACCACAATGTCAATAAAGCAAATTTACCTAAGCTGTATAGAGTTTCTTCATCTGATTCATCACTAGAATGTTTTTCCAACAGTTTCGCTTCTACTTTCTTTCTGCAAGGTAAATGTTTAATTCAATACAACAAAAGTTTTTACAATTAAGTGTTACTGAGTAGACTACGTCAGTAGTAAATAACCAGTTCTCGTGGTGTTCATATTTAGGTATAGATTAAACAAGATTTCCAGGAGCCATTTTCGAAGCTAATAATATATGTCCACTCATGACAAAACGGAAAACGTTTGCTAAGCTAACCAAAAGTACGCCTGTCTCACATTAGAGGATTTTATAATCTGATGTTTGTAATAGATTAAATCATAGATATAACTTCGATTATCCTCATATGAAAAGTCTGGTTTCATTTTGAAATAACGCTACATCGTCGTGTATAGAGTAAATACGTTTTTTTTTCTTACCTATTCCAGTAACCTTAGGGGTTATTCTAGATTTACCGAACTAGTAGGTGAGCTCACGGGGCTCAAACCGGGAGTGTTGCAAACACTGGCCCTAGCAAGAGCCGTGCTTCGCAGAATCTACCACCGGATTGAAAACGCGACCCACTGAGAAGATCCGGCGAGAAACTCAATGGATTGTCTATGGGTTTATTTACGTGCAGAACCCTTCGTCGCAAGCGACGGGTTCGGCGTGGACGGTGACCAGTGCTTGAGGTACCTAAAAGCACCGTTAATTGATCTGGAGGATCCGTAACGACGGAGTAAATACTGCAAAACAGCACTCGAGTGCCATGGGTTCATTGTTTTTTATGTCTTTGATGTGTGGAGCACCTTACACCCCACCTGGTGTTGAGTGGATACCGGAGCCCATTCACATCCATAACGCAAATGTTGCCACCCACCTTGAGACATAGTTCTAAGTCTTCTAAGACAGTTCTCAGTTTTACAGTGCGACGGCCCGAACCTAACGTATTACTGTTTCACGAAAATGCAGAAGAAATGCAGAGTGGTGCCTACCCGTGCGGGGTCACAAGACGCCCTACCGCGAACTACTAACGCATATTATAATTTTTGGTTTTTATTATATTTACTATATTCTTTTTATTACAGCATGTTATTCGTTCACCCTGGAAACAATTCTTGAACTACCACGTATTTTTTTATACTTTTTTTTTGTTCTATATGCGTGATTCGAACACCGGCGCAGTAGCATCGCTTGAAACTAACGCACCGAGCGTCTTACCCTTTAGGCCATGACGACTTCGAATGTTTCCAAACTCTATGCATAAAGCTCGCGAGCGACTAAATCGATGAAAACTAATCTTTCCGGAAACTAAATCCAAATTATTATAGTGCTGGTGATTGTTACCATTGCACTCCATATGACAAGCCAGCCGATACACAGATTCGCAATTAATTATTGTTTACCGTTTATTTTAAGGTAGTAACGAGGACTAAATCATGAGACATCTATTATTTTACTAGTTTCCTTGAATGCACGCATAGAGTGAACGAGCTTTACGGCCTACCTGGCGCTAAATGGTTACTGAAGCCCGTGGACAACAGTTATCTACCTTAGGACATCAAGTCTCAATTGTCCCACTCTTCTAACCAGAACGCATGACTGATGCACCGTGGAACCTACATACCAGGGCTTAAAATACGCTCTACTGACAGTAAAGCGATAATTTATTATTAAATTTATTAATATAAATCATGAAACTTTGCACATCCACTAACCTCGTAGATTTGATAAGTTTTTTTGGTTTCGTCTTCAATCTTTTACCACTAGCAACTGGTATGTCTTCATCACTGTCACTCTGAGATTCTGTTTTGTCTTTATCACTGATTGTAGCTTCCAAGATTGATCTCTTTAATGATTTACCCTTTTTATCACTAACCTTTCTATCCTCTTCAGATTTATTTACAGTGCTATTTTTAATTTTTATTTTCCTTTTAAATTTCCCTTTTATAGCTTTTATCTTCTTCCGCTGGCTTATAGAATTGATACTGTCTTTTTCTATACTGTTATTTATACTATCCGACTCGTTTTCCTTGGAATGTGTTATATTTCCATCAGTTTCTGGTGTCATTTCTAAGCGTAATTTTTTTGTAGGTAAATCGTCTTCCGCTTTTTCCCCTTTTTCTGGACTTTTATCCCGTTCATTGTCAGTATTGCCCTCTTGATCTTCTGATGACACACTGTTTTTCCTCTTTTCAATGATTGATTTAACATCATGTCCATTGTCAGTTTCAGGAACACAACTTATACTTTCTTTTATGCTTGATTTCCTAAGCCCAGCTTTCTTTTTAAACTTATTTCTACCTTTCACTTTCTTAATGCTGTCTTTAGTAACAATTTCAGTATCATTATTTTCGTTTATATTTGTGTTAGCGCTGTTTTCATTAGGTACTGTATCAGAAATATCAGGTTTTTCTAAATCTCTAATGCAATGTTTCTTAGGGTCAGATTTTAATACTTCAGCGGTATCATTAGATTGTTTCTTCAGAGATCTGTTAGTCAATGAGGGTACACAACTTTTTAAATTTACATCTTTACTTATTTTAGTATCACTAGAATTATCTTCATGTTCACCGTTAACACATTCTTCTGCATCTTCGTCAATGTCGGTGTTGTCTTCTGCACTGTTAGTATGTTCGACCTCAGGGTTACCAGTGCAATTATCGAAACCTGAACCTTCCCCATAAAAATACATAAATTCTTCTACTATTTCATCTCCATAAAAGTATGAGCTATCAAAATCACTATGTCTGTCTATACAGTCAACTATATCAGAATATATTTTATCATAATCCGAATCCTCTTCACTAAAATACTTGAGTTCTTCACATAAACCTTCACAATCTGCTCCGTTACCTTCACCAGTAATTACCATAACTGGTTCTTCAATGGTCTCTCCAACTTCTTCTTTATTTTCTAGATTTCTATCATCTTCTTGTTGTTCTTTTTCAGATTTTTCTATAAGTTCTTTTTCTACAATATCATCTACAGTCTCCTTTGGAAACTCTTCTGTATTTGAGGATTCTTCTGGAGGATGAGCCTCATTTACTTCTCGAAATTGTTCCTCGGGAGTAGGTTCTTCTTTCTGTTCTTGGTTAACTTCTTCATTAGTGGACTCAACATTTTCTTCTGTTACAATACTAAATTCTTCATTGCTCTTTGAAGTTTCTACCTCTGTACTTTTATCTTTTTCTACTTCTGTACCTTTATCTTTTTCTACTTCTGTAGTTTTATCTTTTTCTACTTCTGCAGTTTTATCTTTTTCTACTTCTGTTATACATTTTTCATCATTTTCTTCTTCATCATTTTTATCATCCGTTTCTGCATCTGTTTCAGATTCTGGACTGAGAAACTCTTCCTCGTTTTCTTCTTCATAGGATTCAGGCTTTTCTTTCTGAATAAGAAAACTTAAATGTATGAAAAATCATAAAATCAAGATTTGTTTATTTTTTAAATTACTATCCCTATTTTAAAATATTGATGAATAATGAAATAAAAAATATTTCAATCAACATTCAATTTTAAAAAGATAATTAAGTAAGTGGGGCTTTTTTTTTTCAATTTTAGTAAATCACAGAATGTACAATTGCCTCTTATTATTCATGATGAATGTAAATAATAATAATAATAATAAATACCAGGAACAAGTCATGCACGCTCATCTAGCCCCAAATTAGGATTCTTTGTGTGATGACAACCATAGACTGACATATTATACTTATATAAGTTTTTTTTAAATACTAATATACACACTACATAATAAGCACCCATATTAAGACCAAACAAACCTGTTCATCACACGAATATTTGCCTCTTGTGGGAATCGAACCCATGACCCTCCGTGCAACACCAAATCAATCAAGGATGTGATTACCCTAAACCACTTTGTACACCAATTGACTTGTAACTGGATCTGATAGCAGCCACAAGCCAGTGGACAAACCCCGAATTATATGAGAAGAGTAACAGATAAAGAGGTAATTTAAAAACTGTGCCAGTCTAGGCATGCAATATTCAGTGTTAATAACTAATGAATTTATAGTGTATCATAATCTAATAGCTACTCTAATTATTGCATTTTACTTTCTATATCATCTAGTACAATCAATTTAGTTTTAGTTTTGCAATCTGTTTTGATTTTATTGTAATTGTAATTCATCATAATATCCTTTCATAATATCCTTATAAAGAAGCTAGCTGTCAATTAACAGAACAACCACTCAAATCTTGACAATTGGGAAATTATTAATTCAAGGTATTATTATCATTCAATAAAACTGGCATTTTACTAACAAAAACCTTCAGGTGAATATTTTATTAAAAGTCAAAAATACCTCAGGTTGAGATGCTTCCGGGGTGCTACTAGAATCTTCTTGTGTATTCAATATATTCAAAGGACACACATCTTCCCCTCCTTTTAATTTAGATATTACATTGGCCAATTCTTCTCTGTTCCTGTAACCAAAAGTCTCATGAATATAAAATTTTCCATGTTCAATAACCATAATTTATTCATGATCATAAACCATTCGCAGATTATCTCCGGTAAGTAATGTATATTCTAATGAAGAAGAAGCTATCTCATGTTCAGTTGACTTGTAGTTTGGTTTTATAGGACAGTTTCGTAAATTACTGCTCTGTTTAGTTTTCAAGTTTTATGTTAAGGCCACAAAGGTACACAGCAACCCCAATATAACAAGGATTAACATTTAGTAAAAAAAAACAAACAGGACTTGAAGGACAAAATATAAATGTTGATAAATTAACTCTGGTTCAATAATTTTCATGTTTTTTTTTCATTTGAGAGATAATTTACATTCTGCACTTATATGTATGTATGTATTCATAAAAAAATGTCTAAAATTTTCAGTTTATTTTAAAACATTAGATGACACTCAATATTATTACCTAGCCACTAATTGCCATGTCTCCTCATCCTGGTCTTCTTTATACAGACACAAGTTTGCTTCATGGTCAACTTCCAACCAATACACACAGCCATTCTTGTCTCTTCCTATTGGATCTAAGCGCAGTTCCTTGCAGGATATTGCATTGACTGCAGTTTTGAATTTTAGGTGACATGTGAATTGATATTCTAGTAATATCTGAAAATGGTACAATTATAGTTCAATATTTATAACATTAAATCAAGGTCTAACAATAATTTTATTTTTAAGTATATTTTTTTATGGGTGGTAATGAATTGCACTTATCCTTTCCATTACATTACAAACATATTTATTTAGTGTAGTCATGTGAACAACTATTCTACAACAAAATAAGAGCTTTGAGTAAGTGTTGATAATTTACCTTTAATACTTTTAGTTTTACTTGTGTGCTAGCTTTCTTGTATGTGAATCTTTCGATTTCCCACGCCTCTTGATGATGTCTTTGTTGGTGACAGAATTTTATCAGACACTTTTCCCATCTGCTGCTCAAAACAGATTTTTGAGCGCGACGTAGCAGTCTCAAATGTAGATCTTTCAACGGTTCCGCGACTAACAACAAAAAATCCTAATTAGATGTTTGTTTATCATTGAGCGGGTATTGTAAACGACAACACTCACCTTCCTGCGTGTCTTCGATGTAATCCTGCAATTTAGTTATACTAGGCACCACTAAGCCGTACAACTTTCCGAATACTTTCAAAAACGAATAAATAACAGCAAAATTAGGATCATTCGTACACAAAATTTCACCGTCAGACGCCATCGTCCAACTCAAATCACTTTTTCACTCAACATGATTATAGTGTTCTATACACCCATATATTATTATTTCACTTATGACTAACGAGCAATTGTATAATATATACATGATTCACGAAAATAATTTCATTTCTTAAAAGACATAAACCTTGATTTCATTAATTTTTCGATGGTGCATATTAAAACACTCAATGACAGCCATCGCTCCATAAACAATAACAAGTTTATTTTTTATAGTTGGAACACTTGGAAGTTAGAATCCGCCGACAAAGATGCAAGAATAAAGTAATTAAAGGGCAATCTAAAGATTATGAGCATTCGTATCAAGCGCTATGACTGTGCGGGTGTTTGAATCCTGCAGTTAGAAAAAAAAAATCTAATGAAATACGTCTTAACAAATTCTCAGAAATGACTTCCAATGTAGAACTTTGAGACTTCGTACTCATGTCTTATGAGGGGTAGCGGCATTATGTTGTGGATGTCTATGGGCTCTGGTAAGCGCTCTAACACCAGATGGGTCGTCCGAAATTAGATCGTTCACTTATTTGAGCAATAAAAACTTTTTTTAGTCGGTTTCAGTTACGCGTGCTATAATATTATGTTTCAAATCAATTCTCTGCTTTAAAATTTCGCGTATGAAATATACTTTTTGGCTTAAGCCGGAACCTTTATTTTATTTTTAGCTAAAACAGAAATCTCGGGGACAATAATCAAAATTATGGAATTATGAAATAGACTCCATCTCATTTGTACCTAATCGATTTTTTGCTAATTAAACCAGATATTTTCATAGTGAACAATAGAATTTTTTATAGGTTGAAGCGTTTGAAGTAAACGTTGCTTTACAAAATACGACGCCGGGTATTAAATCCTACCGGTGCCACGGTGGATCTTTAAATTATTTATGTACCTAACTGAAGTTTAGCTTCATTGAATACGTTACTACTTACACTGAATGCCCTTCTCTTAAAATGGAATTTCTACTTTTTGACTTCTTGGTAAGTTCTAAATAATAATTGGAAGGAAGTAACAAACTAGTCAAGTACATAAGGTTCAGGAAATCTAAGTAGCCAAATTAGTTCCCGAAGAACCCTATCCCTCTAGTAGAACATCCTACAAAAAACTATGTTTAAGTACGAGACAGAATCAAAAAGTTTAGCGATCTACAAAGTAATTTGATGTCTTTCCCCATAGCTACGGAAGGTAGTGTACTATATGGCCGCTATCCAATTATCAATCAATAAAAAATATTTCACAATATCTAGTGGTCTGTGTGTATGTATAAATGTATACCTTGTGGAATGTGGGCTGCGGTATAGCATAAGTAGTCCACTGATATTAAGTGTATTAACTATGCCACTGATAATACATCAATCATTATGGGACTTTTTGGCGGGAACGCGAGGAGTGAAGTTATGTGATTTGTTTTATTTTGTCTATTTAGTGTTTCTTCGGGTTTAAATGTGTATTAATGGTGGTTTATTAACTGTTTAATATCTGTGATAGTGCACAAATGTGAGAAAATGAAATAAAGCCGCTGGACGTAACTTCTCGGGATCCTCCAAAAAGTCCACTGAAAAAATCTTAGTACATGACCACCATTTTACTGAGATTATATTTCATCCCGTATCATCTCATTTCATCTCAGTTGATTAATGTCTTAAATTAATCATCTTCATTACTTTTCATTTCACAATATACTATCATTTTTCATAAAAATAAGAATATAAATTAAAACATGACATAAAGGTCTTAGTTACCAGGTCATAAAATCCCTTAAAAAATGAACATTTTCCAAATAAGATATGACCTAAAGGTCTCTGTCATATTAAGTGTATAATCTATGGTCTCTGTCACCAGGTCATGAAATATAAAAAAAATATCTGTGGGAGTGAGAGAGTGTTTAGTTTCTTTAATTTAGTATAGCTAGTTTCACGGGAATTTGTGATAAATATATTTTATTTAGCAAATTATCCTAGCATTTATCTACGATGTCGTCTGTATGCTGTGGAACTAAAAAACAAAAACTAAATCATTCTTATAGTAATAATGTTGATCGACCTTTGAATGGTTACCACGATTCTGTAGCAATACTCGATATGTGTTATTTTTGTTTTGATGTTTTATACTGCCAGTTACACAGTATGGAACCACCGCAGACGCCCAAATTCACAAACGACGCCTAGTAAGTTTTCTATTTAGTTCGTAGGCTGCATAAGTCAAACTCTATGAGGCAACGTTTCATTCTTTTGTCTTGAATGAGGTCATTCAGCTGACTGAAAGTTGTTAAAGCGCTGTAATAACAAAATCCACCTGACTCTCATTTTAGTCCGTTTACCTACATAATTTGACTTCAATTAATATCTTTTTTTTATTGCTTTACAGATAATATCTCATTTTTCCACCCACACTTTTTAATGGAACAGATAGCATATTCCACAATGGCGCCATATTCAACCTTAAAATGAACAAAATAAAATGCAAAATTCCATAGAGATTCACAGTTCTTTTGTCTGAGTTGCAGACATAAGATCATTAAAATTATTAAAGTTTTTAAATGTCCATTTTTGTGAAAACCCATTAGTAATTTAGTAAATTAGTACTGTTACAATTGTATTCATGTAAACTTATTTTTCTTTGTTCATTTGACAGTCCTTTATTTGTGACTTGGAAGATCGGGAAAGAGCACCGTCTAAGGGGGTGCATTGGGACCTTCAACGCTATGCACTTACATTCAGGTAGCAGATGTTACCTGTGAGAATGTGTTAAAAGTATATAAAAATTAAATAAATAAACAATAATTTTATCACTTAAAATTTATAATGTAGTTAATAAGATTTTTTTTTGTTTCCCTAACACATTCTCATGGTATTAATAGTTAATATTGAAAATGTAGTAATTTAAATTATAATTCATGCAACAGAATATATAATAATTACACGATATAGGAATGTCATTAATAATCTTTAAAAAAAGTTTAGTTCTAACTTTATGGCTATTGTTTTTTTTCTCATTACTTACCATTATACCATCACACATTATACAGAAAGCCCAACATGAACATTGTCTACACTCTCCCACACTATAACAATCATAATTTCACACTTAATGTGAATTGGAACCTCAACAAGTTAATTGCATGTGGGTTCTCTGCCTCATGCAGCTACACCCTATGACCTGCACATCGAGGTTATCATCACTAAAGTCTTTTGTTTCTGACTTTACATTATTAGAACCACCTATTATACTAGTTATGTAAACAGATTTAAGTTCGTGTTTTACAGTAACAATATTCAAATACTCCGATCCAATATTTTTTTTTTATCATACACCAAATCAAATATTATTTCAGGCCTGCGTGAATATGCTATTACAAGTGCTTTGAGAGACTCTCGATTTTCTCCTATAACAAGAGAGGAAGTGCCGCGGCTCTCTGTCTCAGTGTCAATCCTGCAGCATTTTGAAGAAGCTGAACATTACCTTGATTGGAAACTGGGCAAGCATGGCATCCGCATAGAATTTGTCAGTGAACGTGGAAGCAAACGTACGGCTACATACTTACCTCAAGTTGCTACTGAGCAAGGTTTGTTTTTTATTTATTGTCAGACAAGAAAACACTTGAAATCTTAAAGCTATTTGTGAACATGCGTCTTACCCATTGTTGTTAATATCTTGATATAACTTAGGGTCCCCGAGGCCATGTGAGCTTAAATACAAAACATGTTCATATTACGTTTGTTTGCTTTCAACACAATCTGTCTCAAAGTACTTGGCAGTTTGTATAACTGGTTGATCTAAATTTCAATGTAAATTAATTGTTTAAGCTGTCGATTTTGATCCTAATAGTAATCAATCAACCTGTTGACGAACATCTATAGCAACACTGAACTCACCAAGAATGATGTACAAATCAACTTGTAAGTTAAGCATGTTAGATAACTGGAAATGCACACATTCATTAAAAAGGTAGTTTTATGAATTTAAACTATACGTGCATTCATGGCTGTTTTAAATTAAACAGACATGATGAGATCACATTAATCTACAGTCACTGAACAGTTAACAAGGTCAGAAAACATTAGAAATAGAAATTGTGTATCTCAGGATTAGGGTAGAATGGAAATTTATGATGATATTTTATTTAGCTACTATCTCCAAAACAAACTATGGCTTAATGTATACAATAATATTGTTATTTTTCACAGGTTGGGACCAAATACAAACAATAGATTCTTTACTAAGGAAGGGTGGTTACAAAGCTGCAATAACAGCAGATTTGCGACGCAGCATCAAACTAACTCGATATCAGTCTGAGGAGGTTTCCGCCTCATACACTGATTATGTGAACTGGCGTTGCTAACGCCCGCCACTCGAGGGCCCCTACTATGGGACTCTCAACGCTGGCAACTCTACATCTAATGTTGCTTGTGGATCCATCAGTGTTCGACAATTGAAACTATCGGCCTGTCTCCTTCCTGGTCAGTCACAGTTTTGCTAACATTAACTGGTACATTGACCTGTCTCCCGTGGAACTTTTTATCTTGCTGAAGATCCTAGAGTTGCAGAATAAATCAGAGAATAGAGTAATTGAGATAATTTGTGTTTCTATAAAATGCTGTCGATAGTTTTCGGTGGGACACTGATAAAAATATGACTTTTGAACTGCTATGGTTGTTGTAGTAATTACAATTAATGTAAGTTTTGTTAGTATAAATATTGGTTAGTGAGGTCACAGCTTCCGAGCTCTGTGAGATGCACTCTTCCATTGTAAACGGATCTTAATAGTTAGATAATTATGTGTAATAATAATAATATAGAAGCAAGAAGTGGTTGAAAAAAATCAGATTTAAAATGAAATCTAATATTTCATTAGATTGACTTGTTGAAAACAGATGTTTTTATAATTAAGTCAATTATACTTTGTATAATTAAACACTTACAGCAATCTATTAATTGTGGAATTATATTCGTTTGCATACATAAAGATCTCTTAAAAACGACTCATTAATTTCAAGTCTTGTACTTACATGAAATTATTAGATAGTAACTGATAGTCGTGGTTAAGCTCTCCATTGAATAAAGGGATAACCCCGTATCGAGAAATATATAATTGAAAGAAAATATCAGTAATGAGAAATTATGAGATAACTAATCATTCGTTATAAGGTAGGGTTAGGTGGCGAGCTATCGATGTTAGTTGATGCGATCGATCGTTAAATGGCGCACGAGGTTTGTTATCGATAACATATTTTGATGTTTTAATACTGTATGTGTGCCTATTAATAGTATAATATTACAAATTTGTCATTAACTACATCACGGAAGTGCGTAATTATGTAAGCTATGTTTTTATCTAAAATCGTTTTCAAACAGGGTACGTCTATTATAATATTTGATTGTGAAGTGTTGGTTTTTAGCATAGTTTTTTTCTTTGATGTTTCAATAATTTCTTTAATGTTGATCAAATACTCGGAAAGTACCAAGGACCAAAGCAAAATTTATAAAAAAAAAGCTAGTATATTTACAAGCATTTTTTTTGTAATTTTTTTTATTTAACACGAATAATGCATAGAAGTTTAATAGCTGTACACTAAATCGATTAATTAAAGACAATATGTAACGTAAACTTCTACAAAATGCAAAAATTCATTTAAATTCTATGAAAAGTTATATAGTATCGAAACATGCTCAGTACATCACTATAGTACCTGCAGACTAACTTGACGGCAGCGAACGTAGACGCTCCGGACTTCGGTGTACTTAGGGCGAGTTTTTTAACGTTCTCGATAGCGTACAAGTTAAATAAAATTTGTATGAAGTCGAAACGTTTACCTACGTTTGCCGCTAGGGGCGCTGTAAGCACACAGAGCACGTCTAGTTGCGAACGAAACGAGTGCTTTGAAAAATCGTTTCTAGATAATTCCACGATGTCCATAATACTTCCGCACCGCTTGACGCCGGAGCAGAGTTCATTCAAATTGCTCGGAAATCCTGCACACGTATACAGTTCGTTTTTAGAGATAATTTTTGCCACGTACCATCCGGTTCTGCAATGAACTATTAGCAACGGCATTTCTCTTTCGAACGAAATTTTGAATATATTCCTAAGCGGTAGGGAGTGCTCAGCTGTGCTCATGGCAGTGCTGACGTCCATGACACCTGTGGCTCTCACCATCGAGTAGTCTGTATTCACACCTACCATAATAATTAATTAGTACTTAAGCGTTTGATTGCCATGTGGGTCATCGGTGCCCTAAGTTGCGCACTGAAGTAATGATGTCGATATCTGTTACTAAGGCACCGGAATATCTAGTAGACTCTGGGAAAGACGAATCCGAATACTAAGTATGAATATTTTTCTAAGAGACTCAAAATACTAAAACACCCATTAATAAATAATAGTTTAAAAAAACTAACAAAATACGCTTTTATATAAAATCCAACTAAAAAATAGAAAGTAAATTTTAATAAATTTGAATTAAAAATAGTGTAAGAAAAATTATTTTATTGTAAAAAAAGTGTGGGTAGCTTTTCAGGGTATTATCAAAATAATCCTTCTACTCACGTCTGTTCATAAAATATAAATTATAACTACTGATACCATGCACCCCACGCTTTCTTTTACAATAAAATCATTTTTTCTTACACTATTTTTAATTCAATTTTATTAAAATTTATTTTCTATTTTTTAGTTGGATTTATATAAAGGGGTATTTTGTTAGTTTTTTAAACTGTTATTTATTTTTAATTTTTTAGTTGAATTCCAATTTTTCCATTGTTTTTTAATATTGAATTGTCATCGGTCCTTAATAAGTATACCAAAATTTCGTGTTAATCCGACGTTTTGAAGGGGGTCAAAATCATGTTCAAAGATTCCGTTACAAACATACACACGTACGTCTGAAGCTAATAAAAGCGTATTAAAAACAAAAGAAGGTAAAATTATAACAGAAATCCATGTAGGTAATTACTTCAGTGTGCCGCGTAGGACACCGGTGACCCACACGGCTTTTTTTTCCTACCTATGCTGATAGCCTTGAGAGGCTATATCAGCTTACCCTAGCGTGTGTAGGTGAGCTCACGGGGCTCAAGCCGGAGAGTTGCTAACACTGACCCTAGCAAGAGCAGTGCTTCGCAGAATCTACCACCGGATCGGAAACGCGACCCACTGAGAAGATCCGGCGAGAAACTCAGTGGGCTGTGTCTGTGGGTTAATTCGCTCGTCGAGCCCTTCGTCGCAAGCGACGGGTTCGACGAGGACGGTGACCGGTGCTTGTAGTGCCTAAAAGCAACGTTAATGGATCAGGAGGATCCGTGATGACGTGCTTTCGGCGACGTCGACGGTTTACCGTTCGATCTACAGGATCGGGTATGTAGTTTTCAGCGGCCACGACAAGAGGGTTCTCATGTCTCATGTCGTGCCGTCTTCTCGAAGTAGCGCAGCGATGCCGACTGTAGATACTTACTGACGGGGTCGAGCTCCATTTCATCGTGGAGATCCACGTTCCTCAGGAACCATGGTGCTCCGACGGCTATCCTGCAGAATCGGGATTGAACCCACACGGCAGTCATAGGGTTAAAAAAATATTGATTAGTGTATCTTGTATCGATTTTTACGTTACATAGCTGCCCCCTTATACCAATACGGTTCGTTCTGAGCAATTGATCGTTAGTTACCGGCCCGAAGTTCAAGTTTTGACAAATTCGTCTGCAAGTACTGTACTTTTAAATGAGAAAAGTTCGGTACCATAAAATATGTACGCTGCACTAAAATACACAAACATACAATAAATAGACAATATTTGGAGTAAAAATCTTTTAAGTTCAGTATTTACGGTTAAATTAAATTATATCTATTTTTGTTTTTATTACGGCCACACTTACCCATAAATGACATCAAAATATTTTTATCAATAAAGGTAACTATAAGCGGGAAAAGTGAGAAATTCAAATATCGAGATTAATTGTAATCGCATATTAGCATTTACGTCTGTTACGTTTGTTAAATGATGATACAAATGATTGTTTTCTTGTGTATCTTCATACTATGTTTTTAAGAGAATCCTGAAATTTTACATAACTATTACATTCTGATGAATGCTAACAATTTTTTTCTGTCAAATTAAAAAAATATTATCGGCTGTATTGGTTTGGTATGTGAATATGGAGGGTAGAACTAATAGAACTGCAGAAGAAACTGGTATTGTTACTTAATCATGAACAAACATATTAAACAACGCGTCTTTTTTTTTAATTAAATTGAAATGTAAACTCCAAGGAAAAATGTGAACGTAAAGAGTCACGTGTGAATTGTATGGATAAAATAAAAATAATTGTTCACGACTATTTCATTGATTATACTATTTTCGGCAATGACATCCTGATGAAATGTCAATGTCATTTGATTACTTTTTCAATTACTATTCTCTCTTTCGGATCTACCCTATCCTCCAATCATAAAATTGGAACTATCTATTCTTCTAATATATTCATATACGAGGCTTTAACAAATACTTTTTTCGGCTTTATCTTAAAAATATAGTAAGTATTGTTGTTTGATAGATAGGCTAGGAGTTATATGAAAGAATTAACTTTTTACGAATGACGAACTTGGTTAGTTAAAAATAATAGGGATGATCGATGTTTAATTATTGGACTTGTGTCCGACATCACACTTCACAATTTACATTTTCTTAATGTTACACACATTTATGTAGTACGGCTTACTTCGATTACGTCAATCAGTGTCATCTAGTTTAAAATAGTTGTACTAACTAGGGACTCGCTAGCTAGAAAGTACATCCACTGTTAGATGGCCCTAAAAGATATATGGACGTTTCGATAATTCGATATTTTATTCTCATAAAATCGATGTGTCGATGTTATCGAAACCAAAACATCGATGAATATCGATCAACCCTAAAAAATAGTTCGTTGGCCCCAGGAAAAATTTAAATTTGCAGTAACCACTGTTCAAATTATTTCAATGGTTTTGAATTGGGTTTGTTGTTATAATAACAATGATAGTCGAAGTAACATGAGTGTTGCTTACAATTAACTTGCATACAAAAAGTAATTAATCATTATAACTTTCATTCAATAGGAGTGTTTCGGCACAATACTGGCAAATTCATGAAAATAAAACTAGCTAGTTTTCTAGCTTTCTTAATTGTGGCAGGGCTATAAAAAGGTTACTCACATGCTTCATGTTTGCCACAACTATTTGACAGAGCAAATAAAGAAAATCTGAACATTGCAATTCATATAAAATTCTAATTATATTTTTGTGTTTTTAAAATCTCTCATCTACTCAGAAGAGGTAATTAATTGGGAGAAGAGTTAGTGATAGGAAACGGCAAATGCGAATCAAATGGGTAACAATAATAATAATTTAAGTACATAATATCAATATCAATTTCTTTTAATAAAATATTGATATTAATAAGTATTTGAGATCCAGATTAGTCCACATAAAACGAATCTATATTTTATTAAAAGTAATTTATTTTGTTATTTTGAAATTCTTAAAATATAAGGGTCAGGGGACAATTTTGAATGTGTTCAAAGACCACAAGGAAAATCTTTATTTCCTTGATAAAATGTGTGCAGTTTATTGTCCATTTTTTGTAATTCATAAAAAATTAAATAATTATAGGTTAAAAGTCCCAAGTGTTTTATTTGTTAAATCATATTATGGATCCATATGAGCTCATGGTCCACCTGGTGTTAGTAGTTACCAGAGCCTAAAGACATCACAGCGCGAATGCCAAAATCCACCTAGAAACATGAGGACTGAGTCTCAACTATATAGCAGCTGTCATACTCTTGGAACTGAAATGCATTATTGTTTCATGGTTGTAATAGACAGAGTGGTAGTATTTACCTGTGGGCTCACAATACTTCATATAATAAACATAATTGATATAGCAATCTTCTGTCGCCAAGCGGCAAAGAGGTGTGCTTAGTGCGAGTTTTTTAACATTCTCAATCGTAAAAATTAAGTCAAATTTGTATGGAGTTGGAACGTTTGCTGCGAGAGGTGCTGTTAGTTGTACTTAAACTAACTTTAAAAAGCCCGAACTAAGGACACGGTTGTCAAATTTGGTTCGTTGTAGTGAGTACTAGATATTCGGTTGGGAGACAGAGGCTTTATGAATAAGGTAAATAATACACAAAACACTAACTTCAACGTTTAATCTAACATAAAACTATAGATAACAAAAAAATATATATAACTTTAAACTAAAAGTCCAAACCCTGCTCAGCCATCATTTTTTTTTCTATTGCCGAAATTTTCTTTCTAATTGTAAAATTATTCTTCATTTCAAAGTAAGTTATTACATTAGCAGTGACAAATTGCAGAACTGCTATTGTTGCAATTGTTCCCATAAAAGGTTTTGTTACTTTACTTAGAAATTTAAAAATTACTCTGGGACCTTCAAACAAATCTGGGACCCTGTATGTTGAGTATCGATTAGCAAACTGCAAATAAATAAGGTAATCCTACAATTAAGGTTTTATGAACTTAAAATAGTCAAATTAGTTCCTGTTTCCATTACATTTGCACAAAGTGTGTGAAAACTTCGTATAAGCCGCGCCAATAAAGAAACGAATCGAAAATGGCGTTTATATACCTGCACTGACAGATGGTAGGGTCAACAAATAAAAAGAAAGATAGAAAGAAAAAAGAAAAAGTTGTTTATTGTAAAAAAAATTAAAAAAACAAATGAGAATGTACTTTACTTTGGTGCCCTGGCACAGGGGGAAGTGGTCTCATCTGGGATGCAACTTGCGCAGACACTTTTGCTGCCAGTCATCTAAGTCGCACAACTATAACGGCCCGCGCGGCTGCCGAGCTTGCCGCCCGAAAAAAAAGGAAAAAATACGCGCCCCTTATCGATAAATATATTTTTGTGCCGTTGGCTTTTAAGACATCTGGTTGTAGGGGCGCAGAAGCGAAAAGTTTTTTTGTCGACGTAAGCCTGAAGGAGAGAGGTTTTGCCCCCGCTCGGGGCCGTTCCTGGTGCAGAGGCTATCCATTGCTATCCAGTGCGGTAACGCGGCTGGTAAAACCTTTGCATCTGGCACGACCGGGGGCGGTTTTTTGACTGACAATGGGAATTTCTATTTTAACAGCTATTGATTGTAATATTTTTCAATAATAAATTCTTGAAGTATAATAAAATAATATATTTAAAAAAAAATTTACAAATATAATGAATGAATGAATGAGAATGTTAATTTCATAAACGCCTTATTTTAAAACTGTGAGATTTTTTTGCATGCAGCGTATTTTGTACGCCCCGTGCGCGACTAAAAACCGCAATAGTTTATAATGAGAGCACATGACCACTGCCACCAATTTAAATTCGTTTCTTTCTTGGTGCTCTTCTCACCGCTGTGAAGCAGTTATATGTTTCAGTATGAAGGGTGGTACATCTATTCTTACTATATTATTTTCATCAGTTTTCACAAGTTGTGGGCATAATTAAAAGTATAATAGGGTTAAGTTAAAAGTACATAGTACAGTAGGGTTTAATGTTGAATTTTTTAAAGTTATTCTTTTATTTCTGTCATTTCAGTTAACACTTCTCATAGTCACCGTCAGTCAAAACTGATATAAAAGTAGTTTTAGCTACCTACATCTTTTGTTATTGTTATGTTAATTGAGGCCTATAAAACCAAAGGCAGCTAAACGCCATAATGTCGTAAAACGGATTATTAACAATGGCGCTATCTTGTTTAGTTAGTTGGACACGCTTTAGTGTTTTCATGTTATAACAAATGCAGCTAAATCTCTAACAAATTCAGTTCAAAAAATTTATTTTTACTCAGTACTAAGTACTAATAAACGAAGTTTTATCATTTAAAATTCAGATTATTAGTAATATTCTCATTCTTTATAAATCTGCTTTAAAATAAAGAATATTGTATATCTGAATAAAGTTATTTCAGCTTCTCAAACCAAGAGTGTTGCTAACATTTTCCCTAGCAAGAGCAGTACTTCGATGGATCGGGAAGATCCGTAATGACGTGTTTAGGGTTGATTTTTGTAGTTTACCTGAATATTTGACAGACTTGGATTTAGCTGCCTTTGATTTTATAGGCCTCAATTGTGCTAAAAATTATAAATCTAGTGTTAACTTACCATCATAGCAGATGTAGGTCCTAAAATCATTGGATAAATTACACCTAAGCCTATTTGTAAGGCTGAAGCACGCATCTCGTAACATATTGGACATCCTTCATTTTTCAAAAGTAACAAATCAGTTGATATTATCTGGAAAAATTACTTAATTTAGCTTTCTAGTATTTTAACAATGATAGTAGTTAGCTTATTTGAGTGCATTATTGTTAATTTGTTTTGACATTGTAATAAACTTATTAAGAGGTATAGTTTAAGAATAAACATATTTATTACCTATTTATTTAACAACTTTTAGTTCTGTGATTTAGGTACATATCAGAACACATTTTTGGTATAATTTTCTATACTCACTTGCCTATGATAAATTGATGTTAGCATTCCGGGCATTACAGATATGGGGATAACTGATGATAAATATCCATAGTGGCCTATTTTTAGTTTCATTCTATACTGTCTGTTAATGATTACACCTCCTATTGCACTACAGGCTCCAAGTATGACGGGGCCATAACGAAGTGCCCATCTAAAGGAAGAATTAAGCTGTTAAAAAACTTTAGTTTTAACTGGCTGTCTTGAAATAAAGCGTTTTTTTAATTTCATAATTATATATATTATATACAGCAAGCAAACTTCTAAGACCAATGGATTTTGAATCACGTTATTATGTTTATATTATGTTTTTATTATAATAAGAAACGTAGATACTGCGGATTTTAAGACTCACATATCAAATTTATTGTTCCAATTGTTAACAATATCCCATGCATAATTGGTGGCTTCTAACTCGTCCAACGTTACTGCATCTTTCGGGATTGTTTTGGCTTTCATTAATGCCATGATGGAGAAATTTCATATCACTATTTGATTTCAATATGTACAAATTTGGTTCATATTTAAAAACATAGGTAGAAGTCTCTAATATATTAAGTGTATAATCTATGGGTAGAAGTAACCTAAAATTGTACATTGTACTGTACCTATTTTTGACATTTGTGTACTTCTTTATTTATTTAATTCGTCCATTAGTCTGACAAAGGTGACGAAACCCGTACAGTACAGCTGAGACTATTGTAATTCTCAATTGAATAATAATTGACTTTTCACAAAGATATTTTCTGTTTTAAATAATGACTCTATTTTATTCCTTTTAATATTGTTTAGTTATTGGTTTCCAGTTGCTTATTGTAAAGTGGCAGTGAACGGTGGTAAGTACTTCATGTGGGCTCATAGTACGACTAAGGGCTAGTGAAATTTAAATGTAACTAAGTAACTTAGATAGTTTTGAATAGGAATTTATACTTAATTTTTTTAGGATGGCAGAATCTGTGGTGCTGATTTCAGGCGTTTTCTGGTTTCGAGGCTTAGATCGTCGTGAAGATCGACGCTCTTTACAAATTACGACGCTTCGTGGCGAACGTTCAGTTCGCCTAAGTTTTTTTTTATTATTTAGATGGGTGGACGAGCTCACAGCCCACCTGGTGTTAAGCGGTTGCTGGAGCCCATAGACATCTACAACGTAAATGCGCCACCCACCTTGAGATATAAGTTCTAAGGTCTCAAGTATAGTTACAACGGCTGCCCCACCCTTCAAACCGAAACGCATTACTGCTTCACGGCAAAAATAGACAGGGTGGTGGTACCTACCCGTGCGGCCTCACAAAAGGTCCTACCACCTATAAAATGTCATTAATAGTTGGATGTAAATTTATTAAAGGGTCACTTTATTACGAGTGGACAGCTTACTCCGCTTGCAGATTAGGGGGTAAAATCTGCGAGGATAAGCGCGGTGCGGTGACGAACACATTTTTTATGACGACGTAAAGTCAGGACTCCCAGATATTGATCCAAAGCCGAAGGTGATCGAGCGAAAGAGGGTGATCAAGAGGTTAAGCCTACTATGAATAATGTTATGCACAACATTTCTACATTTCGTTTCGCATAAACATGCCCATTGACCAGAGGCGGCTGTATCCATGGTGCAGGGTGTACGATGCCTTAAAAAAAGGTTGAGGTTACATTGCTGACAGGCGAAATGGTATTAGGAAGTGTCGGCCTCGACACGCCTTTGTCGTTGTCCAATAAAAAAAAAAGGTACCCTAATCAACTCTGAATAAATGAAACCAGATTACAAACAGTGAATAAAATTTAATATTAATGTAGTTGTATGTAATGTCGTGCCGCATATTTTTATAAAGTACCTATTTAAAAACTATCATAAACTTTCTTACCGAATACAAACACTTTTTACAAAAAAAATACCTTGTTCGTTTGGTTCAATGCACACACATTAATAATCAATAATAGTCTTTGTTCTTTAAATAAATTACTGTACAAATTTAAAACATAATCGACAGTACCTATAAGCCGCGCCATTAAAGAAACAAATCTAATGGCAGCGGCGATCATGCGCTCTCATGTTAAGCTATTGCTATCTTTGGTCGCACACGGCGCGTACTGCATGCAAAAAAAATATCAGTTCTAACTTTGTTCTCACACTGTCTTGACGCGCTCTGTTTTCTCTCAAATTCTGTTGTTATTTGTTGCATTTGTTCGTTATTTCCTTGTTATTTTATATTTTGTTGTTTTTGTTAGGGCACCAAAGTAAAGTAAAGTACATTCTTATTTGTTTTTTATATTTTTTTACAATAAACAACTTTTTCTTTCTATCTTTCTATTTATTTGTTACCCTACCATCTGTCAGTTAGTGCAGGTACATAGACGCCGTTTTCTATTCGTTTCTTTATTGGCGCGGCTTATAACTATCATCAGAACTATTGAAATGTATGAAACAAAGAACAATTTCACCTTCTTTTAAATTTATGATCATCTTATTAATCTAAGCCCCATATGTTTCAACACCAGAATATTTTTCTAAGCACCGCTCATATCAGTTTTACTATAATATAATATTACCTAGGTATAAAAGTCTAGATATTGATTTAGGTAAGGACATCGCCTAACGTGATCTTTTATTTAATAAAAAATGATTATATATATATATAAGCGTGCGTGACACAACTTTTAAATCCTTCAAGGAAAAACGTTTCCTTGAGAAACACGGAATTTAAACAAATAAACGTATTTCAATAATACACTTATTTTATTTTCTCTGTGCGTTAAGAACGTGCTT
This sequence comes from Bombyx mandarina, assembly GCF_030267445.1. Taxonomy (NCBI): domain Eukaryota; kingdom Metazoa; phylum Arthropoda; class Insecta; order Lepidoptera; family Bombycidae; genus Bombyx; species Bombyx mandarina. The sequence continues at coordinate 14,718,380 of NC_143219.1, read as the reverse complement.
AAAATCGTGTCACTCTAAAATGAGGTTATTTAGGGAAATTTCTAATTTTCTAATAGAGCGCTAAATAAATTAAAATTAGAATTTTTTTACTGCTATTTTTGCTGCTTTCTATTTTTGTTTTAATATCTTCGATAGTCGAAGATGGTTTGTATTTATCCGTTGAAATGCAATAAGCTTGGCAATGTCAATTATAAACGAGAAAATTAACAAGTTCAAGTACCTACATATCCTGCGAAATATTATGAACAAGCCTAATTAAACAAAACAGGAGTCGTAAATCAGAATCGGATTAATCCGAACGCAGACGGATCGACGTAAAAGTTTTTGTCACTTTTAAGATAATTTCAACATGTATTTCTTATATAGTGGACGTATTCTTCCACTGCACTAGATAAAAGCCCACTGTTTCTCGTCGGATCTTCTCAGTGGGTCACGATTTCGATCCGGTGGTAGATTCTGCGAAGCACTGCTCTTACTAGGGCTAGTGTTAGCAAATTCTCTCAGGTCGAGTCCGTGAGCTCACCTACCATTCCGGGCGTAGCTGGAATAGCCTCTTACTAAAAAAGTAGATTAAGCTATGTTTTTTATATTCATTTCATTTACTACAACGTTGTTCTTTTTGGTGTTTCTTGATGGATTCGAGGTTTAGATCAGCCTTTCCCAAAGTGGACGATAACGCCCCCTTGTGGGCGCTGCAGGCCTAAAGGGGGACTGTAAGAGACCCAGAAAAAAGTGGGGGCGGTGTGCCTCTATACATATATGGGATTTATATATATGGGAGACGATTTGTAATTTTATCTAGGAGGACTCTTAGACACCGAGTGAGCTCTGGCTATAGTGGTTTTTAAGTATGTGAAAAAATAGGGGCGCTATAAAATAATTTATTCTCAAAGTGGGCAGTAGACAGAATAAGTTTGGGAGCCTCTGGTTTAGATCGTTGTGGAGATCGACGCTTCGACGGCGAACACAATTTTTTTTTTTCTCCTACTAATGCTGATAGCCTTGAGAGGCTATTTCAGCTTCATTCTAACGTTTGTAGATGAGTTCACGAGGCTCAAACCGGAGAGTTGCTAACACTGACCCTAGCAAGAGCAGTGCTTCGCAGAATCTACCACCGGATCGGAAACGCGACCCACTGAGAAGATCCGGCGAGAAACTCAGTGGGTTGTGTCTATGGGTTAATTCACTCGTAAAGCCCTTCGTGGCAAGCGACGGGTTCGACGAGGACGGTGACCGGTGCTTGTGGTGCCTAAAAGCACTGTTAATGGATCAGGAGGATCCGTAATGACGTGCTTAGGGCGACGTCGACGGTTTACCATTCGGTTTACAGGGTCGGGTATGTAGTTTCCAGCGGCCACGACAAGAGGGTTCTCATGTCGTGCCGCCTTCTCAAAGTGGCTGCGAACACCAAGCTCAACTGCGAGCTTATATACAGCTGTACAGCATGTACTGGATAATCATTTATTAATAATTCAAAATGTTAGGTACCTAACGAGTGCAAAAATGATAATCTTGTCATTAATATCATTGTATTTACAAACTAGACGCTTTGTACCTTTATACCTACACTAAATGTTCGTGAATTCAATTCCGAGTCCCCTGGCATACTGGTATCTGCTTCATTGAATATAAGAAATTGGGCAAAAAATTTGACTGCGGTTATGAAATGTTCATAGGTATTTATAAGTTCCGTAAATCTGCTTAAAGAAAAAACAGCTGTTTGTTGGAAAATTATCCTTATGCTGTTCCCCAATTTTAAAAACAGTATGGTTGCCCGACTATCTGTGACAACTACAAAAACCTTGACATTAGGTTGAATTTCGGTGTGCTAAAGAATAAAATTTGCCAAGTGGATATTGGTCAGGTATGATATTAGACTAGGTATATTTATTAAGTATTCTACATGCACTTACTTATACATAACCTTAAATTACATAAATTGATCTACTTTAACTTTAGTTTCTTAACACAAATACTATTCACAACCTTTATTCATTATTATCTTTCGATTTGGCCATCACAGCTTGCTACTTCGCACAAAAGTTCCTAGGTGGTAAAATAATGAATTTAATGTGCTGCTTACATTATATTTAAATTAATAAATAGTAACTTTATCACAAAAATTATCCTCGCTTGTTCCTTTAAGACTCCTCAAAAGCGTTTTTTTGAAACTGTTTTGAAATAGTTTGTAACACTGGTCACACTGATTTGAGTCACGTTGAATGCAGGGCCGCACTCGGTGGCGGTGGCACTAGAGCCTGGTGGAGAGGGCGGCGGGGGGCGCGCGGGTGGGGGGCGCGTGGCGGGGGCGGCCCCCGCGGTCCGACGCGAGCCGCACGCAGTAGTCCGGCACTAGCGTCGCGATAACAACCACCAAGTTTAGAAATGCGAACGCGGGAGATGTTAGTAAACGAATGTACGTCCCTAGCACGTCACCGTCGATTTGTCTGTAAAAATATTTATTGGATTAGTTTTTTAATCTTTATTGAAAAATCAACATAATGGTCTGGCTTTTATGTACATATTTCTTCAAACGATTATTTACAGTAATTGTAAGAGCTATATACCTGCATCGACGATGGACTTGCTCAAAGCTTAAACTTTAAATTACTTTTTATTGGTCGCAATAAAGTACAAACATTACAGTAAAATCTTATAATGTCAACGCGTTACCTGCTATAAAGTTAATAGATTTTTAGCTAGAATGAACAGCACAAACAAAACTTAAACACAGTACGGTCAGGCCTTTTCCGTCTCAAAACTGGTCACTGTCCTTTAACAATAAATTACATTAATTAACAGTAAATTAACCCATAGAGACAGCCCACTGAGTTTCTCACCGGATCTTCTCAGTGGGTCGCGTTTTCGATCCGATGGTAGATTCTGCGAAGCACTGCTCTTGCTAGGGCCAGTGTTAGCAACACCTCCGGTTTGAGCCCCCAGAGCTCACCTACGCGCTAGGGTAACGCTGATATAGCCTCTCCAGGCTATCAGAATAGGTAGAAAAAAAAGTTCTTAAACTGAAATGTATTAATTTAACCGGATAAAAAGCTTCTGTGCTGGAGCGAAAACATAAATTTTGCGTTATTAACTAACGCATACATATAGCGTAATACAGTGTGATTACTGCGAGTTTTTTAAGGTTCTCAAGATTCTCAAATTGTATGATTCTCTTTTCTCTCTCTCAAGATTCTCTCTTCAAAAGTAACTTAAATTTGTATGCAGTTGGAACAGCGCCCCTAGCGGAAAATGTAGGCAAACGTTCCAACTCTATACAAATTTTATTTAACTTTTACGCTATCGAGAACGTTAAAAAACTCGCACTAAGCACACAGTTAACAACAACTTACAGATAGACGAGCGAGTAGATCGTGTTGAAGACGAGGTAGCTGAATAAGGAGAGCAGGGTGGAGGCGACGAACACGAGCGTGTGGTAGCGCGCCTGCAGCCACAGCTTGAGACTCACGGTGACCATCGTGAGGTGGAATAGCGCAGCGCCGTACGACCTGACGACCACACGTCTTAGAAACATATCTATATGATAGAGATTTTGATAACTGCCTAAAATCACTTTTGTTTTTATTGTTTAGTTGGGTGGACGGCTCATGTTAAGTAGTTACCAGAGCCCATAGACATCTAGTATTTGCAGTGGAGTGTGCGGGGAGACAACCCCGCTCCGGCGCATCGTCCCAACCGACAGCGATTCTCTCGACTTCACGCAGATCGCATGTCGCCTATCGATAGCTTACTGATTTCGTAATTCTTTGTTTCCTGTATGCTGTATGTTTATTTATATTCAGTTTCCACCTTACTTTTCTATCTTACTATTTAATTCTATGAACTAATTATTCTTCGTCTGTGCTGTGCTACCTATTTGTGCGTGTTCAACTTGTTGTATGTAAATAAATATTAAACCTGGACCTTTAGTGATTAATTTCATTGACTTTGTGGTGCAATTTAAATCGATAAAAACTATTACACCTAAACTAGATTCCTTCTTAAAATTATACCCGGAGCTTGAATCATGTAAATTTTTAACAAAACTAATATAATACAGAAGAAAGTTTGGTATTTATGATATCCCGTATGAGAGGCGCGCACGGACCCATTAGGCCAAGAGTGGGATAATTTAGGCAACCTTTATTTTGTTACGCCACGCTCCGGATCTATTCCTGTGTCGCACTAGAATCCGATCAATAGCTCACCACAAGTCGACAGTGTTCCCGTCGAGATTAATGACGGGCACGACGAATATCAGATACGTGAACATGTAAATGACAACAGAGTGGTACACGGCCGAGAGGCACCACACCCCGAAGTTAGACCACGTCATCAGCTTGTTCTTCGTGATGCTTCTGTACAGTGTCGGATTTCTGAAACAGAACGTTGCATATTAGCCGGCTCGAATGTCGGGGGTTTTAAACGAAAGCTTAGTTAGGAATACATTTTAAGAGCCTGTTGTACTTTTTTTTATTTTTTTTTATTGCCCTTGTAGGCAGACGAGCATACGGCCCACCTGATGGTGAGTGGTTACCGTCGCCCATGGACTTCAGCAATGCCAGGGGCAGAGCCAAGCCGCTGCCTACCGCTTAATACTCTCCATAAGCCTCGTTTGAAGAAGGACATGTCATAGCGCTCGGGAAACACCGTGGAAGGGAGCTCATTCCATAGGTTTCCGTGACTTCCGAGTCCACGGAAACTGGAAAGTATTCGAAACGTTAGTAATAATATATACCCGATCCTGTAGACCGAATGGTAAACAGTCGACTCCGCCCTAAATACGTCATTACAGATCCTCCCGATCCCGATTTTAGGTACCACAAGTACCGGTCACCGTCCTCGTCGACGAGTGAATTAGCCCACAGACACAGCCCACTGAGTTTCTCGCCGGATCTTCGCAGTGGGTCGCGTTTCCGATCCGGTGGTAGATTCTGCGAAGCACTGCTCTTCCTAGGGCCAGTACAACACTCCCGGTTTGAGCTCCGTGAGCTCACTTACACGTCAAGGAGAAGCTGAAATAGCCTCTCAAGGCTATCAGCATAGGTAGGGAAAAAAAGTAATAATATAATGACAGTAACAAAACTTAAAAAGTAGTTTTAAATATAAGAACCCGTGTTATTCCACAATTTTTTATTGTGCTATTATTACCAAGAAAATGCCGGAGTCCTCACATATGCCAACGTGAAAGCCGCCCCCCATCTTGAGATATAGAAGTATTAATTGTGCAAGTATAGTGCAACGTCTGTCCCACTGTATAAAAACAGAACGCATGACTGTTTGGCGGGAATAGACTGCGTTGTAGTACCAGCCCATCTCTCTCTTCTCCAGCCTTTGTCCACCCAAAGCTAAGTCTAGGTTCTATGCGTTCCATTATTTTCGGTTTCTTGCTTTTCGAATCCAGTCCTTACCTAACATAAGTCCCTAGGACTTAAATAGTCTTGAAACAACTGGATTCGCCAACCCGAAATGGCAAGCGTGGCGTTGTGATGGTAGCCATCAGAGTAAACAAGATATCTGACTTGCGACGTTTTTAAGATAATCTTGCATATACGAGTATACAAGTTCCGAACAACAACATTCGGCCCGTCGGTCTACCGAGCTATATCAACCGCTCGCTGGAAGATCTTTCCTTTCGTCGTATACCCCCACAGCGTTTTAATGTCAATAACCTCCATGCTTTTTTTTTTTTTTTTTTCCTACCTAAGCTGATAGCCTTGAGAGGCTATGTCAGCGTAACCCTAACTTTAGTAGGTGAGCTCACGGGGCTCAACCTGACGATGTTGCTAACACGAACCCTAGCAAGAGCCGTGCTTCGCAGAACCTACCACCGGATCGGAAACGCGACCCACTGAGAAGATCCGGCGAGAAACTCAGTGGGCTGTGTCTGAGAGTTAATTTACTCGTCGAGCCCTTCGTCGCAAGCGACGGGTTCGACGAGAACGGTGACCGGTGCTTGAAGTACCTAAAAGCACCGTTAGTGGATCGGGAGGATCCGAGATGACGTGTTTTGGGCGACGTCGACTGCTTTCCATTCTGTCCGCAGGATCGGGAATGTAGTTACCGGCGGCCACGATGAGAGGGTTCTCGTGTCGTGCCGCTTTATCGAAGTGGCGCATGGACGCCGACTGCAGATACTTACTGATGGACTCTAAGTCCAGGTCGTCATGGAGGTCGACATTCCTGACGAACCACGGGGCTCCGACGGCTATCCTGCAAAAACGGGATTGAATGACTTGGAATGATTTCAAGTGTATGCGGGCCGCGTGAGCGAACACTACACTTGCATAGGTCATGACGGGGCGTATGCAAGTTTTGTAGAGTGTCACCTTATTTCTAAGGGACATTTTACTTCGCCTACATATCATCGGGTAGAGACACTATCATGCACCGTGCGGATTTAAAAAAAAAAAAAAACACTACAATGCACCCAGGATATCACGTACAAAACAGCCATTTTAATTTTTATCGACTTATGAGTATTATTTAATCGCAGAAGTCATTCGTGAACACGTGTTAGAGAGTTATATTTGGAGAAATAGAAGTTCGCAGGTTTTAATCTCTACATTACTCGACACAAGTGCAACGGGCATCTCATTCATTAGATCACAAATGCTTTTTTAGTGTGGTTGAGATTTGCCAGAGATCGCATACACGCATATTTCTAAATAAATCTTGCCTTGAGAGGCTATTTCAGCATAACCTTAACTAGTAGGTGAGCTCACGGACTCAAACCTGACGACGTTGCTAACACGAACCCTAGCAAGAGCCTTGCTTCACAGGATCTACCACCGGATCGGAAACGCAACCCACTGAGAAAATCCGGCGAGAAACTCAGTGGGCTGTGTCTATGGGCTAATTTACTCGCCGAGCCCTTCGTCGCAAGCGACAGGTTCGACGAGAACGATGACCGGTGCTTGTGGTACCTAAAAGCACCGTTAGTGGATCTGTTTTCCATTCTGTCCACAGAATCGGGATGTTCTCTACTCGTTAATGCTATTAATCATGAACCAAAACGAATGTCGTTCCTATAAAGACGCACTAACTTGAGCAGCATGTCGGCCGGCCAGCGCTGCTCCGTCACCGACAGGATGAGGCAGGGCAGCGACGTGAACAGCAGGTTGAACAGCGTCAGGTACATCGAGTCGTATATCGATTGGGTCGAAAAGGCCGTTTGGATTTGAAACGCGAACTGTAACCGACAAAAACGTAACGTGAACGTAAAGTATTTACTACCCAACATCAGCGTGCTTAGTGCGAGTTTTTTAACGTGCTCGATGGCGTAAAAGTTAGCTCATATTTGTATGGAATGGGATCGTTTGCGTACGTTTGCCGCTAGGGGCGCTGTTCCAACTGTATACAAAAATGGCTTAACTTTTACGCTATCGAGAACGTTAAGAAACTCGTACTAAGCACACAGAGATAAAGCGTCATCTCATTACGTAGGTAACACCACCCTGCCTGTTTTTCCCGTGAAGCAGTAATGCCTTTCGGTTTGAAGGGTGGGGCAGCCGTTGTAACTATACTGAGACCTTACAACTTATATCTCAAGGTGGGTGGCGCATTTACGTTGTAGATGTATATGGGCTCCAGTAACCGCTTAACACCAGGTGGGCTATGAGCACCTATTTAAGCAAGAAAAAAAATGAATGATTGTTTAAAAATTCAATAGCATGCATCGAATATATTCTTAGTGGTTTTTAAGTTAAATAAAAAAAAAAACCTTTTATTTCATAGCGCCTTAGGCTCTTAAGGTGTTAATATTACAAATAGCATATTATGAACTGTGTTAGTTTTTTTTTTTAAATTAAAGTACCTAAACAAAATTCAGCCCTGGTAGCCTTATCAAGCAGCGTGTAGAACAGGCAACTTGATAAACCTACCCAAGGTCGATCCTGGATGGATTCTGCTATTCCTTTCTAATAATCTAATATTTTAGCTATTGTTTCATTTTTTATTTACTGTTCAAATCAAGTAATCAGGGATTCCTAAATAAGTGAACCTTGTTTATTTTACTCTAACATTTAATTCAAAAGACAGCACTTACCATTATATTACCTAAGACTAGATTTTTGTAGAAGAAGTAGTGTATGAGCGTCGCCAAGCGCTGATAGTACCAATGTCCCAACACGAGTAAAAACTTTTTTATCATTGAAAATTTTGTTATGGCAAAATCTGCGGATCTGTGAACGAACCAAAATCTTCGATTGTAGATTGTCTTCTTATTTTCACTTATACGAGTAAGTCGGTCTTGGCAGAAACATATAGACAACACTGATTGTTATTGAAAATTCAAAAAATTCGTTCGATATAACAAAGATAAGTGTGTAAGTTTTTATTTTATTTCATATTTATTGTTTCAATGAAGGAACTAGCTGACGCTGATCTGGTGTTGAGTGGTCACTAGGGTCCATGGACATCATACCGTGCATGTCGTCTTGAGACTTGAGATCTATGTCACAATTAATTAGTTTAGTGATTATACAAATTATATTTTTTTCGGGCTTCATGTTTATCACGCGATGTTATACCTTCACCGAGGAAATCATTTGTCAACATTTGTTAAGTACGTATTTAACCATGAAAATTGGCGGTATTCGAACCTCGGCATAGTCACATCACTCGATACGAACGCACCGGGCGTCTTATCCTTTAGGCCACCCAGCCAATCTTATGTTATACTAAAAAAAATGTAAAGAATATTTTAGGTATTTTTTTTACACTTTGGGTTATATTATTGGAGTTTTAGTAAGGATCCCTAATTTTTTTCAAAAAATTATAGCCTGTGTCACTCGGGAATAGTGTAGCTTCCAAACAGTGAAAGATTTTTTTAAATCGGTTCAGTAGTTTCGGAGCCTATTCAATACAAACAAACAAACAAATCTTTCCTCTTTATAATATTAGTATAGATATCTACGATTCAATCGGTTTAATCCCGTGTATATAAGCTGACGACTATAAATAAATATGTACGAAACATGTGAAGCCATAGCTGTTTTAACAGTTACTCTAAGTTTGCTGTTACCTCGCGGCCTGATGACCCTCTCTTCCGAATATACCGAAGCCGACGTGCGCCTCTTGTATCATAGAGATGTCATTAGCGCCGTCGCCTATAGCAGCCGTGATCGGATGCTGCGGACTGCTCTTTATAAGTCTCACTATCTGAAATTTGAACATCTGATGAACTTTGGGGGTCTACTGTAATCATGCACTTTTCAATTGAATCACTGTTTTATCGCGTTGCAACGTGTGCGTAGGTATATATCATATAGTCAATCAGTATATATCATAAGATTTTCTCGAATATAATAATTTAGGTAACAAAATATATAATGTGGAAGATGCAATATGACCACTATAGTAGGACAACGTTGAGTGTTCAGAAATTCATCTAACAAAATTTTCGAACGTTTTTTATTCGCTAATGAATTGGGAACGTAAATTATGATCTGCGTAACTTACAAAATTTATCTTTTTTTTATTTATATTGATGCACAAAACAAATTACAGCTATAGAAATTATAAGTTTTAAATATTTAACATAACAATCTGGATTGTAATTCTAAACAGGTGCATACAGAAAAATTAATAACTGAACAGATGTCTAAATACCTTGTGTGTATTTAAACATGTACTAGCCGTACTCGCCCGCTTTGCTGGGCATATAAATTAACATTATTATTTATTGTCATTATTATTAGGGAGTCGAACACTCATATAAATATTAGCCTATCCATTAAGTACATGTATTTGTCTACATGGATACCAAGTTTCAAGTCAATCGGATGCATGGTTCAGTAGTTATAACGGAACATCCGTAAAAACCACTGTAGATTTATATATTAGTAGGTATAGATATCGACATTGATAATAACCTTGGCCTTCTGTATGGGCGACAGTCGACAGCACAGCACGGCGTTGCACTGCAGCGATATGTCGACGAAGGCCTGCGCGGCGCCGGCGTCGAGCAGCTGCGTCATGCTGGTCCCGTCCAGCACCAGCGTGAGGTCCCGGTAGCCGGGCTCGGCGACGATCCGGCGGCACTCGTCCAGGTGGGCGAGCAGCGCGCCGGCCGACTCCACGCCCACTAGGAACATGCGCCGGTCCGTTTCCGATATGTGCGCGCACGACTGGGCCACGTTGAGCGCTGTTTCCACCTACACACAAACGAACTGCTGGTAGGACCTCGCGTGAGTCCGCACGGGTAAGTAACTAGGTACTCCCAGGTTGCCTAAATTATCCCACTTTTAGCCTAATGGGTCCGAGCGCGCCTCTCATACCGGATATCATAAGTACCAAACTATCTTCTGTATTATATTAGTTTTGTTAAAAATTTACATGATTCAAGCTCCGGGTATATTTTAAGAAGGAATCCAATTTTAGAATTGGTTATGAGCTTTACGTGGCATAAAGTTTTGACTGGTGGTAGGACCTCTTGTGAGCTCGCATGGGTAGGTACCACCGCCCTGCCTATTTCTGCCGTGTAGCAGTAATGCGTTTCGGTTTGAAAGGTGGGGCAGCCGTTGTAACTATACTGAGACCTTAAACCTTATCTCAAGGTGGGTGGCGCATTTACGTTGTAGATGTCTATGGGCTCCAGTAACCACTCAACATCAGCTGGACTGTGAGCTCGCCGAACCATTTAAGCAATAAAAAAAAACTTTTTTATTGCATAAATGGCAATAAGAAAGTTTTTTTTATTGCTTACGAGCTCACAGCCCATCTGGTGTTTTTTCCCCCCTACCTTTTGATAGTCTTGAGAGGCTATTTCAGCTTCAACCTAACGTGTAGGTGAGCTCATGAGGCACAAACCGGGAGTGTCGCTAACACTGACCCTAGCAAGGGCAGTGCTTCGCAGAATCTACCACCGGATCAGAAACGAGACCCACTGAGAAGATCCGGCGAGAAACTCAGTGGGCTGTCTCTGTGGGTTAATTCGAACGGTGACCGGTATTATGACATTAGTGATAAGTCCGCCTAGAGGACTCACTAACCTTATCGCCGGTGAGCACCCAGGTTTTGATGCCAGCTCTCCGCAACGAGGCGAGCGTGTCGGCCACGTCGTCCTGCAGACAGTCCTCGACTCCAGTGGCGCCGACTAATATCAGTTGTTGCTCTAAAACCCGGTACTGCTGGGTGAGTTGCTGCAGAGCCTCCGCGCTCTTTCCGTCTACATGCTTTATACCTGGAGAAGGATACGTTTCTTAGAGATGATGAATTAAGCATCATACTTTCGAATCCTTAATTGTTTTGTATTTAAAGAAACATTTGACCACACCACAATAGAGAAAATATATATTTAACACAATCATGATCACGATTGACTTCCATGGTGAAGGAATAATATCGTGTAACTAATAAACATCAAACCCGCAAAATTGTAATTTGCATATTTACTGGTGGTAGGACCTCTTGTGAGTCCGCGCGGGTAGGTACCACCACTCCGCCTATTTCTGCCGTGAAGCAGTAATGCGTTACGGTTTGAAGGGTGGGGCAGCCATTGTAACTATAATGAGACCTTAGAACTTATCTCAAGGTGGGTGGCGGCATTAACGTTATTGATACTATGGTTTCCGGTAACCATTAAACACCAGCTTCTCAATATAAGCGACTAGCTGACCCGGCAGACTTCGTAGTGTGTCAATCGATAAATAAAAAAAAGACCTAAACTTTTGTATAAAACTAAATTTAAAACAAACAAAAGGAATCCGTCCGACGGGGCGACACATCAAAGGAAAAACAAAATTGTTATTTTTATTTAATTCCGAGTTTTTTAATATTTATTCACCTTTTAAACCTTCTCTGGACTTCCACAAATAATTCAAGACCAAAATTAGCTAAATCGGTCCAGCCTTTCTCGAATTTTAGCGAGACTAACGAACAGCAATTCATTTTTATATATAGAGATTAAAAATATTAAATAAAACGGCTGAAAAGTTGTAGGGTAAAAGATATCATCTATTTTATTTTCATTAAAAAATTAAATATTACTAGTTCATAATCAAAATAACTCAGTAGGTACGTTGTAGTTGAAATCTCAGACCAACAGAATCATGTAAATAAGACAGTGAGTACTCACTTTCGGAGACTCTAGTGTATTCCTCGTCAGAAATCTCTCTGTAAGCAATAGCTAATGTCCGCAGTCCCTTCACTGCGAACGCATTGATGTCCCTGTTCACCTCCTCCACCAGAGCCGAGTCTTTGCACAGTGGAAACACAGAGCTTTCGGCTCCCTTGCAAAATAACCATATCTGAAATGATTACTAGATTAATATACTTATCTTTTATAATGGGAGGCGGAAGTCGTGTTTGATTATTATTTTAAATGTCAAGATAATAACAATCATAGTCCAAATATAATAATAATTACTTTAAAGTACAAGACTTGTGAGTGCGGATCAATATTTTACAATTGACTTGTGCCTCAAGCTTAAAGGTGGATGGCGGCGGTCACGTTGTGATTTGTATGGGCTCCGGTGACCACTTAAAGCCGATGGTCCATGAACTAGTTCACTCGTCAACGCAAAAAAAGACGTTTTTGATGCTTTTCGAATTACACATTTAGTCAATCAAAGCAAAACACAGTAGTCGATAAGGAAGTTACATGGCATTTAACAGCGAACTCACCTTTCCGTCTTTATCACGAAGAATAACAGACATTCTCTTCCTCTCCGAAGTGAATTCGATGAGTTGCAATCTTTCATACATTTCCGTGTTCTCACCCACTTTCAATACGAGATTATTGCCCTCTTCGCCCAAAAACGTGACTCCCACTCTATCGGCGGCCTCCACCAATGCTTTCTCATCGGGGCTGCTGCCTTGGTAGTCCATTTTACTGCCAGCTTCTTTCAAGGCCGAGTCCCAACTGACATTGTCCAGTACTCCGTTGTTGGGATTTTTATTTTGTTTTTTCCTTCGAAAGAAGTTCATCAGTTGAGTATCTCCTCCGCCAGACAGTCGTGCGCTAAGCTTCTTCATGTCTTCACTGGAAACTTGAACCGAATGACACAGGGCGAGGATTTTGAAGAAAAATTTGATGTCTGTCTGAAATATAAGGTTATTTGTGACGGTTAAATGATGGCTACCATCAAATCAAATTTCGTTGAAAAATCACATTGAAGTACCGTATTGTAGTATTTGTAGTATTTAGTGTTTGTGTAATAAGTAACAAACAATTCCCACTTAGAGTACTTAACGGTAGGCAGTGGCTTGGCTTATAGTACTTAACGGTAGGCAGTGGCTTAGCTTAGAGTACTTAACGGTAGGCAGTGGCTTGGCTTATAGTACTAAACGGTAGGCAGCGGCTGGCCTAGGGTACCTACTTAACGGTAGGTAGTGGCTTAGCTCTGGCCCTGGCATTGCTGGGCGACGGTAACCATTCACCATCAGTGGGCCGTATGCTCGTCAGCAATAAAAAAATTTTTTTTTAAGGTAGTCGAGTACTCTACCCACCCGAGTTTTCACCGGTGTTCATGAACATCAGCAACATCAGGGGCATAGCTGAGCCACTGCCTTGCCTACCGCTTATTACTGTTTTTTAATGTCGTTTAACGAAGGACATCTCACAGCACTCAGGAAACATCACTGGAGGGATATTCGTTTCAGAGCTACTGTACGTAGTAATTTTTTATTTTTTTTATTGCCTAGGTGTGTGGACGAGCTCACAGCCCACCTGGTGTTAAGTGGTTACTGGAGCCCATAGACATCTAGAACGTAAATGCGCCACCCACCTTGAGATATACGCTCTAAGGCTTCAGTATAGTTACAACGGCTAGGCGGCTGCCCCACCCTTCAAACCGAAACGCATTACTGCTTCACGGCAGAAATAGGCGGGGTAGGTCTTACCACCAGTAAAAATAATCTCAAACAATTTCCAAGGCACACCAAAATAAGAGAGTGGGATAACTTAGAGGTTCCCAAGATCCTTGGACAAACCTAAAAAACAGACAAGTGAGTGTAGATTGTAATCTCTGACCTGAAGCACATCGACGGGCTCCTCAAATCTCTCCACGTTGTACAGCTGGTTACTCCTCTCTTCGTAAACGTTCCCTTTGATTGAACATGTCTTGAATACCATGAGGTTTTTCGTTAAGGTGCCAGTTTTGTCTGAGAACAAAACCTCGACCTGACCTAGCTCTTCGTTGAGGTCCGATGTGTTGGCCATCGCCGGTCTTCCTGTGTCCTCGCAGCGGAAGTCTTCGTCCCATCCGATAAATAGTGCTCCTGAGAATCGTTCAGGTAAATTTTGGAGTCAAGGATGTACATATTAAATTACCTTTTGACGATGGTTTTATTTGATTACTTTAGAAACTGCCTAAATTGTTATTTGTATGAAGCATAGTATGACTACTGTTAGTATTCAGAATTGTCAGCTTGATGATAAATCCATTAAAATAATAAAATAATTTATGACGTAATTATTGTAGTTCATGAGAATGCCTAGTCAATCTATACTAATCTATAGATTTCCTCTACCGTACACTCTTCTCAGTGAAGTTTAACAACTAATTTTTTGGTATATGGTATACCTGACTGTTTTAACGTATGAATGAAGTTACCCACGCAGTTTTTATTCCTTCCACTACATCTACATAGATATACCGCATATGGTGGTGGTGGTTGGATTTATAATTTAGTCTAAAGCCCGGATGCTTTGTGTCAAACGTTCTTAACAAAGTTTCGCCATGAATTGGCGAAAAAAGTTCAGTGCTAGGCTATAATAGAAAAAGAAATAGATACAAAATAATTACTAAGAACTGTCGAACTGTCCACAGAAGCTCACCTATAAATTTATACAGCTCGATGGTCACGTACAGAGACATCGGTATGATATAATAATAGAGCAGCAGAAACGAGAAAAGATCCTGAAGTAGGTCGGAGACGTGCGGCGGGAACGTCGTGCCCGGGCCGAGGTACAGGTCCTTCTCGGGGTTCCTGTGCTCTATGACAAGCTTGGCGATCAGAGACACGACCATTTCGATGAGTAATACCAAAATAAAGAAGAGCAGGAACCCGTTGACAGCCAATTCACACGACGAGAACTTGTTCCCTGTGTATTTCGAATTGAGAGCCAGTTTAGTTTCTTCCCCTGAAAATATAGGTAATTTAAATACATTGTTTTGATGTATTTTGCTACTTTACTAGTACAGAGAATGAGAATGTGTGTTAATTTTTGGTCAAGAGGGCATCATTAGGACTTTTGAATACTTACGTGTTGAGGGCGGAATTCAGGAATAATAGTGTAGAACGGATTAAAATCCTTTGCCGGTGAACCCGTGTCCAAATCACGTATTAGAGGTAGAAGGGAACAAAGATACGTGTCTGGCTTGGAGCGCATTCCATGTCTCTCTTAGGAGACGCCGAACTGTCAGTCGTCGCCGCCAAAACCACCGGATCTCAGGATCGGCGGTCAATAAGTGGTAATGGATTGTTTTCTTAAGTTGAGGAATACGAGCACACCATTCCTCTTATATACATACACTGAAGATGTATATGTTCCCAATAGAACGACGTAAAATAGAATCTCCGATTTGGCTATGTCAAAACCATGCAAAACGATATATGCTTTTTTTTCTTTTTTTCCTACCTAAGCTGAGAGCCTTGAGAGGCTATTTCAGCGTAACCTTAACTAGTAGGTGAGCTCACCGGGCTCAAACCTGACGACGTTGTTAACACGAACCCTAACAAGAGCTGTGCTTCGCAGTCTACCACCGGATCGGAAACGCGAACCACTGAGAAGATCCGGCGAGAAACTCAGTGGGCTGTGTCTGAGGGTTAAGAAAAATGCTCCCAATATGTGCTATATATTGGCAATATATGCCAATATATTTTTGTGCAAATAACTCTTCTTCTTAACATGATTTTTGTGGAGATGAATTGCGACTCACCTGTGTAAATAGCACAACCTATGGCCCACTCCGTATTTTTGACTCTGGATCCTCTAAGCATGAGGTTATCGGTGGACAGCACCATGCTGTCTAGCCCCGGGATCTCGAGGCGTCCATAAAAGGTATACAAGTCGGCCACCGGGTTCGGTATCTCGATACGCATGTTTTGTGGCAAAATGTCTGTTGGCATTTTATTTGGTTTGATTTAGTATATTTATTGTACCATGATATGGTTTTTTACTCCGCACGGGTAAGTACCACCACTCAGCCTATTTCTGCCGTTAAGCAGTATTGCGTTTTAGTTTGAAGAGTGGGGCAGCTGTTGTAGCTATACTGAGACCTTAGAACTTATATCCCAAGATGGGTGGAGCATTTACGTTGAATATGTCTAAGGACTCCAGTAACCACTTAACACCAGGTGGGCTGTGAGATCGTCCACCCATCTAAGCAATAAATAAAAATAAAAACACCAATCTGTCGAATTCTACCGCTGAGCATTCCTGCGCTCGGGTTTGGATAGTCATCATTTAATTAGAACTTTGACTCGTTTCTCGATTTTTATAAGTCAAGTAGCTAATGTCAAAATGTCATCTGGCAATGGACAAACCTCGCTAAGAAAATTAGCTGAATCACTTTAGATATTAATACGTAAATGATAAGACAAAGATAACATGACACAGACAAACAAATGAAAGCAAAACACCACAAAACGTAAACAAATATTTATTGACAAAGACAAAATTAATTTCGTTCAACACATAAATTAAATAGTTCACAACTACATAATTATAATACTTAAATATCATAAATAACGAAACGGTCATATTAATTAAGTAATATATAAATAATGTTAGTTATTTAAAATATATCTGGACTTTAAATTTAAAGTAACTCGAAAAACAGAGTCCTACTTTTCGTTGAAAAATTGATACAAGCAACAACAAAAAATATTTAATTCATTTGTTTCACAATATTTAAATTTATTTTTCATAGAATTGTATGTGTGAGTAGACTTATGAGTGTATGTATGAATCACAGAGATGTATTTACAAATGTTTTCTTGTATTGATTTTTATTTTTGAATCGTTTTTTTTTTAAATTAACAACTTAAAAATCTTTAAGAAATAGTGTATAAAAATGTAATAATAAAGTAAATTTTATCGCTGTCAGACTGACAGAAATCGCAATTTAATCTTCCGTTGTATAAAGGTTGCCTTACGCCTCAAACCAGTGGGCTTAATGCGAGCATTTTAACGTTCTCGACATCGTAAAAGTTAACTCAATAGCTTAAAGGTACATTTCGAGGGGTGAAAAGCTACTTGGTTTAAGCGACATTTTTGCAACTTTACAGGAGAGCCATTTAAAGTTTAAAATTTGGAAAAAATAACAAAACAAAAAACTTCTTCAACTATTTGAACGGAGTAAGCTTAATTGAGGTTCAACTAAAAACATCGAACTTTTGATGCTAATCACTACATAGTATAAAACAAAGTCGCTTTCTCTGTCCCTATATCCCTATGTATGCTTAAATCTTTAAAACTACGCAACGGATTTTGATGCGGTTTTTTTTAATAGACAGAGTGATTGAAGAGGAAGGTTCATATGTATAATAACATCCATTAAATAGTGGAGAAATCAATAATAAATTACAGTTTCCGAAGCGAAGCGAGGGCGGGTCGCTAGTACCAAACAAAACGCACCTTTAATTCCAAAGATAAATGTAGCGTATTAAACGAAATGTCGCTTAAACAAAATAGCCTTTCAGCTCTCGATTTATTTTTATCTATGACTATAATTTAAGTAACATATAAAGACAAACAATTTTAATCGAAAAAGGCGTTATTAGATTCACATACCCGGCGTATACCCGACTAGAGGTGGGGGCACCCTTAGAGTTTTCAAATTGGTCTCCCCATCCAGATTCGCAGTGGTGATATAACATTTTCCCTTCTCTCCGGCGGAACAGAGGAGCACGAGGTCGGCTGGTACTTCCCTTCCTCGTTTTACACGAACCAAGGTTCCAGGGGCTATCGTGGAATTTTTCACTTCTTTGATCACGCCTTTGTAGACTATTTCAACTGTTAATCAAGAATTTTACGTAGGTATATTCCATTTATTTACATTCAAAATTATAACAAGTCAGAAATTTTCGGACAGCGAGATGCTAGCTAAAATGATAATAATTTTAGTTTGAATTTTTACAAGTGAAAAATAAAGCAAAATTTAAGACTAAAAGTCCGTTTGGCCGGCTTTTGTGAGTTTTTTCTGGGTTTCTGAGGGTTCAGTGTTGCGGGCTGTTTGTCAAGAGGATACGAAAAGATGTTAAAACCGATTTGGATAAGATTTGAATAGAAAGCAATTTTTTACTAATTAAGCTAAACTAAACTAAGCTAAGTACTACTAAATTAAGTTAACTAAGAAAGCTAATTTACTAGAAAGCTAAAAGCGTAAAAATTAACTAAAATAAAACAAAAGGAGTTGAGAAAAATACAGACAAACTAAGATTAACAATGTTTTGACGGCGTATTCGCGCACGCCGAGGGCGCGTGTTTCCCGGCTCAGAGAGTTCTGTCTCAGCGGGGGGTAAGGCGGCGGCGGGGGCGGTATCGCACGTTCGGATATTTGGTTCCGCAATAAAATGTAAATAAATTTAATGTTTCTTTCAGGTCTGGAAGACAGTCTGGTACTTCGACGAAAGCAAATAGAGACAATGCAACCAGTTTTTATCAGAATCAAAATGTCGTTTAATAAAATAGAAAGCTTATTTATATTTATATACAGGTGTTTTAAAATGACACGATTTTAAGTACCATCGTCCCAAATTCCTAAATTTATGACATAGTCGCGATTTTTAGCCCTCCAAATTCTATCGAATTAATATGCAGTGTGATTGTTCCGTAACAACAAAGTCTATGTAACTAGAATATTTTGCAAGCAACAAGACAAAATCACACAAGGCCTTGCTAACTGTATCACTGATAGTATTTTATCGTTTTAAGATACTGTACCAGTAGCAAGATAAATATGTGACCGAAAAAAAATTCGACTGCAGAATGGTTTATCTCTTGACATATTCTTGTTCTTCTCTGGTAAGCTAAACTCTAATCAATATCCGAAAAACCAGAGGTATGATATTGAAATCCGATATGACGCCAGCAGTGACTACGAAAATCAAAAGCTGAGGAGAAACATTTGGTGGCCAAATGTAAAATATTTGCAGCCGAGACGCTATTTTTAGTCTTCACTTACATTTTTATTAGCGTAGATCAACAGATGAACTCACTGCATTTATGTGCCTATACCTTATGTTGAAAAACGCTGTTCTTATATTAAATACTAGCAACCCGCCCTCGCTTCGCTTCGGAAACATTAAAACACACATGAAACCAAAAAAATAAAATTAAAAAAAAATTAAAAAAAGTAGCCTATGTTCATCAGGGACAATGTCGGCTTCTAATGGAAAAAGAATTTTTCAAATCGGTCCAGTAGTTTCGGAGCCTATTCGAAACAAACAAACAAATCTTTCCTCTTTATAATATTATTATTTATTATTTATTAAATAAGAACAGTGTTTTTTAACATAAGGTATTTTTCAAGTATTAAATAACAACATGCGCCGAAGAGTACATTGTTCCTACGGTTTGGATGTTGATCAAAGCTTCTCAATCTCCTTCGACATTGACTTGCCCCAGTGTTGAATTTACATAAACATCACTAAGATCTAGTTGCCAAGGCTAGCTAATTCTCCAACGGTGATAAGATTTGGGACTTGAATTGAAAATATTAATCATCATCAGCCTATAGCAGTCTATTGCTGGACATAGGCCTCTAATTATACGCCACTAAGCACGATCCTCGGTTTCTCTCATCCAGCTCCTAAAATATTAATAAATTAATAGAAATATAAAAAAAAACTTAGGTATTCTACTCGTGGATCTAAAACGTAATTCAAACCAAAAACCAAAGATGTCGCTTTTTATATCAAAATAACAGTGCGCGGCACTAGGGTGACGTCTACACGTGATTTTAATCTAAATAAACAAAATAACTTACCAATTTGATTGTTGACTTTATTATCAGTCTTGTGCCGGAGCCAGTCTTCGTAGCCTTGCTTGACAGCTGTTACGAACACCATGAATGATAACGGAGCGATGCTTGTGAAAGGCGATACAGGACTATCTGTGAACAAATTTACATATCATTAAACGTAGTCTGGCCATAGATACTGTTACAATAAAAACATTTGAATTTGGAACATATTATTCCTATTTGAATGTAGTCATAGGTGCCTACATTGTGTTTTCTCACTTTCGCGCCAATATTATTGTGAGTGAAATGAAGATCGAAATTGTTATGATAGCTTTCACAAAACAGGTATGGAGCCATATATTATTTTTGTAATTCGCAATTAATTTATTAAATGTAGACGGTTTTTTGTTACTTATGTACAATAAGTAGTAATTATTATAAGTGTATCAATTTTTACCGGTCTTATAATAATTAAATTGGAATTGAATAGCTGAACTTAACTTTTAAAGAAAAATGTTAAATTTTACTGACAAATAATATTATTAATATAAATTTTAACTTTTGTTTCATACTATTTTGTCGACCTATCACTATCAAAATATTTATTATTAAATTTATAGCTATCGTAAAATTTAAGGGTTATAATCAAAGGAACTACCTGATACGATGTGAATTTTATGATTATTAATTTATTTCTGTATCATTAAAAACAATATTAAGTTACGTTTTTCTCTTAAATTCTATACATGCTCAAACTTTTTTTAAAGTTCAATTAACTAGATAATATTCCTGTTTTAAAGTATTGAAAAGAGGAGCCGTAACATGAGCACGAAGTTAGCGAAAAAAAAATGAGGGCCTACGACAAACGGAAATGACCTTTCATTATTTAGTTTACCCAATCGTTGTTAGCCTAAGGGGCTACTCCAACAAGATCGGACGGATAGGTGAGCTAACGGGCTCGAGCTGAGAAAGTTTGATTACATTAGCCCTAGCGCCCCTAGCAAGAACAGTCTTTTGCAGAATCTACCTTTTTTTTTTTACCTTCCTAAGCTGAGAGCCTTGAGAGGCTATTTCAGCGTAACCCTAACGTTTGTAGGTGAGCTCACGGGGCTCAAACCTGACGACGATGCTAACACGAACCCTAGCAAGAGCCGTGCTTCGCAGAATCTACCACCGGATCGGAATCGCGACCCACTGAGAAGATCCGGCGAGAAACTCAGTGGGAGTTAATTTACTCGTCGAGCCCTTCGTCGCAAGCGACGGGTTCGACGAGAACGGTGACCGGTGCTTGAAGTACCTAGAAGCACCGTTAGTGGATCGGGAGAATCCGAGATGACGTGTTTTGGGCGACGTCGACTGCTTTCCATTCTGTCCGCTGGATTGGGAATGGGAGTCTACCACCGAATCGTAATCGCAACACACTAAGAAGATCCGGCGAGAAACTTAGTGGTAAAAGTAGGTTGTGTTTATGAATTTGTTCATAGAATCCTGTAGCATACATACAAACTCTTTATTTATTTATTTGTTTAATTCTTTTATTACTTTCTTTTTTTTTGTTGCCTGTCCCGCTCTTTCGAAAAATAAGACCCAGGGTGTGTGATGCCTACCCGTGTTGATTTAAAATACTGCCTGCCACCGGTTTTTATGCAAGCTATAAATTTTGCGCCTTTAGTTTATTTTAAAGTTTGTACCAAAAATAAAAAAATATTCGGCTGAAAGATTTATTTACCGGTACAGTCGCACGATTTGAAACGTTTAGGTTCCTTATCGCTTCCGCTGGGTTAGTTAGTTACTGTTCTCGACCCACCTGGTGTTCGGTTACCGGAATCTATTATTTAAATCATCATAACAAAAACATTACAATTTCAATGCTGTTGCTGTTGTAGGCATAATGGTTGTCCCACCCTACAAACTGAAACGCATGAGTGCTTTACGTAATTCGGTTACGCCACTGAGTTTCTCGCCGATCTTCTCAGTGGGTCGAGATTCCGATCCGGTGGTAGATTCTTTCGAAGCAATACTATAGATTTCTCACTAATCTGGAATAGTTCTTTTAAGCTACCAACGAATATGTAGGGAGAAAATAACTCGATACATGTAGTTCGCAGGTTTTATTATTTAGGTTATGAAGACTTCGAATAGTCAGACAAAATAGTTTTTTTACTTGTTTTATAAGTTTTATAAGACATTTTTCGTAATTTGTATCAAAATAACATCACAAAGATGCCCGGACGCGATAGAACGATGATGGCGACGGCACGATGCCACGCCTTTGACGACGCCTCGTGTCAGTAACGAAACTGCGAAACCATAGTTTTTTTTATGTTTGAGAGATTACTGGTGGCCAGAGGCCTTTCGACTTTTACCAGACGAAACCATAGTATGTTCACGCTTTTTGTTTTTTTTTTCTCTACTAAAAAGTCTATTAAAAATTCCACAGAGTCATAACAATATTTAAAAAGGATGCTTTCACAACGTCAACGCTGCGGTACAAGCTTGCGGTGCGCAAAAAATAACAAGATGTTTCTGTATCTGTATGTATATAGTCACTTTTCCACAGGTACAAGCTTTTAAGAACATAAATCGTTAATAGCGTCATATGACAAAAAAAATCTTTACAAAGTGTCTTTATAATGGCTAATGCTGTTCAGTATACAAAAATGTCGTACATGATATAGCTATTGGATATACTGTATTTGATCTCCCTCCCCGCCACCGTCTTCAAAATGACCCTCTTCGGCCTACGTGTAAGTAATTCTGGGTGATGATGATGTGTAGTCCTTCCGTCCTCACGTAGATAAAATCTCTATCCTATGCTATGCAAGCGGAACACCTTCATAATAACTGGCGTAGACTCCTTCCACAGAATCCTGCTTTCTAAGGTTAGCCATCAGAGCACCGTGGTACATGAAGAATATAGATCTACAAGACGATCTAAGTACTGTATCGAAAGCCCGTCCAGTTACAGATTCTTATGCGGCACTCTTAGCCCATAGCGTCAGTACCTGTGGTTTTAATAGACACGCGATTCCGATCCGGTGTTAGATTAAATCACGACGGAACTTCCCTTTCACCCACGCAGTTTTTAGCAAACCTCTTTCCTACAAACCTCCTGGCTGTGACTGTTCTCTCTCTCTCTCTGTCCCAAGACGATGAAGCCGGGAAAGTTTTGGGCTACAAGTAATACTTAGCGCCATCCTAAAAATAGCGTCATCGTCATGACGACTTCTTGTACTTAATATATTAAATTGGTTATCAAGATCTTGCAAATTTTATAATGATATATTTGTTTATTTAGAGTGGTATCAGTTGATAATGATTTGAATTAATAACTATAGATAAAAACAGTTAATATGACTATTAGTTTTTGCTTGCGTAATTCGTTGTACATATCAAAAGATAATTTTACATTAGGTTATTCACTCATTTGTCAAGTGTATCAACAAACCGGGGCGGGGCGTTTCGGTCGGATCGGGCCGTTCAATGTGCGTCAACCTTCACAATTTAGTACCATACAGCTAGCGGGACGGTGCGCATTACGTTTTTTTTATCGCGATATGTGTGACATTGAACTATTAATTTCACTCGTGAAACAACATCAATGCATCTGGAACGTGGATCATGAAGATTACCACAATCCATATAATAAAGAGCAAGCTTGGAAGGAGATATGTAAAGAAATGTGTGAGAATTGGGATAAAGCGAGTCCAATGGAAAGGAAGCGCGCTTGTGAGTTTATTATTACAAATTCTGTAGCGATTATACAAACTTATTCTCAATTTTATATTATTGTTTTATGTGAGATTTGCAATTTGCGCGTTTCGCTTGTAAATTATTGTGTTATAATAACACTGCGTGATAATTGTTTGTTAAATAGAACAACTGAGTATGCCTTAAAATCAACTTTGAAAATGTTTTTTTAGTATTTTAACAAACTAATACCAAAATTAAGACCTTAAATGCATCTCAGATTTACTTCATTTCAAATTGTTTATGCAATTATTGGATATTACATACGGCTACACCTAAAATGTTGATATTTGTTTGGAGTTCAAGCGTTTGACGTTTTGACATTTGACAGTTATTTTAGAGTTACGTTTTACATTGGAATTAGGTACCTATGTAGGTTCATGAAGTATCGTGAGAAGAAAAGTGAGTTTATTCTTAATTGTTAAGTCAAACCTAAGTGATTGTTGAAGATTATAGAACATATCTTATTAAAATCATTAAAAGTCTTAAAATTAAACTAAGTACTAAGTAAGTATCTATAGAAAATGTAATCAGTTCAAAATAAAATCTTATGTTTATGAAATAAATATATTAAAAAACAACAATTTTCCAGGCTTAGAATGTAAAAAGAAATGGAATAATGTCAGAGGGAACTACCAAAAGGACGTTATAAAAAGACATTTATTGGGGCCGAAAGCAAAAAAAGTTAAAAAGTATTACCATGCTGACGCATTATCTTTTCTGGAACCAATCATACTGAAGAACAAAACGGAATTCGAAACAGTCGACTGGTAAGTTTTTTTTGCTGCTAGAATCATAGTCTAGCAACACTGTAATATGAATTTTAAAAAATTGGGACTTTTTGAAACAGCTGAAACTGAAATGGTTTGGTTTTGTTTCATTTTGTTGATAAATTGTTTCGTCAGGATTAAAAGTGTACCTAACAATGGTGGCTTATATAAATATGGTGGCAACGACAGTGCATTTTTTGTCAATTTCAATGTATCTTAATAAATAATTATCTCTTTTAAAGTTCAACTTATATACAAATATTTTTTTGCAGTATTTTAAAATGTACAATTTTTACACACTACTGCAAAATTCATGTTCTTTATTTTTAAGTGCCGATAAAGTGAACTAAACTAACAGTACTTTGTGTCTGCAACTTAACAATTATGATAAATAGAACTAGGTACATGCTTAGATCAAAGCCAAGATATAAAACCTTTACAATTTTCATTTTAGTGGGACAGCAGAAGTTAGTACCGAGACAGACGAGGAAGACCACACAGAACCTGTAGAACAAAAATGTATACCAATTGATGATACAACAACAGAATTATCTGAAGATACATCATTATATCCTGTGATAAAAATAATTGAACCGAAGCTTGAGACAGACGAGGATACAATGTTCTTACTGAGTTTTCGGAGTCATATGAAGGAAATGACACAGAGACAAAAACTAAACTTTAAGACTGCAATGCTCAAATTACTGAAAGATAGTTCGAGTAGTTAATTGTGTTGTTTTTTTTAAATATAAAAATATTGTTATGTTTGAAATATAATTATTTTTATATTGAAATAAAGTATTTGACTGAAAGTATGCATTGTTTCCTAAATTCTACATGTTGAACCTTGATGTTCAATTTATTCTACACAAATACGTACATAACATTATGTAAAACCAAGAAATTAACTGATATCTGTTAAAAAAAATTGTTTAAATTAACTCATTTTCTAATTGGCCAACTTATATGCCATGTACATATTAAAGTATTACATAATATTAAAATAATATACTAATATAATCATAATACTATGCATGTTTTTTATTACATTAAATAGGAATTAAGACACAAATGGTTTTTAAAGAGTATACTAGTATTTAGTTTGTTATCATAGTCTTGTAAGAAATATTACTGGCTTAATCATAGTGATAAACTATAATTACTTTTCTTTTGGGTGAATGGCTAGTATGGAATATATGATGATACATGATACATATCAGCACAGCGCGTTTCTAGAGATTATAAATTAGGTCATGTACCACTCTGCTTTGGGATAAACTTCCGCCTACGATTTTCTCCGAGATCGCTATGAAAGTCTCTATACAAACGGAGCTTAAACAGAGTCCATAGCGGCAGCGGCTATGAAATTATACATTTAAGTACATACATTGTATATATATTTTATCGAGTCTAAAAAATAATCAGAAAAAAATTATATTTATTCCACGCTAAAACTTAGTGTTTTTTGTCATAAATACGAATAAATAAATTATTTGCAGATATGGAACTCAAAAAGAAATGGAATAACGTAAGGGATTCGTATCGTAAAGACGTTATGAAAAGTCAAGCCCTTGGTAGGAATAGTAGGAGGTACATATACGCTGCAGAATTGGAATTTATGGAGCGAATTTTCTTGAGAAATAAATCTGTATTCGAGACCATAAATTGGTAAGAGTTTAACACTCATTAATTTCTCAAAAAAAGAATGGATAGTATTATATTATATAGGTAATAAAGGTACATAATTAAATAATACTAATACGGACACGTTTCGTATGTATACGATACTTTACGACAGTTTAAAAAACATCGTTTTTTTTAATTCATACGTCATCAGAATCTAGCGTGAAATGTTACCTATTAGGTAGGCACTTAATAGTAACAGAAACAGAAAATTTCCTTGGGGCGCCACCCACAATGATTCATAGATTACAAACGTACCTAGATTACAATCTTTATTTAAACATTTATTTTACAAATTGTAGAATTTAACAAAAGTTCAGACTTTCAATACAGTGCTTATTACCACCTAAGTATATACACGTACTTACGCCGTGAATCATGATGTCGATAAGCTAGGTTTCACTGCCATTTGTTAGAACAGATAGTAATAACCCTTTGCTGTTTATTAAATAATTAATTCTATTAAAAAATATGGTGATTGTATATTGAGATAAAAATTATCGTAACTCTCAAGTTGAAACAAAGTACAAACGTTTTACCAAAAATATGAAATTTCGACTTTAATATTTTAAGATAAATAGTGAAATCGCGTTGTCTATGGACTTCGGTAACTATACACAGCATGAACTTTATACGACCCAACAAACGAATATGAATATTCAACACCCAGCAATAAGCAGTTAGATCAAGTATGCCGCCTAGAGCAAGTCGTAAAAATGTGTATTAAAATATCACATAAGTATTGAAAAGTAATTACTGACGTATCATTTTTCTGACATAAGCGGGGTAACGACCTCACGGTTGACGTTTATCGGCGTTCGGGTCTCATATGGGTCTCAGGATATAGAAATTTGATTGAGATGAAGTAACCATATGAACAGATCAAAACGTAAATTTTCACACACAATAAATGAGGCAGGTGTCACCAGTCACTTTATACCCTCGCCTCTGTGCATAACCTAGATGCATTTCGTTGGTCCCTAACAGTAACAAATTAATTATGGTCTGTGGTTTGAACTTCCATACATATCGTTATCTATATGACTGATAGTCGAAGTCGAGACGTAAAATAATTTTACAATAAATGTCTTTGTTGTTTGTTTTACGGAACCATTCTTTTCAGCGAAAGTATAAAAGACGATTTTCAAGACAGCGTTGATTTTAATAGCGAATATTTGGAAGAAGCTTTCGAGCCTGAGTTTGAATTTAAAGCGGGGAGTCCCTCTGGAAACTTCAAAATGCCAACTGGAAATTCAAATAGAAGGAGTCTCAACAGTAAAGACGATGATACGTTATTCCTCCTGAGTCTCCGAGGCTACATGAAGGAAATGACGCGAGAGCAGAAACTACATTTTAAAATTTCAATACTGAATTTAATTAGGGACTGTAGCTGATAGTACCGATAGTATTGTTATTGATTAATAAATATATTTTATTTAATTGTTTTATTTGTTCCGGATCGTAGTTTAGTAACATTGTACTCATCTCATTCTATAAAACTCTATCGTCATATTATTATGCTATGCTGCTTGCAAGGCACCACCTCGATGAAACGTCTTATTTTTGCCGCTCAACAACTTATCTTAATTTAATAACTAGTGTTCGCCCAGTGGTCAAAATTCGACCATAGTCACCTCAAAACTTAGATACATTTCTGTATTACAAGTTCTCCTTTGTTTAAAAAAAAAGTTAATGCCAAAGCCGAGTAATAGTTACCTACTCAATAAAAAAAGAAAATCGATTTTCAAACAGAAGAGTACATATCTGTTTTATCTTTCCTTATTAATATCAACAAGCTAGTTGTTTACTTAAATCTCATCGAAAAAAATTTAAATTAATCTTCAATAATTAATTGATAAATATTTTAAATATAGCATCCCTGCTATATTTAAAAAAAGTTATTAAACAAATCGGAACCATTAACCATATGCCTAGAAGAATTACAAGACAAAGGTGTAAATGTGGAAATATTGTGTATTTCGGAACACTTCATCATGGCTGGATATGAGAATTTTTTATCGATCCCTAATTTTATTCTGGCGTCTTTCTTCAGTAGAGCTAATACTCACGCGGTTCGCACTAACTTGAAACCGCTTCAGGTTATTCAATCCCGATTTTGCAGGATAGCCGTCGGAGCACCATGGTTCCTAAGAAAGCGCACTCCATGATGACCTGGAGCATGACTCAGTCAGTAAGTATCTACAGTCGGCATTATTGTGCCACTTTGAGAAGGCGGCACAACATGAGAACTCTCTTGTCGTGGCCGCTGGAAATTACATACCCGATCCTGTAGACCGAATGGTAAACAGTTGACGTCGCCCAAAACACGTCATTACGGATCCTCCCGACCCATTAATGGTGCTTTTTTTTTATTGCTTAGATGGGTGGACGAGCTCACAGCCCACCTGGTGTTAAGTGGTTACTGGAGCCCATAGACATCCACAACGTAAATGCGCCACCCACCTTGAGATATAAGTTCTAAGGTCTCAGTATAATTACAACGGCTGCCCCACCCTTCAAACCGAAACGCATTACTGCTTCACGGCAGAAATAGGCAGGGCGGTGGTACCCACCCGCGCGGACTCACAAGAGGTCCTACCACCAGTAATTACGCAAATTATAATTTTGCGGGTTTCATTTTTATTACACGATGTTATTCCTTCACCGTGGAAATCAATCGTGAACATTTGTTGAGTACGTATTTCATTAGAAAAATTGGTACCCGCCTGAGATTCGAACATAGGTGCATCGCTCAACATGAATGCACCGGACGTGTTATCCGTTACGACGACTTCAAAGGTTTAGGTACCACAAGCACCGGTCACCGTACCCGTCAAACCCATCGCTTGCGATGAAGGGCTCGACGAGCGAATTGACCCATAGACACAGTCCACTGAGTTTCTCGCCGGATCTTCTCAGTGGGTCGCGTTTCCGATCCGGTGGTAGATTCTGCGAAGCACTGCTCTTGCTAGGGTCAGTGCTAGCAACACTTCCGGTTTGAGCCCCGTGAGCTAGGGTGAAGCTGAAAAACCCTCTCAAGACTATCAGAATAAGTAGAAAAAAAAATTACCTTCAGTATCACGACTGTTTCACTGTTCAAACTATAACGCATGACTTCACGGCAAAAATAGGGCGGTGGTAGTTTCCCTTGCGGGGCGCCTTACCCATAGTGGTTACGGAAATAAATTATCGATTTTAATTTTTGTTATTCTTTAAACATAGAAGCCAGTCCTGAGTTTATGTTAAGTACGTATTTCTTTAGAGAAATGTACCTCCCTGCGAAATTTGTACACCGTCATAGCCACATCATTTGATAAGAGTACACCAGGCGTCTTATCCTTTAGGCCACGACGATCTCATCAAGATTATTATCAACGATAATTATATTATCAACAAATCCTACTTTAATGTTTCTTCGCTAAACAGTAATATATGGTTTTTAATATCAAATTCAGTTTCTATTCCAAGGCGAGAATAATTTTTATTATTCTGTTAAAATAAAAATAAATTAAAAAAGAAGCAAACGCAAAGAATACATCATGTCAATTAAATGTCTTTAAGTCTTTGAATTTTGAGTACCTACAAGAATTTGAAGTTTATAAAATGGAAGTTGAAGTTAAAAACTTATAAATTATCCAAAAAGCCTATTTATAAATTCTTATTATACCATCATTTTGCACTCAGTGTTGCCATCAAAACGTATTTTGAGACAATTCGTAATAATATGTTGAAGATGCTTAGACCTTTTTTCGTAGATGCATTGAAAATGAAGCAAACGATTATTTTTACTTTTATGAAGGGCGCTCTGCGATATTCCTAGTGTAGGTGCTAAATTCGTTTGCTAGGTCTTTAATATACCTTTTATGTGAAAAAGTCATTCTCAAACCTTGCCTTTTTATTTCTATGTCCTTATCTCAAACGAAATGAATTATTGGACACGTTCAATTAAGCTATTCTATTCTATCAGACGTCCAGTGCTGGATATAGGCCTCCCTCAAGCCTCGCCACACGAACGGTGGAAGTCTATGGGCTCAGCTAACCACTTAAAACCAGTAGGTAACCACCAAACCACAGTAGGTAATCGAATTAGGCCAGGTAGCTCGTCCACCCATCTAAGCAATGAGAAGAATTAAAAAAACAGAATCATGATATGCGTATCCCATGTGTCAAAAGTAACCAGGTTGCCATGCCATGGAGTGCCACGGTTGATAGCCACAGCAAATTTCCACCAGATTTAATTATCTAACGCATGTTTTAGATAATATTCGGAAGATACATCACAGCTTTATTTACGATGCGCCTTGACTGACCCGTATACTATTCTATCATCGTCAGCCGTTAGAAGAATCGTACTGCACTATTTGAAGCTAACTAAGGTCATTATCGTTATTTTGCAGGTGCGCTATTGAGGAAGAAATGGAAGAATTTAAGATTGTATTACCGAGACGTAGTATTGAAAAGATACAGTCCTAATTTGGGAGGAAAGCAAGACAGAAAATACGTGTACGATGAACACTTATCATTCTTGTTGCCGATCATAATGAAATGTAAAACTAAATTTGAGACTGTAAGTTGGTAAGTAGTTCTTTAATTGACATTTCTTTTTAATTGTTGAAATAAAACTTCTTTAGAATCGTTGTGATTTCAAACTCGATGAAACAAAAATATAAGTCCATAGAGACTCAAACACAAATGTATAGGATTCAGCCGGCGAGAGAATGAGATAGAACACATCAGACGTTCTCGGTCTCCTCTTTGTGCGACTCTTCGTAGCATCCCTACTATCGTCTACTAAACATTGTCCATATGTATGCTCCTGTGTAGTGGGATAGTCAGTATATCTATATCTTATTTATAAGTTTCACTTCTACCGTGTGTGACTTGCACACACACACACACTTGTTTTTTCTGCTTACGTTTAGATATAAGAAGACGTTAAATTAGAAGACATGTTGCATCAAATAACATTATTCGTAATTCATTATCACAAGCAATATTTACCATTACACTCGGGGTATAATTTTGTCTATTATATTATGTAAATATATCCGTTCGTATACCAGTATCATGTCAGGATTCCTAACTCTAGATTTTTTCACTGCACGTTTTTCAAAAGATACTGGCTCGGCTGTGTGAAAGCAAAATTCAACGGACAGACTTATCTCATGAGTACTTTTATACATCTTCCATACACCAATTATATATTTCATATGAATCCCTTTCATCCCTTTTAAATTTATGATTGCGAAAATTTTCACATATAAATATGTAATTAAATTCAAAATTACAATTTGTTTTAACCTTAAAATGTTTAAACCTTATAATGACGTCATTGATTTTAGCAACGGCAGTACAGAGCCTAATCCTGAACCCACTGAATTCGAAACGGCTTACATTCAAGTGAAGATAGAGGGAGAAGATGATGACACAGAAGAGTTGCCGCTAGCTGAGCGATCTGGTCAGTCCACTGGCCATAGCAAACAAGAAAACACCGTGGATTTAAATGATGATGACACATTATTTTTACTGAGTCTCCAAAGTCACATGAGAAATATGGATATGACAAAGAAATTGGATTTCAAGATTTCCGTCATGGATGTCGTGAAGGAATGTATTCCATTCGCTTGACAATAAAAACATTGGCAGTACATTTGATGTTTCTTTTTCATCCCATCTGACATTTTTAGTAACTCCATAGGCGGCGACTAAAACTGGTAATATGTATCTTAGATGGGCCGGAATATTGCGCACAGAAATCGACTTATATATTTTCAGTTCTATAGAATAATATCGTACTTAGCCCCCGGTCATTTTTCTCGTCGAACCCGTCGCTTCCGACGAAGGGCTCGGCGAGTAAATTAACCCACAGACATAGCCCACTGAGTTTCTCGCCGGATCTTCTCAGTGGGTCGCGTTTCCGATCCGGTGGTAGATGCTGCGAAGCGCTGCTCTTGCTAGGGCCAGTGTTAGCAACGACTTTTTTTAATTTTTTGCTTAGATGGGTGGACTAGCTCACAGCCCACCTGATGTTAAGTGGTTACTGGAGCCCATAGACATCTACAACGTAAATGCGCCACCCACCTCGAGATATAAGTTCTAAGGTCTCGGTATAGTTACAACGGCTACCCCACCCTTCGAACCGAAACGCATTACTGTTTCACGGCGGAAATAAGCGGGGTGGTGGTACCTACCCGGGCGGACGACTCACAAGAGGTCCTACCACCAGTGATTACGCAAATTATAATTTTGTTGCGGGTTAAGTTTTGTATATAAATTGCGGGTTTGGTTTTTATTACACGATGTTATTCCTTCACCGTGGAAGTCAATCGTGAACATTTGTGGAGTACGTATTTCATTAGAAAAATTGGTATCCGCCTGCGGGATTCGAACACCGGTGCATCGCTACATACGAATGCACCGGACGTCTTATCCTTTAGGCCACGACGACTTCAAAATTATTCGGACATCGCTTAATTCAGAGTGATCTTTTAAACAAGTTTTGAATATGATGCCCTGGTAGGAGACCATTTGGACCATCGGTAGACATCGGCAACCTATAATCAAATGTATCGTAAACTCATCTGTCTTATTTTACCTAAGCTGATGGTCTTGAGAGACCATTTCGGCGTAACCCTAACAAGTAGGTGAGCTCACGGGACTCAACCCTGACGAAGTCGTCGTGGCCTAAGAGATAAGACGTCCGGTGCATTCGTGTTGAACGATGCACCGGTGTTCGTATCCCAGGCGGGCACCAATTTTTGTAATGAATTACGTACTCAACAAACGTTCACGATTGAAGGAACTGAAGAATTGAAGGAGGATTGAAGGAATTGATGAAGGAACAACATCGTGTAATAAAAATGAAACCCGCAAAATTATAATTTGCGTAATTACTGGTGGTAGGACCTCTTGTGAGTCCGCGCGGGTAGGTACCACCGCCCTGCCTATTTCTGCCGTGAAGCAGTAATGCGTTTCGGTTTAAAGGGTGAGACAGCCGTTGTAACTGTACTGAGATCTTAGAACTTATATCTCAAGATGGGTGGCGCATTTACGTTGTAGATGTCTATGGGCTCCAGTAACCACTTAACACCACGTGGGCTGTGAGCTCGTCCATCCATCTAAGAAATAAAAAAAATAAAAAAAACCGTTGGACGAATGAGACTGTCTACTCATCATTTATAGGTACACACTTACAAAAGTAGATATGATAAGAACATTGAAACGAACGCGACTCGGCGTTGTGCGAAAGACATCAGGTGCTATAAAAGAATTTACGACGATAAAACATATCAACGTTTCCTATAGATAAATTCGTCAAACATTTTATTGTTTATTCGTGATCACGCAGTATTCAGTGCTGACGTATAGAATTAACGATAAAACACAAAAAAAAAACTTTTAATACATATCTGTTATCGTAATTCCACTATCTACCACTATGGTGGTAGGACTTGTTTTGAGTCCGCGCGGGTAGGTACCACCACCCTGCCTATTTCTGCCGTGAAGCAGTAATGCGTTTCGGTTTGAAGGGTGGGGCAGCCGTTGTAACTATACTGAGACCTTAGAACTGATATCTCAAGGTGGGTGGCACATTTACCTCGTAGATGTATATGGGCTCCTGCAACCACTTAACACCAGGTGGGCTGTGAGCTCGTCTACCCATCTAAGCAATAAAAAAATATGTCACAATTAAAATTTATTCATTCTTATCTGTTAAAAAAAATGAGAGCGAGAATCGATTAGTTCTTCCAAAGCGATTTTGACTGCTTAGCACGATTTTCTTCTTTGCATGAAGGTGTCCAAATTTTGAAATACAATAAGCCAAGGTCTGTTGGGTAGGATGGTTAATGGGGTATTTTCAGGTTCGAACTTGGTGACCGTATGCATCGATATATTCGATGACCGTATGTCGTAACAAACCAAAGGAGCAGTAGCGTGAAGCAATTGGCCATGCGCAACTGTTGTGAACTTATTTTGTCACCATTTCTAGTTGTTGGCAAAATATACAGAAAACTTGCAGCAGTACTGTATTTTTTATTGCCGTCATTGATAAGCGATTTTAGATCGATACGATGGTGAGTTTTCGTTTGACCTGAAAAAGCCACAGTGGATAACACCAGCAAACGCTCATCAAGTATCTTTTTTTGCTTCAAATTTTGACCTTCAGGACTTAGCCGTTTTATCTTAAGAGTTTTTGACGTGAAAACGTCTTAAAATTCGATGGAGCCGGCTGCACGCACGAAAAAACATGACTCATGCGGCTTTACCTCGCTCTGAGACGTACATGTTCAGTGAAAAAGGAATGTGGTGTCAATTGTTTATAGCAACGATAATTGCGATAATTGAAAAATGAAACCATTCCATCAGTATTTTCTTATGACGTTGTCACGTTCAACTATCGTCAGTAAACCGACTTTACAGACAACCGATTTTAATTATCGAATAAGATCCGCTTATGCCGCATTGCTGTGGCTGTTGTGTATCGTAATTCATCACTTATGTGTTTGCTGATTTGGTTAACAATTACTCCACTTGTCGCGTATTTTCGCGCGTGGACTTGACTCAATGCATACAGTAACAACCCGCTTTATTATTTGTTTCTTTTTGCAAAATTTACGCCACAAAATCAACTTATCACGTCAACCGAGTTTTTCTGCTAAGTTTTCGGATGCTGAAGAGCATACGGTCCATCAGTTTGAGACATCCGCGTCCATAGTTTCGAATTAATTTAGAATATAGATTATTTCACTATGGATCTACTTTTACAGTTGTGCACGAAACTCAATATGTTTTTCTAGAAAAAGCGCCATGTGCTTACGTTGGAGGTTGATCGATCTGAATACATAATTTATTATACATTTATTATTCGTGCTTTTGTAGCGAGACTCATATTTGAAAATAAAACGATATTTTAACTCTTGCCTAAACAGAACGATGAGAAAGCCAATATAAACGATGCGAAAACAAATTATATCAACTAATTTCGAAAGAGAACTTCGCTAGCTTCACCTTGAAGTAAATTTTAAATATGAATGAGAAAACTAACGCCAGATATTTGAGTTCGAAGATGTTAGTATTGAGAATCGACAATTTCTTAAATAAGGACTTAGTAATAAAATTTTCTATTGTTTTAAGTAGATAAGATCATAAGTAGCTGCGATTGACAGCTATGAAATTCGGAGTTTATCTGATAGTTAAGATAAGCCGATAAGGAAAGGCATCGGTCTAAACCTTTTTTTAGGAAGGAAGGATTATTTGTGGCCCGAATGCCTTTCTGGTTTCACCAGAACAGGTGGGCGAGCAAAGGTTCAGCCAAGAGGGGTGGGATTTGCTAACAGCTGCCTGAGAGTCTCCAAAAGAGTCTTTGCAGCTCAAAGGCAGCTGCTTCGCGAATGCATCTACTACCGGATCGGAATCGCGAAAGTTGAAATCAATCTAGTCAATGATATTGCATAAAGGTTGTCCTATCCTTCAAAAACCTATTTCTACAAAAAAATCTGTTTTTACTATACTTTGCAGCAGCATTCACCCACCCTTGCAAACTTACTATAATACGCCTTCGCACCAATTTAAAGTCTCAAGTAAAGATATGGCTATGAAGTAGCAATTCTCACATAGACTATTTATACGTTTCTCAGTACCTTATCGTGTGACTAGTGGAGAGCGCATAAATTATTTTACGGTAGCAAGTCAAATGGATCTATGGTTTCTAGATTTTTTATTGTTTGTTCTAAGTGTTGATTAAACAGATAGTCGTCATATTTATCTTTTAGTGTAAATACATATAAGGAAAGCGCTGTCGAAGCTCTATTGGAGATTATGAAAATTTCAAGTAATTTAGTTCGTAAAAATATTGACGAATTCTCTTTTTTTTCCCTACCTATGCTGATAGCCTTGAGAGGCTATATCAGCTTCACCCTAACGTATAGGTGAGCTCACGGGGATCAAACCGGAGAGGTGCTAACACTGGCCCTAGCAAGAGCAGTGCTTCGCAGAATCTACCACCGGATCGGAACGCGACCCACTGAGAAGATCCGGCGAGAAACTCAGTGGGCTGTGTATGGGTTAATTCGCCCCTTCGGCAAGCGACGGGTTCGACGAGGACGGTGACCGGTGCTTGTGGTACCTAAAAGCACCGTTAATGGATCGGGAGGATCCGTAATGACGTGTTTTGGGCAATTTCTCTAGGCATCTTGAACGGCATCAAAAACAAGCATGTGTTTGCATTGCCGGTGTATTTAATAAATTAAAACGGCAACTCTTTAAGACTTTGTCAGTATATTTACGCGGTCCCGGAAATCGCTAAACCACTTACGTAAAATAAGACATCGAAAAAAAAACTGATAAAATTAAGTCGGCAAGTTTTAAAATCGAAACGCACTTATCACCCGTATTGTCCAAACAAAACACGATAAAAGATTTTTTAAGTTTAATGTAGGTTGGATGTATGAATATGTTACACGCAATCTGTAGGTATAATACGGTATTCTATACAATAACTAGGTAATCTATAGAATACCTAAAACGTTATGGTAATGTATGAAATATT
The DNA here is from genome assembly GCF_030267445.1 of Bombyx mandarina. Classification (NCBI taxonomy): domain Eukaryota; kingdom Metazoa; phylum Arthropoda; class Insecta; order Lepidoptera; family Bombycidae; genus Bombyx; species Bombyx mandarina. Next base: position 14,681,715 of record NC_143219.1, on the reverse strand, counting down.
TTTCATTTTATACTTTGCCTAGGCATTCTATACAATACCGACTACGCTGCCGGTAATGTGTGTAAAAGAACTGATTACTTAACTTTTAACTGATTACTTATGAGTCGGGCCCTTCGTCGCAAGCGACGGGTTCGACGAGAACGATGACCGGTACTTGAGGTACCTAAAAGCACCGTTAGTAGATCGGGAGGATCAAAAATGACGTGTTTTCAACCTTAGGAATATAATAATATACATTTGCACCTTTTAATTAAGCAGTTACTTTGCATAAAAATATTATAACTTCGTTGAGAATTTTATGGATAATTTCCTTCATAAAGCATACGTAATGTCCACTTACCTATAACAACGGCAATAACTGTGACGATGAGAAAGTAAAAGTTGACAACTCTTCGAAACTGTTCAGAGAGGTTTTTCGGCAGGAACATGAGTAGAGTGTATTTTGAGGTTTTGATTTTGTTGTGTTTCTTCTTGTCTGCTTCGTCGACCACGCCGACCTCGACTTGGCGAGTCTCCGGCGCGGCCGAAACTTTGTTCCCCTTTAACAAATACAAGTTTACAAACTATACCTTTAATGCATTTAACGGAGCTAATTATGTCTGATGAGATTATATTTATATTTGCTAGATTATATTTGCTTTATAAAGCACTAGCGGCCCGCTCCGGCTTCGGCGGATCTTTAACAAAAAAAATTGGTAATTTTTTTACACCTTGGGTTAAATTATTGGAGTTTTAGTAAGGATCCCAAATTTTTTTCAAAAAAGATTATCGCCTATGTCACTCTGGGATAGTGTAGCTTCCAAACAGTGAAATAATTTTTTAAATCGGTTCCTTAGTTTCGGAGCCTATTCAATACAAACAAAAACAAATCTTTCCTTTTTATAATATTACTAGCGACCCGCCCTCGCTTCGCTTCGGAAACATTAAAACACATGTGAAACAAAAAAAAAAATTAAAAAAAAATTCAAAAAAGTAGCCTATGTTCATCAGGGACAATGTCGGCTTCTAATGGAAAAATAATTTTTCAAATCGGTCCAGTAGTTTCGGAGCCTATTCGAAACAAACAAACAAACAAATCTTTCCTCTTTATAATATTAGTATAGATATAGACAAGACCGGCATCGCGTGGAGTACTGTTCCCACCACTAGGCTAGGGCTCCCAAATACCAGCTACCTAATTCCATTTGACTCTTGGGAATGAGTTCTCCTCCACGGTGTTTCCCGAGCGCTATGACTTGTCCTTCTTCAAACGAGGCTTGTGGAAAGTACTCAATGATAGGCAGTGGCTTGGCTCTGCCCCTGGCATTGCTGAAGTCCATGGGCGACGGTAACCACTCACCATCAGATGGGCCGCATAATTGTCTATTTATTTGTAGATTACTGGTTGCCCGGAGGCCTTTTCCGTTTCACCAGGACCAGTGGGCGAGTAAAGGCTCAGCTAGGAGGGTTGGGATTTCCTAGCAGCTGTCCGGACGCCTCCAAAGGATACCTAAGCAACTCGAGTGCAACTGCTTCGCGAATGAATCTACTGCCGGATCGGAATTGCAACCCGCTAAGAAGATCCGACAAGAAACTCAGCGGGCTTATGCATGAGTTAGGTTGCACGGTACGGTTACCGGGTTCCCTAAGCACGCTCCTAGTGTTAAAGCTGAAGTGTCTAATGCAAGAGTTATTGACTCTGATGGATCCGTAAAGACGTGTTGTGTAATTATACAACATTTTTTTTCTATAAAAATAGATATTTTTTAAAACACTATATAACAATAGATTGCTGCTGGTGACGGTGTCTACGGCACAAGCTAACAGTGGTTAGGACTCCAGAGTGAGAAACGTCCTCCCAATACACAATACAATTATTAATTTCCTTACTTAATCGCTAATAGTCTAAAGGTCTATTCCAGTTATGCTCGGACTGGATTTATATTACTTTAATCTAGCCGAAGGATTGTCTAACAATGTCATTTTATTGACGCAATTCTATTGTTATTGTGCGAAGTAGAAAGTGTGACTACAAGGTTATTCTTTTTTCTATTATTTATACCATTAATAAATCGATATGTGATTAATGTTTAAAATCGGTGCAATCGATGTCCTATTCAATAAATGAATACCAACAAGTCCGTAATTTTGACTCAGAGATGGATGTTCAGTTTCTAAACGTAAAAATATCAGCATGCGACATCCGCCATGACACCAATTCTCTTTCAAATCTAGCCGCTAAGAGCAACGCATTAATTCAACAAAAGTACAATAAATATCTCAAAACAATAAATGCAGTCCACGCTCAATTATCACAACGCAACAATAGGCCTGTGATAATCAAAGCTCCGTATAAAAATAGTTGTATAATATAGCAATATTCAAGCTGTCTATAGCTTTTGTTGTTAGTTAGAAGGGTACAGGAGGTCATGGTCCACCAGTTAAGGTCAGATATCATAGATAGTACAACGTGAATACTAACTTGGAAGTTTGCGTCTATTTTTCAATAGTAAGATTGAAATTCCAAATAAGAATAATTGCAGATTTGACTTTTACCCAAACGATATTTTTATTCCAACATCGCGAAAGTTGAATAAATAGGAAATATTGGACAACTGGAGCGAATCTTGAATACCAGCTTAATACTTTCATAGTTTAATATATCTGGCGTGTATAGGCGGAGGACCGCATTACGTGGAAGGCATTGGGGAAGGCCTATGTCCAGTAGTGGGCAGATAAAGGCTGATGATGATGATGATGTATAGTTCTCTAGACCATGCCAACAATCGAAAACAAATAATTAGGGTCGCGAATTGGTTGGATAGACATTTTGATGGGTACTACGATCTATCTGTTAGTAACAATATTAGGTGTACCAGAAACAGATAAACGGAAATGGGTAGGGTGCCATAGATATGATGTAGAAAAAAGTCTACAGGAACATCAGGTCATACAATTTTTTTTTAATTATTTTTTTTATTGCCCTTTTAGGCAGACGAGCATACAGCCCACCTGATGGTGAGTGGTTACCGTCGCCCATGGACTTCAGCAATGCCAGGGGCAGAGCCAAGCTGCTGCCTACCGATTCTCCTCTTTTAGCAATTTCGACGACGCACACGCGATGGTAGATAAAAATATTATTTAAAAAAGGGAAATCGCGACCAAATGGTCCGTATCTAAATGCTTAGTTAAACGAAACATGTATCTTAAATTAAATAGCGATTGTAATTATGATTATAAAGATACAATCGTAATAACAACAAAATTGTGTTTGTCGTATAAAAAAAAGTTCTTTATCGGCACTACACTGCAGGATTTTGATAAAATTTCATTTTTCCTCGAAGTGTGTAATACGTAGAGCCTTCGTAAAACATTCTTGCTCGGAAAGATATTATTTAAAGACACACACGAACTGCCACATTTAGGTTTTTAAAAAAACTTACAAAAAGAAAAAGTTTTGAAAACGATAAAAAGTCTGGACATGTGGCACGTTCACATTTTTAAATATTAACGGTTAATAAACGATCCATACAGTTGAATGAAGAAAGCGTTCCTACCTTCATCTGTAGACGATACAAAATTTGGCCGTTAAATTGAAAAAATTATATATCTTTATAATTATGATCCATCGCGGCTGCTGATAAGGTACTAACGGACTCTTTGTCAATGTCAGCATCGCTTCAGTGTCAACGTATGAAAGCCGTGAGAAGAAATGCATATGCCGAGTGCAAATTAATACTTTCAGTCTGTCTCAGGCAAAGATTATTTGTTTTATTTATTTACAGTTTCTAAAAGAATTCTATCATATATTTATTTATGAATAAGTGCGGACTGTTTTAACAAAATTTAATTTTAAATTAAGATTTGGTTCCAAGCACAAATCTGATAGAAGATATTTTATTATGTGACACTCAGAATTGTTAAAAGAACCGTATTTTGTGATGTTAAAAGAAACTGTGTGCCTGAAATATATTCAGATACCCAGTGGGCCCACCAATGGTACCTAAATAGGAACTGTCGTTCATTTATATGTATCAACTATACCAGGAGTTCGGCCATTCCGATACTATACAATGCTCTAGTCACGAATACCATCTTTTGTTTTTTTTTAAATTCAAGTACAATGACCATAGAAATTCAGCACATAGGTACTTTATAAAAGTTGCGTGCATAGCGCAATGTGTAATAGAAAATTTTTGTAAAATGCATATCATTAATCATAAAACATAGATAACTATTTAAACTTGAGACGAACGCGAAATAAAAAACCAATATTCTCTATTCTATAGACATACCTATAATATATATGTATTTATATTGTACTTATCTAATTAGCACGCTTTGTGGTTTTGCGATGTAGTATACGGATTGGCCAGTCTGTTGATAACAGTTTCTATGAGTCAATGAAAACGAAAGCGCATACTGAAGCTACGGTGTAATTATACTATTAAAGTGATACCTTAATCGATACAATATAGACGTCGACGGAACTAGCATGCGAACTTATAACATCGTCCGTTTAGATATAATATTATGTACATTTGCGAAATACGTAGATTTTTTAAGAATTTAAGGACAAATTTTGATTATAAATCAATGATGAACATAAAAAACAATTCAGATGTGCACGTCCTAAGGCATGTAATGTTCATGCAAAATTAAGTTTTATAAACGTTACATTAGGATTTTAAATCGATAGAGCGCGTCCATGAAATATAGGAACGTAACTTGTTTTTATATAGGATACATCAAAATAACATAATTAAAGATCCACATTTCATTAGTTTATTGTTGAATATATAAATTGTGTGTGATGGGAATTTTGCCTAAAAATAAACAAAAGATTTTGTCTTGAACGACTTTCAGTTCGAATGTCAGTAATTCCTTAAGATTTATGAGCTATTGATAGCGACTATTGACGATATAATTCATTATAAATACCTATATTATGACTACATTAATTAAAATAGACACTCACACAACAACAGCATATCAGAAGGCACAGAGAACGCAAACACTCAACAAGTCTCGAACGCCAGTTGCATAAAACATCAACACTATAAATCATTTTATGAATTAATCACGGCATGTTTTTATTCAAAATTCTGGCACCACGTTCGGTCTAGTCCAACTATTCGATGCGAAAGCTTTACAACAATCAGACGAAACCAACGTATCTTATCGATGTTCAATACGATATCAATAAAATTGTATGATATGAGGTGACGTTGAGCCTAGACCTTGTTTCGTCGTATCAATAAGCCGGATAAAAAGGTCTTCCGTAAGCCGAGTGTCAGTTTTTAGCGGGAAAAAAGGCCGTCAAGAGCGCGCCTTAGATGCTATCTCCTTATTTTATGCCCCGTTCGCCCGTAATTGGAATATCCCCTTAGAAGGGGGATGTTAATAAATGTGCATCTTCCGATGAAAAACAATTATTTCAATAAATAAATAAAACATTTTTAACAATGAATACCAGTCATAATATTTAATTTATATTTCAAGTTATTCATGCTACAGCTCCGAACGATGGCCGGCTAGAAGTGGATGAGGAGAGCCGTAGACCGGGCTCAGTGGTGTGGATTGGGAGAGGCCTATGCCCAGCAGTGGACGACTGTGGGCTGTTGATGATGATGATGATGAGGCTTAACAACACACATACCTAATGGTGTTCCCATTCTTATTTCTTATTTCTTCTTTCTAAGAGATTCTTTTTTTTTTATGACAGAAGGATTACTGGTGGCCCTGAGGCCTTTCTAGTTTCACCAGGACAGGGCCCAGAGATGCCACGATCGAGGACCATATAATATGTACCCATTCAAACAAAAACTAATTCGAACAAAACCTAACCCTAAATCTATAGAGACACGTTTCATTTCACAAAAATGCTGTAAAAACAAACAAATTAGAATCGTAGCGTATTGATCGTATAGATTAAATATTCTCAAATAGGTACATAAAATTACATGACTGTAAAATGCAAGCTATTTATCTGCAATCGTATGAAATTATATAATAATCGTAAAGAAATGAGAATGTTTAATTTTTATTGGAACATTTATATTTTACAACGTATTAACGTATTTTATCATTACAACGTTCAAGGGCAATCTAGTGATTGCGAACTCAGGGGATACAATTATATTTTTTTGCTTAAATTGTTGTTGGTGGACGACCTATCTGGTGTTAAATGGTTATCGAAACCCATAGACATCAATAAAGTAAATGCCGCCGCCCAACTTGAGACCTGAGTTCAAACTCTCTGTTTTACATTACAACGGCTGCCCCGCCCTGGAAACTGGAACGCATTACTGCTACAGGACAGGATTAGGCAGAGTAACGGTAACTACCCGTGCAGACTTAAAAGACTGCCAGTAACGCCTTAGCGGATGACTTGAATACAGAACTTTCGAACTAATTTAATTAAGGATATATTTTTATTAGGCACGTGTGCCTCACTCTGCCTCAACCTCTTTACCCATACATGATTATTTTTTAAGATCTGTTGTTCTTGACGTGGGCAATTAAATTATTATTATTCAACTATATTTATTTCAAATCTTATTAATTATACAATATTATTATTACTATTAACCTAACATTTAAACAGGAATGTATGACTGCGGATTGCGGCAAAATAGAAAATATTTTCGAAGCTACCCGTACGGGCATTAAGCATACCAGTAAATAGATTGTAATATAATACCGCTTTGATAAGAACGTTCCAAATTGAAATTTGAATATTGTAGGAACATTCTAGTCATGTTAAATACGACTATTTGTTAGGAGGGTTTTCAACAGTCTTCTCAGGAAACCTATGCCAGCGTAATCTAAGAAGTAGGTGAGCTCACGGGGCTCTAACCTACGGACGTTGCTAACACTGGCCCTAGTAAGAGCAGTGCTTCGTAGAAATCTACCACCGGATCGGAAACGCGACCCACTGAAAAGATCCGGCGAGAAACTCAGTGGGCTGTGTCTGAGAGTTAATTTACTCGTCGAGCCCTTCGTCGCAAGCGACGGGTTCGACGAGAACGATGACCGGAGTATCGACGACTGTTACAAGATTTTTTTTTTATAAGTATGTACTCCTAAGTTTGGCGATGAATGTTTAAATATTGGTATGTAACTTTGTGAATTTAATAAAAGAAACAGATGTTCTTTTAATAATTTATTGAAGGTTACATAAGCACGCTTTTCATTTTAAAAATATTATATAGGGTACAAGGGTACAAGGAACTTAAAACCAAAAATTTTGTTCGCGATAAGTAAAAAATAAAATGTACACATTTAAACTGATTTTTATTTAGTATTTCCTTCGGGTTTAACAAGTCGTAAACATAATTAAAACTACTTCTAAGAACGACTAAGGAGTTACACGTCGACATTTGAGTACTATGCTATTTAAAGTCTAAAACATATTTTTTTTAAGTTTTGCTAGACTAGGACATTCGAGACCACGATAACTGTAAAGTATTTGAAATTTCGGAAATAATAATATAAAACGCGAGATTAAGCCGTAAATGAAGTTTTTATCTTGATTTTTATGTTTTAAAATTTACATTATTTAATATTACTTAATTATTATTTAATTTAACAATCGCAGTAGTCTATACAGCGTCATAATCCTTTTAGTGATTAAACTCATACAATTTATTAATTTTCAATTAAGCTATTGGAAGATCGGAAATATATTTCTAAATTGGATAAGAAACAAACAGTGTTATGTTGAGAGGTGAAAGGCTGTTTTTGCTTAAGCAACATTTTTGTTTTTTCTGCAACTTTACTGTTGATACTAATTTTAAATATATAAATTACGTGTCACGTTGTTTGTCCACGATGGACACCTAAACTACTGAACCGATTTTTTTTTTTAAATATGTTTTGTTCCAACTTAGGCCATAGGATAGTTTTTATTTCTATTAATGGTCGCTATGTTTATTAATTAACTATTATTATTAATTGTAAGTTTCATAAGTCTAAAACAGATGGCGCCTTAAATAAATTTTTTGTGTTTTTACAAACAACTGTAATACTGTCTGACATTAATATCTCATAGATGGCGCTGTGTTAAAAATACCAACGTAACCAACGTTTCACATAAGCTACAATTTAATGGCTTATACTCCACGAGTTGCTTAGGCTAAAGTTTAAGTGAAATTTATTTTTTAATAAACGTAATACAGTGAAATCCAATTGTTCTTACTTTATTAATTTTTGGTATTAACAAAACGGCCACGTGTTATTTAGAAGCAAAAACCTTAGCCACAGCAACATGTGGCTGGGCCTGCTAGTACGAAATAAAGCAAACCTGTAATTACAAAGATAAATGTAGCATATTAAGCGAAATGTTCGTTAAACCGAATAGCCTTTCTTCCCTCCATGTGATATTTGATGAATAGTAGCAAGTAAAATAAAACAGTTTAACCACTGATTTTAAAAGTATGGTTGGTAAAACTAGTTAATAATGCATAAAATTTGAACGTATGTAATATGAAAAACTGTTCAAAATGTATACTTTTCAACCATGTTTTTTAACATTTGAATAACTATGTATGTACAAGTAGTATTTTTTTTTAAATATAACTAATCTGCACTATTATTTCATTGTATCGAGTTTTCACATTCCATATTCAAGAGGTAAATTAATATTAAGCAAAGGACAAACCAAGCCTAGAAATGTCACAATTATATTTTTTGATTTGTCTTTAAAAGCAGCCAGTACTGATTCGGTGTGACACGGATGAATGATGAAGTACGGTCTTTGGAATATTGGATGCTCTTGTTGTGTGACCACTGAGTAGAAGTCTTTTTTGTTTATGCTGTAATAAAAACAAGGAAACTGTGGATTCAAATGTAGCTTAATAATATAGAGATTTTTAATAAGACCTAGTCCCAAGCGATGGTCGAACCACATAGCGGAGGAACTAAAAACCCCTGTCAGTGATGCACTCCACCAAGCTATAGAGCGGGATCGATGAAGACAGCTAGTTGACGGAATCAAATGCAGTCACGATCCTTAGCAATGAGGGACTGATTGAAGAGAAAGATAGAGGTTTATTACTAAATAAGACTATGATGCAATAAGAACTGCGTGATGGAAGATCTTCCTCATAGTGTTTCCTATAGTAGAAAACCCATATTGTACAATATGTTTTACAAAATATTTGAAAATGAATGAATGAATATTCTTGGTAGAGCAGTTACATCGGTATCTGCTGCTAAATCTGTTCTGCAACTTCTAAAAGGAGGACATGTTAGTACTCAGGAAATACTATGTAGGGAAGTTCATTCCATAACTATTATATCTTGAGACAGCAGAGTAAATTGATTTTAATAAAATTAGATTTAATTAAATCGCTCCAGATTTTTTTATAGATTCAGATTAATTTAATTCTAGTTCTATTTTTGATAAAATTTTAAGTATCCAGGTCATTTTTTGTTATTTCAGAACCCAAGATACCAATCTCCAAATTCTTCAAAATACAATCTAAGTGTCTAAAGTAAATTAAAGCTTTTTTGCTGTTTTTTGTTCTTATTCTGTGTTTAGTATAAATGAGTCATCTATTATCAAAGGTGGCAATCTGTGCATTTGGACAAAAAAAGTTATTGATATGTCAATACAGATTGATTTGAATCATCTCCTTCAAAGTATACGGTTCAAAACCTGTATTAAATAAAGGTTAATACTTAACCTGTTATTTATCTAAGATGTCGTTCAGAAGAGTTTTGTGACTGCCAATGGAATACAAAGTCAATAATACGTTTTTCTGATTTACCAATAATTGTCCAAAAGTCACATTGCCAGCTTTGATAATAGTCGAGTCAAATGTAGTACCTACATTACAATGTCAATGAATTCTCGTATTCACTTATTACCGGGTAGAATGCCACATAGCAAAAAGTTGATATCAAATTGCAATAACATACTTTCTGAACTGATGAATAAAAGTGATCTTAATTGTAATGGTTAAAATGTTCTAATTATTTTATACTATTAAATTCAATAATTCACCTTATCAAAGACATCGTCCTTATATCATCCAATGACAACAACATGCCAGCTGAGTTCCAAATATTAAAACTAAAGGATGGAACACAATAACTCTCGTTGTAAAATATTACATATTCAGCTTTCAATAAACGTTCATAATCACCGTTTTTATAATTCAAAAATGTTTCTTTACGTAAATAGCATTTATCTTTATCGTGTTCAATAAATTTCCAACCATAACAACATCTATTTGAGATTTCAATAAAATTTTTCGCTGCTTCTATGAAATCTGTATAAGTCACGTAAGACATTTCCGTTTTGTCTGCATTTGGCTTTGTATTGCGTTCAATATATATTTAAAAACAAAGGACGTTGTACAATAAATTTAACAGCAATTCTAACACTCAAAACACAACTTTTGTTTTGATACCTAAATATTTGAAATTTTAGGTTGTGTTTTTGTTTATTGTTTGTATTTACAGTCTGTCAATTTTTGTTCTATTTATCCAACTAGAAAGGCAAAAGTATCGTACCATACAACCTAATCTTTTGTGTAATATTTTTTTATGAAAAATAATATGGAGCGAAATCTTCTTCTTTGTCTCTGCCTTATCCCACTAAGAGGGGTCAGCATAGTGAATTTTTCTATTTCATTCTCTTCTATCAGCCGTCATCTCAACACTTGCTCCTCTCTCTCTCGTGGCCTAAAGGATAAGATGTCCGGTGCATTCGTATGTATTAGTTGTGCATCGGTGCTCGAATCCCGCCGGCCGGGTACCAATTTTTTCCAATTACTTAGTCTGGCCATAAATACTGTTACAAAGGAAAACAAAAAAAATCTATGGCAAATAACATTTATTACTTTTACAGTGTGTTAATTTAATACATACATATAAAACAATTTAAAGTATAAAAAGCTTATTCGAAGTGGTCTCCGTTGGCTGCAATACAGTCGTTTAAACGTTGAGACCAGTTATCAATAGAAGCACGCACTTTTTCCATGGGAAAATTTTTCACTGCCAATCGTATGGATTGTTTTAGGGACTCCAAATTATCATGGCGCTTAGAGCAAGCCGTACTCTCTAAAACTGACCATAAATCATAATCCAGCGGATTAAGATCGGGACTAGACGACGACCAGTCTTCAGCTCTAACGAAGTCCGAAACGTTCGTTTCCAACCAAGACTGCGTAGACCGAGCTTTATGATCTGGCGCCGAGTCTTGCTGGAAGGACCATTCTTGATTATTGAACATGGTTTGTTAAGAGGCTTCACTACCTTCTCAAGAATGGTATCTTGATACATTTGTGCCGATGTTTTGATACCTTTTTCATAAAAGTATGGCCCAGTCACTCCTTCATAGCTAATACCACACCAAACCATCACTGAAGTCGGATAGTGCCCACGTTGCACTCTGTCGACTGATTGGGAAGCTTCCTTAGAGCTTTGAGCATAAATACGGTCATTTTGTTTGTTAAAATGTTGCTCAATTGTAAAAAATTTCTCATCCGTAAACAAAACTTTTCTATGACCTACCTTTGCGTACCGCTTCAGTACCGGTAAAATGGGGCGATTAGGGATTGACAGGCGAATCGGGAAAAAACCGGGAAAATCTTTCGACGCTCAATATAAGTTTTATATTCGTTGCAAAATCTTCCATTTTTTGTAGTTTAATAGTAGAATGTTGAAAGTTCACAAAACAACTCTGAATATGCATGATAATAGCTGCTAACTTATAAAAAATCGCGTTTCAAATTAACTTCCTGTGGTGGTCATTATTTTAGTGCTAGAAACTTTGCTCTCTTTTATTTATTTGATAATAATAGAAGACGACTATGATTTATAAACGTTATTTAGTGTTTGAACCAGCATATATATTAAAGGTAAGTCTCAGTTGTTATTGGTTTTAATGTATTTGATTAAATAAAAATACATGTAAAAATCTGTTGTTTTTGGGGATATTGGGGACGTCTTAGGTACAAATAACAACGAAAAAGGGGTCAATTGGGATGAAAATACGTGAAATGGAAACGACCTAAGTATAAATAGGTACAGGTTTGTAGGGTTGTCTATGTAGTTATAACAATATTTTTTAAATTTGTTGGTAAAAATCTGGTTTATTCGAAGCGAAATTGGGAATAAGTCTTTATTTGAAATAGATAAGCAATTTAATATAAGTAAGTCGATTTTGCAGAGACATGTAACAAGATCAATAAAATCTCAAGGTGGACAAAAATGTCTAAGTAATACATAATAAAATATTTAATATTTGTTCAGAGTGGGGGTATTCATCTGATTAATCCATGGAATAACCGACACACCTAATCTCTTAACCCAGATAGAAATATCAGCACTGTCGATTGCACCTATAATTGAGGTGATGTCTGCCATGTACTTTTGTCAGTTTTTCAATTTTTTTTATTGATGATCACTTTGTTGGTGCAACTAAATAAATAAATAAATTAAAACTATATATAAAAATAAAAGTAGTGCCAACCCTAGGAAATTTCTCATTTCGTCCCAATTAACCGCAATTTTCGGGTAAATAGGGATTACACCTATTTTTGCATTTTTTGCTTAAACTGGAATGCTAGTTGCATAATTTTAAATTAGATAACAAAGATGCCCCCAAGACTCAATCATTTTGATCCTGATATAGCATTATATACATCAACAACTACCTTAAAATTGCTCATAAAGTTGGAATTTGTCCCTAATCGCCCCATTTTACGGTACTTGTTTTGATTTTACCACCCTATACTTTTTTAAATTATCAGTTAAGAAAAGACCAGACGTCTCTTATAGGCTGCAAGTCCTAAGTCATCTTTTAATTTTAAAAGATGACTTAGGACTAGAATAGCGTACATAGAATGCAGAAGATAGCACCTAGAACCATGTCCCATAAATATGCGACATGGTTCTAGGTGCTATCTTCATCTCCCGAGATAAAATCTTTTGCTTTCGGACAGGATTTCTTCGAATTCTTTCCCTTACTGCTTTGACCACCTTTTTTGTACAAAAACTACGTGGACGGCCAGATCTTTTTCTGTCACAAACAGAGGAGGTCTCATTGCACCTATTAATAGCTCGGTACACAAACATTTTACTAATACCAAGGGTATGGAGAGTTTTAAAAATTGCATTTGGCTCCATACCTACTTTGTGTAATGCAATCACAGCGATTCGGTTCTCTTTATCACCCCACTCCATTTTAATATCGCAAAATATTGTACAATGTATTGGCGCCAAAATGAGAAAACTCAATGAGCAATATATAAAAATGACAGATTCCAAATTAAAATGTAATATTTGGTTTATTTTTAATTGTAACAGTAAGTAATTAAATACACCACTAATAATAAATATAAAAAATTAAATTATATTTTTTTTCAATATAAATCAATTTTTATTAGAGATTATAGCTGAACCTCTTTTTATTAACTCGCCGTTTGTATTATTTACCTCCACGCTCAAAACGCTCTTTAATAATCCATTTCACTTGAGTTTACGACAGTAACTCATTGTAAAAATAAATATTTAAAAAAAAACATTTAAAAAAATTTTTTTTTTTTATTTGATTTGATAACGCTCACAAGCAAGTGGAACGGGAAAAATTGCGGTCGTGAGCGTGATCGTTGTGAACGCTTAGTGGAACGCACCCATGAACATTTATGCAGTGCCTGATATTTGATTGCACCACCAAATCTTTTTAATATTAAACTATCTTCGGCGCTCCTCGTTTTATTTTATTCAATAAACAATACCTACTACGCCTCCATGGTAGGCTATTTTAGACGCCCCACCAAAGCTGTTTATAATAGTAAAATATTGTAAATAAATAATAAAATAAATAACTGTAAATATTACCGGTTTCTGCCTATGTTTTCCAAACCAAACACTGCTGGAAGCCTAATTATGGATTTGTATCGCACCGACACAAATTGTCATTAAACAGCATGTGGGCGCAGCGTTCGAAAGTTTATTTTTCATTTAATCGTTATAACTTTTTAGTGGAATTTTGTCGTGCCTTGGTAGAAGTTACGAGGTACTAGTATGTAGGTATTAGTAGTAGGTAGGTATTAATGGTGACGAGCCAGATAGAAGGCAAACGTCCTCGAGGACGCAGTCCCACGAGATGGTCGGACCGAATTCGATTTTGTCTCATAGGTAAACTGAACTGAACATCAAGTTCCACGATGCCCTCCACGAAGCCAAGGAACGCAGCAGATGGTGGAAAATTGTGCATGAGAGAATGATGCAGTGAGGTAATGAGGAAAGCGACGCAATACAAGGAGGAGTAGGTATTACAATAGTTTTTTTGAGAAATGAGAATTGAGTTGATTGAAATAGACGATTGCTCGATTCGGCCGTTAAGAAAATCCAATTTGAAGGTAAAACTTAATAAAAGTATATTGAAAACATAAAATTATATTGAACATATTATTATAGAGAAAGAAATAACCAACGGATTTTATCTTTAACCAAAAATGAATTCTTGATGAATCAAATTGTAATATGAAATTTTTTTGCCAAATAGTACTGACGCACACAGCTCACCATTCAATTTGTGTTGTTTTGTTAGTGGTGTGAGCATTTAGACCACTTTTGTTCATTGTCCTTTAGTTTTGGGTCACGATAACAGTTTATGTTGTCGTGCTCTGAAAGATAAGACGCAACGTTTTTCCTTATTCTTTGGATGCACATAGATTATAATATCGCATCAAAAGATGCGACGATGTCAGCGTTCAAATCCAAGCACTCCAAAGCAGAGATCAATTTACCAAGTTGTTATCTGGGTTGTTAGGTAACTGAGTTTTCACGAAAGATCTGCATCACGAAACATGATAACTTCGGAATTTAATTAACGCGCACAAATATTTACTTAAGTATACTTTAAAATGGCAAGTGAAGTCTTTGTTAACACGATTTTATTAGCTTGGTGTACATAGGTTTGTTTGTGTGTAACGGAATCTTTGAACGTCGTTTTCAGCGATTTCAAGCCCTTTTTTTATTTTATTTTTTTATTGCTTAGATGGGTGAACGAGCTTACAGCTCACCTGGTGTTAAGTGGTTACCGGAGCCCATAGACATCTACAACGTAAATGCGCCACCCGCCTTGAAATATAAGTTCTAAGGTCTCAGTATAGTTACAACGGCTGCCCCACCCTTCAAACCGAAATGCATTACTGCTTCACGGTACTCACTAGAGGACTCACTAGAGGTCCTATCACTAGTAATACTACTGTTAGGTACCCATCAGACTATCTGACTACCCAATAACATGAAATTTTGCATAAGCAATTTTTTTGCATACGAAATTTTGCTGGTCTGATGACAATCCAATATTTTTTTAACTTCGCTCTAATATCTTGACCAATATCAACGGGATAAAAAATAATGCAGAGATTAACAATTAGTTTGGTGTTTTTTTTTTATTTGTATGCTACCTAAATTATTTACTTGGGGGATGATTTTCAGACAAAGTAAGAAAGTTCTAAGAAGTCTGGGGAAGGACGATGCCTGTGGTAAAATGTCACATTATCGCTTAGTATTGTATCAGTTAGTATCACTTGGTACTTTATGTACCCACCATCCTGTCCATTTTAACCAGTAACCCGTTTAAAGCAAATAACAAAATTATTTTTTTGTGATTGAAGGATTACTAGTAGCCCTGAGGCCATTCCAGTTTCACCAGGACAGGTGGGCGAGCAAAGGGTCGGCCAGGAGGGGTGAGATTTGCTAACAACTGCCCGAGCGCCTCCGAGGAGACCTAACAACTCAGAGCAACTGCTTCGCGAATGAATCTACTGCCGAATCGGAATCGCGGAATCGCGAAAATCCGGCGAGAAACTCAGCGGTTGATGCATGGGTTAGGTTGCACGTCGAGTTCTACGAGTACGGTTACCGGGGTCCCTAAGCCTGCTCCTAGTGTTAGAGCTGCAGACGTCTAATGCAAAGGTTATTGGATCTGATGGATCCGTAAGAACGTGACAAAATACGTTTGAGGATGTCGTTTTAAAATACAACGTAAACTTCGACCTCACGTCTCAAGGTGTGTGGTGGAGGTCACAATGTCTTGTCGTTCGAAGTGACTTATTGAAAGTTCAGTATAATTTACAAGAAAAAGATATATTGACAAGAAATATTGTCGGAGTACATACAGCACAGCAGCAATTAAATAAATTGGTCCAGTGGGCCGTGTGTGATTTGTCTCCGATTAATAATTATTGAAAATCCCAGTACATTTAAATTTATTTATTTTCGCAACTATTGAATATTACAGTACAAACACCACAAATACACCGTAAAAATAAATGTTATGTACATAGTGGTCTGAGAATTTAAGAGTTTATTGCCTATATATTTTCTTGATTAATATACAGGTACCTAATTAATTCTTCTCTGAATTGTGGTTATTGAATCAATCCTGTTGTGTCAACTTGTGTCAAAAGCTATATCCGTACATAATTGTCGATGTACATATTAATATGTGTCCTATGTCAATTGTCAACAGTAAAGTTTTATATTTAATTCTTATCAGTTAGAGATAAGGAAATTAACCACAAAAAAAAAATTATCTACCAATAGCTCGTTATCTAGGGTCTCGGTTTGTCTTATGTATCGAATCATATCTTTGGACATATATATCGTGATTGTGAGTTCAGTAACGTTGAGTTCGTGAGAAGGGCGAAACGAGTTTTTATATTCCGAGCAAGGAATACATTATTTGAACGTGAGATTGTAAAGACTGAAACTTAGTGCCAGAACCTGTTTAATTTTAGACTTCAATTGACGACTTGTTACTAATTATTAAAGGTAAGTTACAATTTGTAATGTGCTCCAAAATTACATTTCATAAGAAAGTAACTAAAGTAAATGCTACATATTTAAATTGCCATAGCAAAAACACTATCAGTTTAATTCTCAAACCACTGTACTGTCACTACTGTCAGTGTACAATTTATTGTGCAATTCTATAAACAGCATAGCATGGCAGGTCATATATCAATAGGAGACTGGTGAATGTGGTTCAACCCTATAAAACGGGTCTGTCATACCATGATACTTAAATTTTGAGGAGTATCCAAGCAACATACTAAGAATTTAGGTGGTTATGTCTATGAACTACATTTCAGTTAGCGTATTTTGTAATGTAAGCAAGAGCCCTCCCGAAACATAGCTACCCAACTCAGATCACAACTCACCGGTCACCTCAGGAAAGGAACTTGGTAACCTGATGTGTGAAACACAACATAATTGTTTTTCTTTGTTATACCATTATTTGCATTCTCCAGACTTTACTTACACAAATAACTCTTATACTCTAAAGGTGCCTCTCAGTTTTTTGTCACAGATGTCAGGATTGCTGGTTATAAAGATAAGTAGGTCAAATATAAAGTATTTGTGAGTCACGGTCCTGTATGGTAACTAGTACCAATAGACTATATGCCAACATATTGGTAGGTCAACAGATGGACAAGTAGCATAAGAACACAGGCCAGGTAGTGTAGGAAGGTAGTCAGATATTCGAAGAGGAGTATCGACTGTTAGGCTGTATTCAATAGGTTACGTAGACAGCAGAAACATAAAAAAAAAATACATCATTTATATATACTGCTATCACCACTCAGTAGGAACAGGGAAGATTGAATAATATTTTGAAGTAATCATTGACAAGGAATTTATTGATTAATATGTTCCAGCAAGAAAAAGATGGACAAACTAAAAACCAACTGGTTTACGGAATCATGCGATATGTGGCCTGGGGGTACTTTCTCATTCGAAGTCAAAGAAGTACTGCATACAGAAAAATCAAAATACCAGAATATCCAAGTTTTTGATACAACCAGTTTGGGGAAGGTTCTTGTCTTGGACGGAATCATACAATGCACTGAGAAAGATGAGTTTTCTTATCAGGTAAGACAAACTCTAGGTTTCTGTAACAACACAATCATACAAAAAAATTAATTTTATAGTCTATAAAGAAATATTTTTTTTAGGAAATGATATCATTTTTGCCTTTATGCTGCCACAAAAATCCAGAAAATGTACTCATAGTCGGTGGAGGTGATGGAGGTGTCGCAAGGGAAGTCGCAAAACATCCTCAAGTGAAACACATTGTTCTGGTAAATAGAAAGAGTTATTTCATTAACGTTGATGTCAGGAATTTGTCACAAAAGATATTCAAGCTACTTACAGTAATTCTAAATTTCAAACTGACTCCCATGTAATCTAATAATAAGTGCTATCAGTGTCTGTCACTGAAGGGTACTACTACCGAAGGTATGTTTTAGGAGAGACAAAAATTTAAGGTATAAAAATGGCTTATCCAAAAGGTTTGCTAAATAACCAAAGTTTATTAACTTATCAGTAAAGGTTTAAGTACTAGTTTTATATTTTTCTTCATATTTAAACCTTGTCTTCGATAACAATGTAAGGATGAAATCGTCGTGGCCTAAAGGATGAGACGTCCGGTGCATTCGTAGGTAGCGATGCACCAGTGTTCGAATCCCGCAGGCGGGTACCAATTTTTCTAATGAAATACGTACTTGACATAATAAATGTTCACGATTGACTTCCACGGTGAAGGAATAACATCGTGTAATAAAAATCGAACCCGCAAAATTACAATTTGCGTAATCACTAGTGGTAATACCTCTTGTGAGCCCGCACGGGTAGGTACCACCGCCCCGCCTATTTCTGCCGTGAAGCAGTAATGCGTTTCGGTTTGAAGGGTGAGGTAGCCGTTGTAACTATACTGAGGCCTTGGAACTTATATCTCAAGGTGGGTGGTGCATTTACGTTGTAGATGTCTATGGGCTCCAGTAACAACTTACCACCAGGTGGGCTGTGAGCTCGTCCACCCATCTAAGCAATAAAAAAAAGGATAATACAGAATAATGCGTCAGTTGGAAAAATCGTAAATAAAAAACTGCTTTAAATTAAGCTGCCACTATGTTGCTTTTATTAAAAATCGTCCATTAGTTCATAACAATATCGGATTTATACATATATTCAAATTAATTAATGTATTTGAGACAAAGACCTATCAATTCAAGTGAAGGTTAGATAAGACTTGTTCATTGCAAAGTCAAATATATTTAAATAAATTTAATTAAAGGATTGATGAGTCGTTTGATAAGTCGTAAGAAGTTTGGTTGGATAGATAGTTATTGTTCATTACATATATCTAATTAGTTATATACCTATCAGTTTATTTTA
Organism: Bombyx mandarina; assembly: GCF_030267445.1. Taxonomy (NCBI): domain Eukaryota; kingdom Metazoa; phylum Arthropoda; class Insecta; order Lepidoptera; family Bombycidae; genus Bombyx; species Bombyx mandarina. The sequence continues at coordinate 14,662,527 of NC_143219.1, read as the reverse complement.
ATATTAACACAGATAAACAAAACACCCATTTACAAAATAATGGTAACTGAACTCATTGCACATTTAAACATTAACATGAACATTTAAACTTAATGATAAAATTTATCTTTTGTTTATGGAATTTTTTTTTGTGCGATATGACATTGAAAATGTCACCCAATCGCTGGGACTCGTAAAGTCGAATATAGTATAATAAAGGGCCAGATTATAAGTTGGTGTTGATTTGTAAAGAAAGGTTATCGAAGTACATGGAACAATTTATCAGTGACATCTCTCAAACCTTTCATAACGTGTTATCGGAGCTTGGATAGAATATTTTATTTTATTCCTCAGCTTATTCAAGGCTAACGACATGGCGACAGTGGGATAAATGTTTTAATTAGGTAATTAATTTATCCACAATAGTCTGACTCCGCAATATCGCACATTGTTGCCGTAGAAGCATGAAAAAAAAACCGTAATTTTATCATTGAAATAGGTGTCCCTGTTTTAGACAGTACTAATATAAGATGAATATATTTTTAATTTCAGGTTGAAATTGATGACCGCGTAATTGAGTTATCAAAAAGGTACCTCCCGTTCATGGCGGTCGGTTTCGATAGTCCTAAGTTAACTCTTCATGTGGGTGACGGTTTTGAATTTATGAAGAACCATAGACAAGAGTTTGACGTCATTATCACGGACAGTAGCGACCCAGTCGGACCGGCCGTAAATTTATTTCAAGAGAACTACTTCTCTCTGATGAAGAGCGCTTTGAAACCTGACGGCATAGTTTGTTCGCAAGCCGGAACAATCTGGAATGATATAGAGCTCGTAACGAATACGTTGAATTTCTGCAAGAATCAGTTTCCGGCGGCCGCTTATTGTTACACGTCCGTGCCTACGTATCCTTCCGGTCAGATCGGATTTGTGATAGGTTCTCTGACAAAAGACATAAAATTTAATGAACCTCAATTGACGTTTACTAGAGACGAAGAGGAAGCTATGAATTTGCGTTACTACAACAGCGAAGTTCATAGAGCAGCGTTCGCGTTGCCAACCTTTGTAAAATATAAACTGGCTTGAATTGTTTTTTTTTTTTAATTTACACAACTGTGGTCTGACTATGAAGTACAAAAATGTTATTTTAAAATATGGACATTTAGAATATTATAATTGATAATTCTTGACTAATTCAATGGAACAAAATTGGCATTTTACTTATAATTCGATGTTGACCATAAAATTGCGTATTGCCATTTGTTTTCATACATTCCGTTACATTCCACTTTTTTTTAAATAATTTTAGTAGTAGTTTTGTACTGGAACTCTTTGCTGATTCCTCTTAAGCTCTCCAGCTATGAGCATTAGCTTAGCAGTGCTCAGAGCTATTAACTAATTCCTAAAACAGGTGGGAAACAATAAATTAAGGAAATATAGGTCTGAATTCATAATCATAAGATATAATCGCCTAAAATACGGAACACAAGTGCCTAAGCATGTACACCATTATACAAGAAAATGTATTCACTAAATATGCCTAAATAAAGGTACTTACTATAAAAAGGAGACTGGCAGCATTCTGTAGTAACAAGATGGCGTAGTTAAATAATATTTTTATATTATTGTTATATAAATAAGGGAAAACAGAAACGTGTAATAATTAAATGGTAACGTCATTAAGTGATTGCTCAATTTATAATTATTATGAAAACTAATTGTAAACGATTTATATTATTATACAATTTTACTGTTGTTGAAGGAATATTAAAGGCTTCTTTTTAACAAATTGTTTTTTTTTGGCTGTTTGAAATGTCAGTATAAAAAATCCGGTATATATCAGAATTTTGGTAACGAATTCAGTTATTATAACACTAAATTTTAACTTGATTTTTCTTTGTTACGGCAATATATTTGTACCACAGAAATAATTTTTTTAAAAATAAAAACAAAAGTAAATGTTGATATGAATAAAACGAACGCTATAAAAGCTATAATATCTAATAGCAAGTACTGGATAGGCGACAACCACCGCGAACCAGACGACATATCCAGTCCTTTATGTCGCGCTACGAGCTCTATGTTGAATAGGGCCGTTTCCATTGCCGGTTGAGGACGATCTCGCCAAAGACTTGTTAGTAATTTAGCTTTCTGACGTTTCCTGAAACATAAGCTGTGTTAACCAATGTCAGGGAAGGTGGTAAGTATAAAATGTCTTTCCCCAAACGAGGCTTGCGGAGAGTTCTCTGCGACTTGTCTGACGGCATATACCGACGGTGACCATTCACCATCAGAATGGCAACAAAAAAGTCGGCAACCTTGTCATTCAAAAGAGCCAAATAGCTAGTACACAATTTAAATTGATTCAAAGAGCCTTTTTTTTATAGTCTTGCGTTTCGAAAATGCAGGACATTATTGTAGTATTCCAGTAAGAAACATTTTGCGGAAGAGCCGTACCTGTGGAGTCAGACCTACATACGGCTAGCGAGCCGCAGGTTTTCGGTCACTGAACTAGGCAGCTCCACAATTAACCAATCGTGGATTTCGATTTGAGTCCGTCGACTCCATTTTTATGTTTTAAGCGCCATGCGCCAGCAGTATGCGGTCTGGGTCGACGCGATTTATTACGCATATAGCGCATGCTGTCGCATGTTCATTATTCTCACAAAAGAAAATAATATACTCACTCCTTAGACAAAACTAATAAGAGTTTATTATAGAACACGTCTTCTTCAATTTCCGTAAGACTTAGAACCTCGGCGACGCCAGCTTTCTGAGCATGGGCCGCGTTCCCGAACTGATCTCCGAGTATAGGAATAATGAGAGTCGGCACACTTGACGCGACTGCCTCCGTCAAGCTAAGTAGACCGCCGTGTGTGATAAATGCCAAGCAATTTTGCTGGTCTGAAAAGATAAATTTTTTTTTTATCGCTTAGATATCTGAACCAGACTGACCTTAGATGCACGTACGACCTGTGTGCTTAGTGCGAGGTTCTTAACATTCTCGATAGCGTAAAAGTTAAGCCAATTTTGTATGCAGTTGGAACAGCGCCCCTAGCGGCAAACGTAGGCAAATGATCGCATTCCATACAAATTTTTGTTAACTTTTACGCTATCGAGAACGTTAAAAAACTTTCACTATGCACACTGGTGTTAAGTAATTGCGGAATTCCATAAGCTTCACATTGTAAATGCCGCGTGCAACTTGCAGACTTCTAATATGTCTCAATTGTACCATTAATATGCTAATTACAATTTTTCCGGAATTGATTTTATTGATTTTTTAAAATCAATAAGCGTTAAGTACCTAAGTAGCTTATTAGAAAAATTGGCACCGCCCTTTGGTATTTGACAGTTGGGATGGTCGCTATAAATAATATATTTTTAAGATAGATGCAACGCTCGCTACGGGTATCGTCTTCTTTAGTTCACGGCGCTGGATCTTTGAGTGATTTGTATTTTTAATAGAAAGCAATATGAAACAATAGGATATGTGTGTATTTTTTGTTGCGTTATCTATTTCAATGTTATCGACGGGGAAAATATCTTGGACCGGAATGTTTATACATATGAATCACTTGTGTGGCAAGTTCGTATCGAACGCGAGTTCAGTGATATGGTTACAAATAATAGCCCACTGAATTTCTCGCTGGATCTTCTTAGTGGGTCGCGTTTCCGATCCGATGGTAGATTCGCGCGTAGTACTGCTCTTGCTAGGGTCAGTGTTAGCAACACTACCGGTTCGAGCCTCGTGAGCTCACCTACACGCTAGGGAGAAGCTGAAATAGCCTCTCAAGGCTACCAGCATAGGTAGGGGAAAAAAATCAGTACCAAAACTACTGAGCAAATTGAAAAATATAAAATAAAAACTTACTCAACAAATCGTACTGCGGCAACCATTTTTCAAATTTAACGTTCTTTGGTATTTTTATCGCGTCTGAGATATCGTCCTCCCATTTCCAAAATATCGTTTGTGGTAAACGAGCAAAAGCGTTGATTATGGCTTTCATTTGCTTTCGTGGTAACGAAGAACCCTTCACTAATGACCCGAAACTGAATATTATGAAGCCTTCTTCTGCATTCTCAACTAAAGTACGCAGGGGCTGAAATGTTCGTGTTTAAATAAAGTAGCTGTTAAAATTCACATTTAAGTTGGCTCCTATTGGCCCGTATGTAGATAAGTAGATTACCTACTAGGTACTTAGGTTCTAATGGTGTGCAAAAACGACAACCAACCAAATTTTGTCAATGTAAATTCGGCTAGTACCTATACAAAAAACTTTAGAATAAACAGTGCCGTGTCGTATTCGCAAAGTGAATCGTACCTACTTGTATCTGTTACTAAAGGTATTGGCAATTCATCATCATCATTATCATCATTCTCCTGCCCTACTCCCAGTCACCTAAGGTCGGCGCAACATGTTTTTTCCTTCCATACCTACTCCTCTATCATACGCCATTTTTTCGCTTACACATATGGCCTTTCACGAAATCCATTAATTTTTTATAGGTCTACTCTTCCTTTAGAGCAACATTAGGTATTGGCATTTGCGTTAAACAATTATTTTTTTACCCAATTTTAATTTCTTGTAACCATAAATAAATTATGATTGCACTTAAAAACAAAACTTATTTGATTCTTTTTTCCCTTTTTTCCTCCAGTTAAAAAAATAAACATGTCATACCGGATATACATATACATCGCACCTTTAGAATTTAAGTGGCTTAATGCAAATTTCTTATTTTTTGGTAAACTCCAAAAATGTAATTGAAGAATTGTTTGAATTTTTCGGTTTTAGTACTTTAAGAGTACTTTTATCATTTTCTGGACTAAAAGAGACTAGGTATACGCTGATAGAATACGTACATAACTATTTACAAGTCGTTCGAAGCATAAAACTCATTTTTTATTAAAAATTTTAGTCGGGCCACTTCAATTCTAAAGGTTCTACATATACATAATTAAAGTACTTAGAGCATTGTCTTAAGTTTTTGAGTTAAATTATTTTATTACCTCGTTCAGTTCTCTGATCGTCCTGTTATGTAGGTGGATACCGCCAATTTCTATTAAAGAAGGCGTAAGTTCCCTAATACCATTTATAGAAAAATGAGTGTTTACCAATACAGCACTGGAATTTTTACCCAAATCACTCAGCCTAGGCAGTTTCCTTTTCAATTTCTTTTCAATAATTTTCTGTTCTTCGCGCCAAATCGCATACTCAAACCACGTATTATAAAAATGTAAGGTAAACGTATTTATCAATCTTTCGAAGAACGTCATTTTTTCTGTGAACGGAAGAGTCATGCCAGGTATATAGGCGGGATTGTCTGGCGCTCCAGCCCTTGCCATGGTCCATGGCATCATACTACTCGAGATCAAACCTATAGAAGGGACATTATAGATATGTACCACACTTAGCAAGCAGTCACTGTTAAAATGTTCTATCAAAATTAGATCGTATTCGCCTTTTCCCGCCAGAAACTCCTCGAATACATCCGAATTGATTATTCTCTCGCAAATAAGAAGGTTCGATTTAGCTAAAGAAGTAACTATAGACATATGTCCGAAGTAATTCTCTAAGCCGAAATACTTTTGGGTTTTTAAATAAATCTCTTTTAGATCAAGCACTTCGACGTTAGGCGGAGCTAAATGCTGCAAGCTAACGTCACGACGGTTCGGTAGTGGAATCGTAGCCGGAAAGAAGGAAACAACTGTCAGGTGATGTCCACGGTTGATAAGCTCGTCCAGAATTGGTTCGAATACCATGTAATGACTTTTTCCAGGGTAAGGAAACAGACAGAGAATTTTGTAACTTTCCACTGAAGTTACAATTAAGAATAATATGAAAATCTTCATGACTCACACGCGTCGGACACTTAGCGACTGTCCGCTGTAGAGATTCAACGGCACTGAGATAGTACTAGTATTGCCGTTGTTTAGAGTCATATGGATATGACAATATGAAAAATATAAAGTCAGTCTGTTTCTCACAGCATACCTTTGTGAAAATATTTTTACAATTGCACAAGTAAAAAAAAATAAAAAACATAAAAGCGCTGTGATGCTCATATAAGAAGTAAGCTCAGACGGGGTAAGGGCGCCATATTTTTTGCATAGATGACTTTGATGCAAAAATTTTTTTTTAAATATTTATTTATCAGTATAGGTACATTTATTAAATTGACAAAATATGATATTTCGTAGCTGCAAGAAACGTCGATTCAATCAAATCAATCAATCAATCATCATTCTCATTCTCCTGCCCTTCTCCCGGTCACCTGCGGTCGGTGCAACATTGTGTCTCGAAGGCCAGTTTTACCAGTAGGTACAAGCGGGCGAGCACGGGCTCAGACAGGAGGGGTGGCATCTGCCAACAGCGACACAAAAGCCTCCAAAGGAGACCTAACAACTCAGGAGTAGCTGCTCCGCGAATGAAACTCCTACCGAATCGGAATCGAGACCCGGTGAGAAGATCCGGCGAGAAACTCAGCGGGCTGATGCATGGGCTAAGTTGCACATCGAGCTCATTGCCGGGTTCGACGAGTAGGGTTACGAGTAGGTTAGGTCCATAAGCCTGCACCTATTGTTAGCTGAAGGCGTATAATCTAACAGTTATTAAATCTGATGGATCCGTAAGGACGTGTAGAGATCCTGACGCCACGCATCAATCTATTCAGTTTTTAATTAAGCATAAAAAAAAAAACTTGAAGAATTGCAAGCAAAACTGCGCGCCAGAATTGTTTAGTCTATTTTTAGACAAAAATTACATGTTTAGGACCGGGAGCTGACATCAATTTGTAACCTACCACAGTATAGAACGGCATTGAAATAGATAATTCGATTATCGTTACGTTCTACAACAATGCGAAGCAGACCTGTATTCTAGTTTGTAGGGTAGAATTTGGAATGGAATTTTATATCTATACTATATAATATTATAAAGAGGAAAGATTTGTTTGTTTGTTTGTATTGAATAGACCCCGAAACTACTGAACTGATTTGAAAAATTCTTTCACTGTGTGGAAGCTACACTATACACCGAGTGACATAGGCTATAATCTTTTTTGAAAAAAAATAGGGATCCTTACTAGAATAATTCAATAATGTCAATCCAATAGAAGAAATCCAATAATGTAACCCAAGGAGTAAAAAAAATTACCTATAATATTCTTTAAATCGCGTGCCCTGCGAAAACTATTGATGATAGAATAAATTAATGTACTACGACTTATTATTATTTACATAAGGGTGTCGCGACAGCATATGTCTGACTATTATAGTTATGGCGCAATAAGTAAAATATCGTTGAAATTTTTGTTAAAGACCCGAGGGGAGCCGGAGCGGGCCGCTAGTTTGAATATAAATGTGGTATATTATCTAAATAAAAGCTCTAGTAGCTACTGGTAGCCACCAGGTCAATTCGTCCGCCCACATAGTGCAATGAAATATACCAATTTAAATTAATTATGAATAGCGATAACGACACATGACGATAGGAAATTATTTATTACATTACGTATTAACAGTTCAAACTCCATCGAGCTCACAAACGAGGAGATGACGTCACATCCGAAATCCGAGCCACTTCCGAGTATCGATCTAAGTTCCGCCACCTGACAGATAGGGGCGCTGGATGTTATGAATTCGTATTATTACCATTTACGTAAACAATGAAAATCTTAGTAATCATCTGATGTTCTTTACCTTCGAAGAAGAAAAATTTTGGTTGACAGTAAAAGCTCCTTATACGCGCTTCCTTCATTCGCATTTTCACTATTCGCGGATTATAAAAATGCGACCCAATTCTTATTCGCGGCTAAAGATTTCTTTATTCGCGGATCTAATCGGTACATCGGTCCATATTATAAAAATTAGATTTAGAAAAAGGATTCCGAAACGAACCGAATATCCTCTGTAAACGCGCTTACCCATATTCATGGCTCCTGAATTTGCGCCATATTTATGGAACATATACCCCGCGAATAAAGAGCTTCTACTGTATTTAATCATGCGACCAATTTCGCCATGGAAATCAGGAATGCCAGGAGCAAAGCCTAGCACATCCACTTCGATGAAATAAAACACATGTTAAAATATATATGTTTATTCGCTGTTTCCATCATAGCTTTTATTTTTCTTTATATCAAAACCGCGTTCCTCTGCTTCGTCGAGCGCCGAGAACACAACACCCGACCGAACTTTCTTTAAAATCCTTTTGTCGTGGAAGGCGTGTGTGTGAGCTGAAATCCTGTTGATAATAATTGAATATGCAATTTCGAAAAGGGCACATGTCGCATATTTTGTCAAATACGTTTTTTTCATATACAAATGTAGTTTTGAGGCTCACCTACACCCATTTTATAATAATTTCAGTAATTTTCAATTGCTAATTAACAGTAAACTAAATCTCAAAAATTAATATTTTATGCTTTAGAAAATAATCAGTTTTTTTTCATTTCCTGAATATTTTTTTCAGAGACGTGCCCTTTTCGAAATTGCATATTCAATTAAATTTTTTATAAATGTTATTAAATGTTGTCGAACAAAGTCTTAGTCGTCTGTGACCACGATAACTGAAGTATTCAGAATTTCGGAAATAATATTATAATGAAAAAGGAAAAAATTCATAAACTCAAGGTAAAACCGTAAAAGTGGCTTTAATAATTAGTCTATTAATAGCCGAAATCGAAGAAAATAAAGTACTTTATATTTCTTGATCGTTAGGAATTCGAGGATAAAATCCTATTATAGTACAAAATACTACATGGTTTTTTTCAGTCCTTACATGGATGATGTAGTAATTGCCACCACCCGTTGAAACATGAGTTTTAAGTCTTAGTTCGATAGGACAACAACTACTAGGCTGCACTAAAAGTATCGGGAATGGAATATTTCTACTGTTCCTATCATATTAAAATCTTTTTAATTGAAAACTCCTTGGTTTTAAAAATCGAATACCATTTATTTATTTAAAAAAATATTCTCGGTCTTGTCACGAGGTTTTGTCAAACTTGTTTAGTCGTTGAGAAAATGGAATTGACTCGAGAAAATTCAAGAGCGATGATTTATTATGACTTTCGAAGTGGTTTAACACAAAAACAGTGTGTTGACCGGATGATTTCTGCATTTGGTGATGAAGCCCCATCCAAAACCACAATTTATCGCTGGTTTGCTGAGTTTCAACGTGGACGTGTCAAGCTCAGTGATGATCCCCGTCAAGGTCCCCGACATACCGCGAAATTCAGGCAACTTTAGACATTGGCATGAGTCAAATACAAATAATCTTGCATGAACAATTAGGTGTAAAAAAGTTGTTTTCCCGATGGATACCGCATTCGCTCTGTGAAGAGCAAAAATCGGCTCGCGTTACTTGGTGCGTCAGAACTCTCGAAAGATTCCACGCAGGATCCTCAAATGCTGTATACAACATTGTATCAGGTGACGAATCCTGGATATACGCGTACGAACCCGAAACAAAAACCCAGTCACGAGTTTGGGTGTTCGAAAATGAGTTAAAGCCAACAAAAATTGTTCGTTCACGGAGTGTTGCAAAAAAAAAGGTGGCCACGTTTGTCTCCAAAACCGGCCATGTTACGACTATTCCTCTTGAGGGACAAAGAACGGTTAATGCAGAATGGTATGCTAGCATTTGTTTGCCACAGGTCGTTTCTGAACTCCGTAAAGAGAACTGCAACCGCCGCATCATCCTCCATCACGACAATGCGAGTTCTCACACGGCGCACAGAACAAAAGAGTTTTTAGAGCAAGAAAACATAGAATTATTAGACCATCCGCCGTACAGCCCCGACCTAAGCCCTAATGATTTCTATACTTTCCCTAAAATAAAGAATAAATTGCGTGGACAGAGATTTTCATCACCTGAAGAAGCTGTGGACGCCTACAAAACGGCCATTTTGGAGACCCCAACTTCCGAATGGAATGGTTGCTTCAATGATTGGTTCCATCGTATGGAAAAATGTGTCAAATTTCGCGGAGAATACTTCGAAAAGCAATAAATACATTTTTAAATAGTAATGTTGTGTCACTTCGTTAATTCCCGAAATTTTCAGTGCCGCCCTCGTACCCCACCATTCAGACTGGAACGAATTATGCTTCAATGCAGAAATAGTGGAGTGGTACCTATTTGTTAAGGGCTACACGATTCACTACCACCATACTTTACGTGAAATAAACACCCTGTATATTGTTACTTTGTTCCTGAAGCCATGAAGGGTATCAATACATTGATACTTTACACATACTAAGTACTTTGATAAGAAAATAGTGTTTTCACCATTAGTTTAACGCTGATCAATTTTTATAGCTTCTGGCCAAAAATGGTTAAAAACTAATCTAATGTCTCTCACCTTAATATAACGACACCGTCTTTGCTAACGACATAAGCTGGACATTTCTTGCTGTTCAAATAGTCTATGCACCGCCACTGTTGCGACTTATTCTTATTCGTGTGCTTCAAATAATATATGTATCTGTTTAATATCATCTGTAATGAGCCTTGATTGGACACTGTGTATTGTATCACGGAAGCTGGAAATAGAAAAGAAATTTAGTTTACATGTTCTTTTTTTTTATGACTTAGATGGGTGGACGAGCTCACAGCCCACCTGGTGTTAAGTGGTTACTGGAGCCCATAGACGTCTACAACGTAAATGCGCCAACCATAGATACAAATTTTTGTACCCACAGATTTTGTGATCTCCAAACTAATGGGGTCATAATTGGAAAGTACACACTATGATAGTCTTTGTGTTTTGTTTACTGAGGAATTGTCGATGATCCCTCATCTCTCTTACACCATTAAATTCTTCTCGAGTGAGAGACATGTCTTATTTTAAACAAGATTTGAACATTTATCATCGGTAGGCAGCAGCTGGGTTTTACCCCTAGCATTGTGGTCCAGAAAATACACTGAAAATTAATGTTCTGGTGAACCATAATATCTTGAAAGCTGGTAAAAAACCTCCAATATATTCCGATTATTAAGAAGCCTATAAACCTGCTTTATCCCAATTAATAGCCAATGTACACAACTAGATGAAGGTTCCCTTTTTGGAGGGCTTAGGGGGGGGGACATAGGGGGACAGTCGGGTCCCCCTTGGGGTACTAGACCCATCGCACAGTAAATAAAGTAAGATTTGCATCAAATTTTTCACATTCTATCTTCAACATCATTTTTATGAGAACTATCTTTATAAATATAAGTTTACAGTAAAAAGAGCAGTTAAGTTTAGTCTTTACACTTTATTATTTAAAGATCAAATTTCTGAAGACAAGAGCCATGGGCTTTCTCGTTATGTGACGATTTCTATCAGTCAACGTCTATCGAAAGCCGCCTTAGCAACTTTATTCCTTTAAAAATATTAAGAATTATTGAGATGTTTGAAAATTTTCTCTATTGAACTATTTAGAGCATACACACCTTTTGCATTGTTACTAAATAGAGTAGTGATATTTTTATCCGAATTAGGTAAAGTTTCATTTTCGTTTGTATCATCAGCGTTTTGATCCTGTTTAATCGTCTCTTCGTACGTGTGATCCGTTACATGTTGTAATAGCTGTTCTTTGCATTCTACCACTGAATAACTGGAAAATAATTTTATTAAGTTTAGATATTTTGAATACTGTTACTGTCTTTTTTTTTATGGCTTAGATGAGTGGACGAGCTCACAGCCCACCTGGTGTTAAGGGGTTACTGGAGCCCATAGACATCTACAGCGTAAATGCGCCACCTTGAGATATAAGTTCTAAGATCTCAGTATAGTTACAACGGCTGCCCCACCCTTCAAACCGAAACGCATTACTGCTTCACGGCAGAAATAAGCAGGGAGGTGGTACCTACCCGCGCGGACTCTCAAGAGGTGCTACCAGTAAGCAGTAAAAATAAATGAAAAAATTATCATCATTTTTTATTTACATAGTCACTTTAGCATTACATACTTTTTTAATGATTTATTTGGATGATTGATTTAACAGCATACCTAGTGTTACGGTAGTATCTTTTTGGCGAGCTAACAATATTTCCTACCACATACCAGTACATTAGTATAATTCTCAGAGAATGCCACTACCAAATGTCCAGCAATTTCTTTAATAATCTCTGACAACACTCATGTGAAGATGGATGATGCTAATCTAGGCCAGCGCCACTCAGCCATGTATTTATATAATTTACCTGTCATCATCTATTATATAAGGTTTTTCATCCATGGTCAAATTTGATATCTCTAAGTAACATGTACCCTCTTCTAAAGCCTCAATCTGTGAATTTTCATCATTGTAATCATGTTCTTGTGTGCTCATCTCGTCCTCAACATCAGGCTCTTGAACAGATGTAATTTCGGGTAATTTCTGAAACCAACTTTTTCATAATTAGAATTCTTGAACAATAAAAAAAAAATCTAATTGATTCGAAATTTGATTTCTGAAAGTGATTAGAATTATGTGCTACTAAGCAAGCAACTGCATGTTATCTATACAATATATTATTATACTAATAATATAAATGTCAATGTGTGTTTGTTTGTTTATTCTTCTTTCACATTGAAATGCAGCAACACATTAATATTAAATACCTTTTTTAAAGCGATAATTTTATGTTAGGAGAGCGACATAAGCTACTTTTAATCTCCAAAAAAAGTCTCATTCCCACAGGATACTATTAGAAAAAGTAAATATACTTAAAAAAAAAAACTTTTCCTTGACCAGCTGTGGGTAACAACTAATGAAATATAAAACGAACTATATTTATAAAGCAATTACAAGGAAATTTAATCTTTATCCTCATGAACAGTTAGTACGTAGGTCAGACAATTGTGGTATAATCCATTCACAGATTATCACAAGCCTGATGAACACATGAACAAGGAGCCTTACCAATCTATATTAATGAAACTTTGTCAATAAGAAATGTGCTACAAGTTAACATGACCACTGTAAACTAATTGAATAAACATTCCTTCAAAGAGTATATAAGGCAAAAAGTTTTCAAATAATCCGATTCCTACAGACATTTTGTTTTAATAAATATAAATACACTACCATGTCTTCAAGTCCTTTTATCTTCAATTCTTTAGCTGCCTCAATCAGCTCCAATAGGTTCTCAACGTTGATGTACACTTCTCCGGTGTATATGTACTCCAGTATCAAGCTTAAAGTTGTGTATGATACTTTCTGTAAGTTTTAATTCGGTTAGTATGAATGACCTTTCTGTTCACTTCACTATGAAAACACGTAAAGGAGTGTTCTCCGAAAGGACAACAACAACAGTAATGAGAACATACTCACATTGAGAAACACAACTGGATGTTGACATGGTGCTGAAGCCAGGAGATCCTTGAAATATGGACTAGACAGAGCGATTATGACTTGGTGTACTTTCACAAAATGACCTTCGGCTGCTAGTGTCATGTCAACAAATTCATTGTTCTGAAACAAGCATTAAGAATGAATGTCAACTGTTTTCAGTTATAGTTATGTATATAGTTATATAGTAGCATAGTTTTTTTTTTATTGCTCAGTTGGGTGGATGAGCTCACAGCCCACCTGGTCTTAAGCGGTTCCTGGAGCCCATAGACATCTACAACGTAAATGCGCCACCCACCTTGAGATACAAGTTCTAAGGTCTCAAGTATATCTGTTAGGCCACGACGACTTTATATAAGTTCTAAGATCTCAGTATAGTTACAACGGCTGCCCCACCCTTCAAACCGAAACGCATTACTGCTTCGAGGCAGCAATAGGCAGGATGGTGGTACCTACCTGCGCGGACTAACAGGAGGTCTTACCACCAGTAATTACGCAAATTATAATTTTGTGGGTTGTTTTGTATTACAAAATTTTTTGTGCTGAGAACTCTCCAATAATTTGTAATATAATTCAATTCAGGTTCAGGTACTCATCACAGCTACTAGAAGACTGTCGCCAGTTCAGATATGTTTTTTTCATAAATGAAGGATGGATTTAAATTTGTTGAATTGATCATATCAAGTAAATTTTGTTAGGTTTTATTTTCAGTAATAGTTTACAATTTTCAGGTGCCTTTAGACAGTTAGCTGTGAGTAATTATAATAATCTATAATATAAATATAATGTCTATGTGAGTTTTAATCACCTTTTGGCTTAAGTACAGAGACTCAATTATACTAAATGAAATTATTTTTTCTCCATTTAATTCATTTTTATACATTCAGGACTCATGAAATCAGTTTTGTTGAGGTTTCACTATTTTAAACATTTGCTTTTGGTTCATTGATTTGCCATTATGTATTAAATTTTAATTTAAGCTGAAATATTTTTAGCAATTCTAGAACAAAAGATTTCTAATAGTGGTAAAGTGTCAAAAAGTTTATTTCATAAGAATTTAATCAATAAATTATTATATTAAGTAATTTTGACTTCTAATACTAATAACAACTTGTAATTTTGAATTCTACCCTCTATTGAGGATGCTATCTTGTTCCTGAATCTGTTACTAGGGCACGGAATATTTTTTTGAGATCAAAAATTCTGACATTGTTTTGTATTGGCATTATTTCTTCTTCTGAGTCGGTTCATTGCTGCAGGTCGAGTCTAGTTTGAAATGTTGATCGCTTGATGCACTATATTATCAGAATATTCTTTAATGTTATGTGCGGACAATAGAACTGATAGTATGATGAGATAAACAGAAGTGGCAATCAAATCTTATGGTAACCAAATTAAGCCAAGTAACATTTTATTGTAGGGTCTTCTAGGTCGTTAGAAATGATGATAATTTAGTCAATTTGTTAGATTTCATAACATTGAATTAATTGTAATTAGAAACAACTGATTTGAATTGAAAAGTAGGTAGGTATATAAATCAAAAACAAGAACAATTTAATTTTATATTAAGTACCTGCTGTAGGCTACTTAATCCGGTACACATATTTCTTTTATGACTTTCCCACGTTAGTGAGAACTGAGATTGTGCCATTGTGTTTTCAATTTATTACTTCACCAATCACTTTTTCTATTTTAATTTTTTTATAAATAATTAATTGTGTACAACCAACGATGTAGGTACTTCCACAGATTTTTTAAATATTTTTTTAAGGGATTTTATGACCTGGTAACTAAGACCTTTAGGTCAAGTCTAATTTTAATGATAACTTTTTTATATGAAAAATGATATTATGAAATGAAATGAGTAGATATGGGATGAAGTATAATCTCGGGAAAATTGTGGTCATTTACTGAGACTTTTTCAGTGGACTTTTTGGAGGATCCCGAGAAGTTACGTTCAGCGGCTTTGTTTCATTTTCCCACATTTGTGCACTTACACAGACATTAAACAGTTAATAAACCAGCGTTATTACACATTTAAACCTGAAGAAACACGAAATAGACTAAATAAAACAAATGACAAAACTTCACTCCTCGCGTTCCCGCCAAAAAGTACTACCACAGATATATATACCATAGATTATACACATAATAATTGAGATAAAATAATTAAACTGTAATCGCACCAGCCCGATTTTTCAAAGAAGACAATTAAAATATCTATGAAGAAGACGAAAATAATATTACCTAAATACTATTAAATGAGTCGTCTATTATCAAAGGTGGCAATCTGTGCATTTGGACAAAAAAATGTTATTGATATGTCAATACAGATTGATTTGAATATAATCGTCTCCTTCAAAGAATACGGTTCAAAACCTGCATTAAATAAAGGTTAATACTTAACCTGTTATTTATCTAAGATGTCGTTCAGAAGAGTTTTGTGACTGCCAATGGAATACAAAGTCAATAATTCGTTTTTCTGATTTACCAATTGTCCAAAAGTCACATTGCCGGCTTTGATAATAGTCGACTCAAATGTAGGTACTTATATTCTACTCATTTTACTTCGCATCGCACTGCAAAAATCATCAAAGTTAAGGGGAGAAGATGTCGTTTAAGCAAAGAGCACTACAACCACAAGTTTGCTTATTTGAAGAAAAGCAATAAGAATAAATTATTAGATGTGCGTGATGTAAAATAGCATAACGTGCAATTGATTATAAATGGAACTTAATCAGTAAAAGTGCAATGTGTGGAGAATTAATAAAAATCGAATAAAGTGGCTTTTCCGCTTCTTTCAAAAAGTGAAGTGTTAGTAAATTGTAATCGTTTTATTAAATTGCTATTTAAAAATCATCATCATCATGTCATCTCAATTTATTCCATTTCAATTTATTCATTAGCATCCTATCCTATAAATGAGCTTTATTTCTTTTCACTCTATTTCATTTTTCAATTAAAGTTTAGTTGTTTAAGTATTTAATAAGACTAGCATCAGTAGCATTGCAACAAGTCGATAGTCATGTTTCAAAAAAAGAAGAAGTCAGTAGCTTGTGCATGAAAAATAAAGTATAAAAAATCTAACGCTCTTCGCCGATGACACGACTATCTACTACTCGTGCACGAAGAACTCGTTATTGCATCGGCGACCTCAGACCGCAGCAACCACCAGTGGACAGTGGTTCCGAAAGTGGCGCATCGATATCAACACCACGAAAAGCACAGCGGTGCTCTTCAAAAGGGGCCGCCCTCCAAATAGCACGTGGAACATTTTCACTCCCGAATAGGCGCGTAAACACCATTCGCCCCATCACTATGCTCGACCAACCCATACCATTGGCCCCGAAGGTCAAATATCTAGGCGTCACTCTCGACAGAGGGATAACATTCCGCCCCCACATTAAGTCATTACGGATGCGGTCATGAGTCATGACCTATGCAAGTGTAGTGTTCACTGACGCGGCCCGCATAAGCTTGAAACCCCTCCAAATAATACGTTTTTGCAGGATAGTCGCCGGAGCCCCATGGTTTATATGAAACGTGGACCTCCAAAACAATATAGACCTAGATTCCATCAGTAAGTATTTATAATCGGCATCAGTGCGCCATTTCGAAAAAGCGGTACGACACGAGAATCCCCTCAACGTGGCCGTCGCCGCACCGGAAACTATATTCCCGATCCTGCGGACCGAATGGTAAACAGTCGACGTCGCCCAAAACACGTCATTTCGGATCCACCCGATCCAATAATGGTGCTTTTTACCTCAAGCATCGGTCATCGTTCTCGTCGAACCCGTCGCTTAGGAACGAACCGAACTTGCGACGAACGGTTCGGCAACTAAATTTACCCACAAACACAGCCCACTGAGTTTTTCACCAGATCTTCTCAGTGGGTTGCGTTCAATTTCTTTCCAAAAGTCTCTGTAAATAACCACCATTTTATTGAGGCTATTATAATAAAACAATGTTTTCAAGACATAGCATAAAATATATAATAATGATAGATGGTAAAAATGACAATGTGTTCGAAGTATATTTCAAATAATGGAATATGAAAAAGAAGGTTACAACATTCCTCCCCATCTACATCTCGTTGATCAGACGGCGGGGTGCCTGTATACGTCGATTACTTCGACGCGGAGCAAATGGCACAGGAGTGGAGACCGGAGCAGGTGAGGAGTATAACTTCGAATGCTGTGAAGGTGAATTTGGAGAAATTTGTACATTTGTAGGTGACTGCGGTGTAGGTAATGGTACTGCTGCCGAATTCTTGTTTTTAGTTAGCCTTTCGTTAATTGTTGTTTCCATTCCAATATCTGGAGAAGCAGTCGCCGGCAGCATAGAAGAATGCGCCCTTTCATTCCTCGGGGTTTCTAAGGTGGAGGACTCGCGTGGCCTGATGTGATCAGCGTGCCTTCGTTTTTCTAGTCCTCCTGGTGTTGAAACAATATATGAATATTTATGTTTTCGGGATGTAATTACCGCTGGTTCCCATATTTTATCATTGCGTGTTTTAATATATACTTGGTCACTTGGTCGGTAACTCGGTGATGTGGTACGAATGTTTTCTTTTACTTGTAAATACTGCATTAATCTTCTTTTGTCTGGCCGAATGTTGGAAAGTATGCAATTCAATTGTCGTCCAAACATCATCTCAGCTGGAGATTTACCAGTGGACGAGTGCGGAGTGTTTCTGTATGTAAACAAAAATTCTAATAGTCGGCGCTCGAGATTTGTGTTGTCTACCGATGCCATTCTATTTTTGAATGTTCTGACTAAACGTTCTGCCAGCCCATTTGTCCGAGGATGATATGGAGATGATGTGACATGTAAAATAGATTGTTTTGTGCAATATTCTTTAAATTCATAAGATGTAAATTGAGGTCCATTATCAGTTATAATCATTTTTGGTAAGCCAAATGTACAAAATATGTTATCTAATGTAAGACAAAGTGATCTGGTGTTGATGTGTTTCATCGGTCGTATTTCCACCCATTTGGAGAGAGCGTCGCACAATACCAACCAATACGATCCTTCGAATGGTCCAGCAAAGTCGATATGGATTCTCTCCCATACTTCTTCTGGTATGGACCAGGAAAATACAGGAAGTTCAGGATTACAAGGGCGGTTCTGTTGGCATCTGGTACATTTCTTGACAAATAATTCTATGTCTTCGTCAAGGTTAGGCCACCAAACATAGTAACGTGAAAGTGCTTTCATAGCAGAAATGCCAGGATGTCCTCGATGAAGGTATGTAAGAATGGCTTTTCGGAGTGCTGTGGGTATAACGATGCGTCCTTGCCTCATGAGTATCTTATTCTCAACAGATAATTCAGTCCGGTTTCTGTAGAATGGTTTCATTTCTGGATTGTATTCTGATTCTCTCCAGCCGGTTTTTAAATTTTGACAAACTTTTGTGAGTATATGATCCTTTGAAGTTGTTTTCATAAGTAACTGTTCTGATAGATTAAGGTCAGTCATTCGAGTGCTCAAAAGACGTAGATCTATTTTATCTACAAGCCCTTCTGTCTCGGAGGGTTCAGTTTCAGGGTTTGGTAATCTGGAAAGGCAATCAGCTAATGTGTTATTTTCACCTTTCCTGTAGTAAATGTCATATTGATAACTTCCCACTACTAGAGCCCATCTTACCAATCGGTTATTGGCTAGTTTAGGAAGGTTGCGGTGTGCACCCATAATATGTATAAGAGGCTTATGGTCCGTAACTAGATTAAATTTCGTTCCTCTCAAGTACTGATCAAATTTTTTTATACCAAATACTATTGCTAAAGCTTCACGATCAATAACGGAATATTTCATTTCCGCTGGTCGTAGTTTCCTTGAAGCAAAAGCAATTGGTTGTTCTATGTTCGAGTCCTTGTGGAATAATACTGCACCCAATCCCTTTTCGGAAGCGTCACATGCTAAATAAAGGGGACGTTTCTCGTCAAATGCAATTAATGGTTGTGAAGAAGCTATGCATTTCTTTGTATCTTCAAATATTCTGTTTTCATGATCAGTCCAACGCCATCTATTTTTTTCACTAGTTAGATCGTGAAGATCCGAACAAATCCCGTGAAGATGTGGTACAAACCGTTCGTAAAAGTTAACTAGTCCTAAAAATGATCGTAGTTCTTTTGCATTACACGGTGCTGGGGCCTTAGTTATGGCATCAATTTTAGATTTGGTTGGGTGGATGCCATGTTTATCTATTATGTGACCTAGGTATTCAATCTGATTCTGTAAGAAATTACATTTCTTTAAGTTAACTTTTAGGCCAGCGTTTTGTAAGCGATCGAATACAATAGATAAAGTTTGTAAATGTTCTGAAAGATCTTTCCCTGCTATAGCTATGTCGTCAAAATATACAGCTACATTGGTGATATCGCCAAGCAGTTGATCCAGAAAATGTTGAAAAATTGAAGGAGCAGTCGATATTCCAAAAGGCATTCTATTGTATTGGAAATACCCTTTATGGGTTGACAACGTCAAGTACTTTTTCGAATCTGGTGCTATTTCAAATTGTAAGTATGCGTCTTTAAGGTCTATTTTTGAAAATAATTTACCGTTTGCGAGATTTTGGCGTAGTTGATCGAAAATTGGAACTGGGTGTAGATGTTTATTAAGTACTGGGTTAAGTGTAGTTCTGTAGTCTCCACATATCCTAACTTCCCCTGTAGATTTCAAAATGTTAACTGTGGGTGTAGCCCATTCAATAGGTGTAACATTAGGATCTACTTTTTCCACAATCCCTTCTGAGATCAGACGATCTAACTCCCTTTCTATATTCTTTTTCATGCTGAATTTTATAGGCCGTGCAGGAAGGTGGATCGGTTCAGCTTCTGGTTTGACATGTATGTTTACGTAATAATTGTTAACTTTTCCTAGTTTTCCATCAAAGAGTTGTACATGTTTATCCAATATTTGTTTAAGAGTCATAGGTGTTGATGTTTTGATGGAGTATACTGGTTTTGGAAATTCCATTTCAAAAACTTCACTCCAATGTAAACCAAATAACATTGGTTTGGCATTTTTCATTACGACCACAGGTAGAAGTTTTTGCAGTCCGTCGACTTCGACTGTTACTTTTGTAATTCCCTTTGTTTTTAAGTTGGTGTTACCGTAGGCCTTAAGTTTCGGGGCGGGTTGTAAAGATGGTGATCCTAATTTTTTCCATAATGTCGTGTTTATTATTGAATACGCAGAGCCGGGGTCCCAATCCATAGTGCAAGGTATGTCATTGATGCGTACATCGATTTGTTTGCATTCTCTCTTACGTATACCCAAGACGCTGCATATAACTTCATCATCGCTCTCTTCCTCGTTATTACTGTAGGCTTAGTGCGAGTTTCAAAAATCGAATCGAATGACTCGCATCGAGTGGACGCTCTTCACGGTGAAACGTGCGGAGCTCTGAGTGCGAGTTACTCGATTTGCAGGACGTTTATTCATCTTGAGAAGCAATAATTTTTTCTTTTATATTGGTAGCACGCAAGGTTTTTTTTAAGGCGTTTAATTGAAATGCCAAGCTTTCTAACGATAGTTATAATTAGTCGGGTAATGGGTAATGTACCTGTGCTTAGTGCGAGTTTTTTTTAATTACTCAGTCGATGTTAATTTTATGTTTATTTTGTGTGAGTTTGTATCAGTGCCACCTAGTGGTAAGCTTATGAATCTCATTTTGTGGGAGAGAGAAGGTTTGTTTATGTTGCTGTCTCATGTATCGAATAGCTTTACCGAAGTGAGGCTCTCGATTATTGTATGTGCGAGTGCGAGTTGCAAATTAATGGATTTTGAGAGTATTTCTTCACTTTCAAGCAAGTTAAGTAGTCACTAAAAATTTTGCCGTGAAACCAATACAATATCAAGATTTTTTCTTTCGTTTTTAATAATAATGTTGTTTTTTAAGGTTTTATCTATTCTAATGGTTTATACACATATATTTTTTCGGTTAGAAAATTTTATAGACGTCTAGCTAGTTGTAAATACATATTAATTCTTTGCTTTTTCATTTAATTCTTATTAAATCATTGCTTTTTTTTTAAAGAGTTGTTTGATGAGAGAGAGAGAGCGAGATAGAGTTGCTTTTTTTTTTATTGCTTAGATGGATGGACGAGCTCACAGCCCACCTGATGTTAAGTGGTTACTGGAGCCCATAGACATCTACAACGTAAATGCGCCACCCACCTCGAGATATAAGTTCTAAGGTCTCAGTATAGTTACAACGGCTACCCCACCCTTCGAACCGAAACGCATTATTGCTTCACGGCGGAAATAGGCGGGGTGGTGGTACCTACCCGTGTGGACTCCCAAGAGTTCCTACCACCAGTGAAAGAGTATTCTTTATTGTACACAAAATGAATAAATATTGTGAAACATTTTTTCTTGGTCTTATCGCTAAGAGTGATCTCTTCCAGACAACCATTAGATGGGCAAGAATAATTTCGAAATGAATTGCACACTGTGTATCTATCTATTATAGAAATATATACACACACGCACATACACACGCGCACACACACACACACACACACACACACGCGCGCAATATACATATTTACAGGTACATACGTACAGATTTATATTTATAAATTATATAGAAATTTGAACAATGTAATAATAATTTTGCTTCTTTACACATTTATAAATAAGGATGGATGCTCGTAATAATTTTAGTATATTTGGGCCACCTAATGAAGATCATCAACACTATTACCGTAAATACAATCATTTTATAAACGTTCAACGGGTAAAACATTAAACCTATGTAAAACATAATTTCTTTAATTAAAAAAAGCTGAAATAATTACCTATTCCAAGATTAATTATGTTAAGTATGTCTAAATATGTAATTACAATTAAATAAATTCTATAATAAACTTCTAATTCTAATACTTCTATTAAAGTTACTAAAAAAATATGTTTATGCTGGGCAGTTTTCGTGTATTTTAAAGGTTACGCCATTACGGCAAAGTTTGTTTACGAAATTGCACCCTTAGAATGGAAGTGGTATAACTAAAAAATTTAAGATTAGTTTTATATTTCAAAACACTTATGTATTATTATTAAGAACCTACATTTTAAGTAGGTAATACGTGCAGCAAAAATGTTGGACTCCTTTTTACGAAAATTGCGCGGACGGAGAAGTATGAAATTTCCCACACTTATAGAGAATATAGAGAAGTAGTGCAGATTGCTAATTTTTTTTTTTAATTGTGCATAAACAATAAAAAAATAAACTAAATGAATAAAAAACCTTACACACATTACCATGTATTTGACACACACACACACACACACATGCATTTATACTTTTTTTTGTTTATTGATTTATCAATCTGTGGTCAAATTGAGAATAGATTAATATTTTTTGTCTTTAATATTATTTTTCTATAATGTAGCCTTGGCGACATAGAGCAATGATTATTATAGAAATGATGATAATAGAAAGGTGACAATAGAACTATAATAATGTTCAAACTTAAAATTTAAATAAATTATTCTCAAATTTCGACCACTGGACTACCGTTAGTAGATAATAATAAAATCATTTATTGCCTTTCACACAGATTTAGATTATTACAGGCAGCCTACAAGGAAACAACAAAAAAACAAAGCACTATTATATAATTTCTGGCAAGCAGCTCAACATTTGCACTTGTATATTATTGATAGGAATTTTATTAAGAATATTGAAAATTTATGAGGAATTTGACAAGTACGGATTAGTTATAGATATATGTAGTTACATATTGTAAATTAAATTAGTTTTATAAGTGCAATAAAAAATAATTTAAATGATAAAATGATAAAGCCATACCTTTTTCCAATGTGACGATTAGAGGGTATCCTATTATTCTTTTCTATATTATTCTATCAGCTTATAAAATTAAACAGTCTCTTTTAGTCTAGAAAAGGACTAAGTACTCTTTCTGTCTTTTTCAAATAAAATGGCATGCCTTAAAGTGTTTAAACCGAAAAACTAAAAAAATACAATTATTGTATTACAATATTGAAGTTTACCAGAAACTAAGAATTTTGGGTTGAGCCACTTTAATTCTAAAGGTACAAAATAGTATTGAACACGTGACATTACCCGAATAATTTTGAAAGTAGTTGGTTCCCATTAAAATGCTGTTAAAATACGTTGTATTTCATTTAGACGGTCTAATGCCAAAACATCACGTGCTACCAATATACGAGAAATAATATTATTGCTGCTCTCGGTGAATAAACGCCCTGCGAAGCGAGTAGCATATCTCAACTCACACTCACAATTCTTCATTTTTCACCGTATAGAACGTAAACTCGATTTGATTTTGATTTATTCATTTACAATTGAACAACTAGGAAAAAAAGATGAAAAGACATTTTGGAGGGACCGCGAGGAGCTAAATTGTGTGAATTGTTTTATTTTGTCTATTTAATGTTTCTTAGTTAATGCGTATTTAATATTTCTTCGTGTATAAGTGTAATTTTGAGACCGTCTTGGCCTAAAGGTTAAGGCGTCCGGTGTATTCGTATCTTGCAATGCACCGGTGTTCTAATCCCGCCGGCGGGTATCAATTTTTCTAATGAAATACGTACTTATCAAATGTTTACGATTGACTTTCACTGTAAAGGAATAGCATCATGTAATAAAAATCAAACCCGCAAAATTAATTTTTGTAATTACTGGTGGTAGGACGTCTTGTGAGTCCGCACGGGTAGGTATCACCACCCTGCCTATTTTTGCCGTGAAGCAGTAATGCGTTTCGGTTTGAAGGGTGGAACAACCGTTGTAACTATACTGAGACCTTAGAACTAATATCTCAAGGTGGGAGGCGGCATTTGCGTTGTAGATGTCTATGGGCTCCGGTAACCACTTAAGATTAGGTGGGCCGGGAGCTCGTCCACCCATCTGTGCAATAACAAAGTAACGTGGGTTTATTAACTGTTTAGTATCTGTGAAAGTGCGAAAATTTTAAAAAATTAAACAAAACCGCTGGACGTAGCTTCTCGAAGTCTTCGAAAAGGTCCACTGAAAAAAATCTCAGTATATAATCAGCATTTTGCAGAGATTATATTTTATCCCATATTATCTGATCTCATTTCATTTCATTCCATGCCAATTGATTAATGCTTCAAATTAATCAAATCCATTTCACTCCATATTATCATTTTTCATAAAAAAAGATTAGGCTCTATGGCATGATATTTTTGCCTCTCTAGTTGGAAAAATAAAACTACTAAAGAAATACTCGATCGAAACGTTAAAATCCACTAATTTGTAACACGCACTCGCACAAATGTCATTCGTAGTACTCATTTCGGTAAAATTACTCGGTTACGAGATCACAACGTTAATATGAACTCGCACTCACAAAATAACACCGAGTACGTTTGCCGCTAGGGGCGCTGTTCCAATTGCATACAAATTTGACCAAACTGGCTCGCTAGTGAGAACGTTACAAAACTCGCACTAAGCACACTGATAGATGATGATGAAGTTGAGGGCTTATGATGTCTTGTTATTTTTTTTACTGATTTTCGGCTCCCTTTTGTATAGCTGATGTATGCCCGTCCAGACTTAATGCAACAACTCTCAAAGTGTGCCTTCGTGTTACATTCTTTACAAATATGGTCCTTGGCTGAACACTGTGATAGGCTGTGCCGTTAATTCTTTCCACAGCGTAAACAATGCATTGGATTTAATTTTCGTGTTGTATTTTGATGTAATGGTACGGTTTTGGTTTTGCTCCTATTTATTTTTTTAATACTTGTTCGTGGTGTGTCTTGTTCTGCCTGTTCTCTTGATTGAGAGATTGTAAAAATTTGTTGAAAGGTTACTTCTCTTGGTATTCCGTCTACCATTTGAATTAAATCAGGCCATTTTTGTTTCAAGTCAGTTTCTAAATCTGGATGATTCAATCCAGTGGCAAAGCGGTCACGTAATTGTCGTTCCAGGAAGTCATTAGCGTAGCCACAATCCCGACTAAGACTTTTTAATCTGTTTGCATAGTGCTCCATCGTTTCATTTTGTTCTCTAGTGCAATTCCAAAATTCTGTTAAGGCTCTATATCTCGTCGTTTTTATGCGATAGAGGTCTAATAATTTGTTACAAATTTCGCTGTATGTAGCTATATCGAAATCAGGCGTTAAAGCTACTTTTAATTTGTGGAATATCTCTGGTGTTAGTAAATTCAGAAGCAAATCTTTCTGTAAGTCGCTGTTATTGATATCAAGAATTTTGCATTTGTTTTCGAAAAAATCAATGTAATCGTCAATTCTGAATGTATCTGGGTTGTATTTATCCATATTGAAATTTTTGATTATACTTATCTTGTTATCCGTATCATGTTTTGTAAAAGAGTCGTTCGTCACGCTCTTGGCTGTTGTATTGCAAGCTGCTGGTACCAACAACTTCAAGATTTGTAAAATCTGTTCTTGCTGGTTTTGTTGTGCATGTAAAAATAATGCGAATTGTTCATCGTTCATCTTAATTTCTTTTAACTCGTCGCCAATATAATAAAACAATGTTTTCAAGACATAGTATAAAATATATAATAATGATAGATGGTAAAAATGACAATGTGTTCGAAGTATATTTCAAATAATGGAATATGAAAAAGAAGGTTACAACAGCTATATCTCTTAACATCTCGTTTCATTTAATTTCATCCCATTTGAGTAATATCTCAAATCAATCAACTTCATGGCATTTCGCTCATTTTTCATAAAACAACATAATTTTATAAAAGATTAGGTTGTATGCTGTGATGCTTTGACTTTCCAGTTGAAATAATGGAACTACTACTGTCCATAGTCCATAGATAAAATATCTTGTCACAAATATTAAGTCACAATTAAGTGTATAATCTATGTCTAGTCAGTTAACTGATTTATTATGATTGAGTTGTGATTAAACTAAAATTGTTAATTATTTACCTAATTAATATAAATTCGTATATGTGTATCTTGCAAATACCGTTATATTTACCTTTAAATAACATGCAAAACAGTTATTTTATAAATTGAAGAAGACATTTTATCAACATTAATATGGCTCAACCATCTTTATCGGTGTCCTGGGATGCATACCAAAATAGTATATGCCGCGGTCTTAGTACACTTCAACAAGTAAGCTAAAATTGATGTTAAAAAATTATTGCGTTTAATAAATCCATTTTTTTACCAGTACTTCTTACATATTATTTTTAAAGAGAATCACGTAAACATTACATGTATAAAAAAAATTAATGAAGTTACCTATTAAAGTACAAATTTCGTATAATTTTGAAAGTCTTTATTAAAAATTTCTCTTTAAATAAATTGTACCACATTCATTAGAAGTAAACTTTGTCATGCAGCAAAAGGAAGATTCAATTGTAGAATTTATTTGCTTCAATACAAAACGCTTAGGATTTATAATCACATTCTCAGCGCGGTGAATTTGTGGACATGACACTGGCTGCAGATGGGCATATGGTGCGAGTGCATCGCATGGTGATGTCTCTCATAAGTCCTTACATCAAGCAGTTGATTGCCTCTGCAGATTGTCAACATCCAGTCATATTTCTCAATGTAAGAGCTAAGTATTTAAATTCTATCAAATTAGCAGATTATGTCTCATACATACTTGTTAAGTGGTATTGGAGAAAGATCACAAAGCAAAAGGTTCTCCTGGACTCCTAGACTCCCAGAATTACTAAACTAAAACTAAAGTTATGAGTTAGAAATCTCAATAGTATTTTAATATACCATCAAAATGTAACAATTCACAGAATTACTAATTCAATTCAGCATCACTCATGAATATACAACCAAGTGTGCAACAAAATCTTAATTCTTAACATAGTGCTATCATCTTCATCTATCATTTATCTTCTATCTATATATATAAAAATGAATTGCTGTTCGTTAGTCTCGCTAAAACTTGAGAATGGCTGGACAGATTTGGCTAATATTGGTCTTGAATTATTCGTGGAAGTCCAGAGAAGGTAAAAGGTGAAAAAATATGAAAATGCTCAGAATTATATAAAAACAAACAATTTTGTTTTTCCTTTGATGTGTCCCTCGTAGGATGGATTCCTTTTGTTTTTTTTTAAGTTTATTTTATGCAAAAGTTTGTCTTTTATTTATCGACTGAGGCACTACGAAGTCTGCTGGGTCAGCTAGTCATTTAATAAAATAGTGTATTTTATTTGTGATTGTATTAAGTAGGATTGTTTTAATTATTTTAATTAAACAAAACTTTTCACGAGTGTTAATCAATAAATTCCTGTATTATTTTCAGCAAGTATCATATAAAACATTATCCTCGATATTAGATTATGCTTATACCGGAGTAGTTCAGGTTCCTAATGAAGAACTGAATGCTTTTATTGTAGCTGGGAAAGCACTTCACATTAGAGGAATCGTTGATATGGTATGTAATAAAATGAATACATTTTAGGTTAATATCTACAGGGGGTTGTAAAAAAGTATGGATACTTATTAAAAAATGTATAAATACAAATTAAACCATCTGGTAACTAAAGTAGTTACATAGAAATGACTCTACTTGATAGTGTTTTGTTACTTCAGAACATTGAAATACATGTTGAGAATTGACTGACATTAAAATTATGATTAGAAAACCAGATTACCTATGGCAGAGTTATTAGTATATAATTATTAATTTTAAACTGTAATATTAAGAATAATTAAATCTTTTAAAACTTTATTAAATTATTAAAAAAAAGAACACCTAACCTAAAAGTACATGTTATTATCCGCAACATGCTTCGTCAGAAATATATTAAGATGAGAAATATGTGTAGTGAAATACTGGATTTATCCATGTTTGGACTGATACATAACCAGTAAAAAACAGCTAGATTTGGGCCACTTTGGTATATATTATGCATTGAATAAAACATCCAACGCCATCTAGTTTAATTTTATTAACTTGGAATCAAGTGTTCATTGTTTTATAAATCTTACCCATCCAATCCTGCCACTAACCATATATACAAACCACACTTATTTCAAAAATAACCAACCAATTGCGCTCAGTCTTATTTGAATAAAACTGTTATGAGATGATGTATACAACAAAAAATGAAAGCTGAAGCTATTGAAGTTTGAGTGCAACTGCAAAGGATTAATTTAGTTTTATGTAGAAAGTCAGATGAGAGAAGTCAAATTTATGTAAATTGAGCCAAGCTTTTACTAGTTTTTTTTTTATTGCTTAGTTGGGTGCAAGAGCTCACAGCCCGCCTGGTGTTAAGTGGTTACGGGAGCCCATAGACATTTACAAAATATATGCGCCACCCGCCTTGAGATATAAGTTGTAAGATCTTAGTATAGTTACAACGGCTGCCCCACCCTTCAAGCCGAAACGCATTACTGCTTCACGGCAGAAATAGGCAGGGTGGTGGTACCTACCCGTGCGGACTCACATGAGGTTCTACCACCAGTAAGTGTTAATAAGCAATAGTTACCGCTTGCCAGAAAAATAAACAACTCATTACAAATGCATAGTAAGGTCTATATGAACTTATGCCATAGAACTTCAAAGATTTGAAGGTCTCTCCTATGTCAGTACCAAAACAAAAGATCTCAAAGGGTCGGTGATTATAGTTAAATTTAGATAACCAGTGTTTAGAATTGCTTCAGTTTCAAATCATTGCTATTGATATTATAATTTAAAACAATTCAAAGACATAAATATGATTTTTTCAGAATATTGATCATACATTACCCATGCTGAATGCTCGTTCGGTTGTTCAGATTCAAAACTCTGTATCAAATTCTAGCACAGCAGCAAAAGAAAATAGAGAGAAAACCGAGTCCAGTAATTCACCGAAAAAAGAATCTTCGGCACCAGAGTAAGTTTCTTAATTGTTTACACTGGCAGATAAGCACTTGAATACGTGTCATCTACTCATATTACCAACCAATTACAATGTTATTGATTAAGAGGCGCAGGTAGAGGATTTTGAGCATGTGTGGATATGTGACTTTTAATGAAATAAAAAGTGATATATAACTGCTAGCTAAACAAAACAGCGTTAAGCAGGGTCTTACTTTACCTATAATTATGTCTAAAGCTCGCGACAATCGGACAAAATGGTATGCTGCATTTATATCACACCACTTGCTGTGCTATCAATTTTAGTAAGCAGAGTTGTATTTTACAGCTAGATGCATACATGGTCAACTTATCCCCTACATAAGAGAGTTCTTACATTAATGTTTTATATGCAGATAATGCAAAGTTAAAGATTGCATACGATCAACATGTGCTGTCCATTATTTTACTCGTAACTCTGGCAACACAAAAATTCAAATCGTTTTTTGTATTGTTTTTTTTAGAATTTCCAGAGTATTCGTTAATGAGAGCTCCCTTGACGATGATATGGATACATCGAATTATGACGACGTGCTGGATCAAGATTACAGTAAAACGAAATATTCAAAGACTGCAAAGGAAAAAGAAAGTACAAATAAAAAAGGTTAGATCAAAGGCCATGAATTGAATGTAATTTAGTCATTGCGTTTTTTCTAAATAAATAAGAAATGAATGAGTACATAATGTTATTTTTGAAAAAAAAACAATGGCATGCTTTTTATTTATACACTATAAAAAGTGTAAAAATGTTACTAGGATCTTTAGAAATTTCAGTCATATGTATACATTATTTTGAGTGTGGGTATAGTAGGTATTATGCACACAGTATATTTGTTTAAATATATCATGAAAACATGCATATTGTTCAAAGTGACTATCGGTACAACATACGAAAGATGCATTATTTCTGATGGCATTGTAAACAACAATATTTAATATGTTTTGATCAAGGATTTCTGAAATCTTATTTCATTGATAGCGCCCTTTGTTGAGTGCTTGCCATTTATTATTTTATTTATCAAAACTATTAGATTGATAAAAATTGCTTTCGATATCTCCATAATGGGTGTCTTTTGAAACCTGGGCCCGTACTGGTCAGAAATGTGTTGGACTGTGATACTCTGAGGTGCGAGCTGACAACACTCAGCCACCATTAAATAACAGGTAGATTTTAAAATAATCACCTTTTAATAAAATTATTGCAGATCAACCACCGAGCATGCAGTATTCAGTATCAAACCAGGGCAACTTACAAATGGTTTTAAATCGTTATCTATATTACTTGGTGTATACGGGACGAAATTCAGGACATCGGAGGTGGCAATGTATCGATAATCATTCGAAGAGAACTAAATGTCAAGCTGCTGTTGTTACCAAAAATAATGTTATTGTACAAAGGTAAGATAGTTTTTTTTTAATACGTACCAAGGGGTTTGTGATTAACGATTTAATCAGGCGAAAGTTGAAAATAATTACGACATAAATAGTATGAAATAACATTACTGTCTGCCTCTTTTTAGTTCTATGCTTGGTTCTACTACATGACTCAACAGAATTTGTTACTGACGAAGCATGTTGCTGATAACTTTATTTCTGTAATATGACGAAGCATGTTGCGGATAATAACATGTACTTTTAGGTTAGGAATATTGTGTTCTTTTTTTTATAATAAATAAATTTGAAAAAATTTGTTACAATTTTCACTAATGTGACTTTAGCAAACTGGGATCAAGTCGCGTATTTATTTCTCCTAATTATTAAGTCTTTTAGTTATCAGACATATTAACTCTTTTAGAGCCGAGCTTACACATATTTTGCAAAAAATTGCTAAAGGATTTTTAAAACAATGCACCTTAGAAAAAACTTTACGTAAAAAAACAATTACAAAAATAAATTCGAAATTAACAGCTAAATAATTTTAAAAGGTTATTTATAACTGTAATAACCGATTAAAATGTTATACGTGCCCGCGCTAAGACACGTCCGTATGTACAGATCTAAATATAATCAAACTGCAATAGTCGGTATTCCGACGCTCCTCACTTTATAATACTCACATACGCATTATAAGAGTCGATCTACCGACGGTTCGCGCTCTAAGGGTTAAGGCAACCTTTTTATAATAAAAATAAATTTCATATATAATTGCTCCTATATAACTCATATGTTTATGTAATTTTTTTTTATTAATTGAATGGTTTCTTCATTAGTTTGCAAGATTATTTTCTTTACTTTTATTTATTTTCCAGAATATCCCATAGTCAGTTTAATAAATAATAATTAACTATAATAAAATATTAAACCAAAACTGGGGTTGACGCATTGAAAAAGTTGCCTAACCATTTTCTATTATATTTTCGTGGTACCTTAGAGAATTTTGGAAGACTAAAAACAATATTTAATATTCGCAGATACTGATCTGTATCAATGTAGTTGAGACAAAGGAAATAATAGATAATCACATTTATTGGTTTCTATTGCAACCGCATTTTCCCCAACCCATCTGGTGCTGTAAAACCAAATTTATTATGTAAATCTTACTATATATTTTATTAATTGCAGGATATCGGCTCACAATCATTCGTTCCACGACGCTAAGATACTAAGGAAAGTGCAAAACGGCACAGTGTTCTCTGGCATACAACAAGCTGAAGATATGGGTAAAATGATGGTAGAAGAACGAGGACGCTCTGGCGCCGGAAGTCAAGATGATTCGGAAGCTAAATAAATTTTAGATTAAATACTGTTACTATTGACTGTCTAGATAATTTATTTAAAAACCCACATAAATTAATTTTGGTCATCTTTTGGTCATCCTTTAAAAGATGAACGTATGGGAGTGGAGATAATTATGTAGTAAATGGTTTATTAGAAATGTTTTAAAAGCGTAAAGCGTAGTAGGTAAGTAAGGCTCCCTGGTAGGGGCCGTAACTTACTAGCCTCATTAGGCCTCTTTACATTTAAAGAGCTGGGAAATACCGAATTTGAAAACACAGGAAACCAATTATACTTAAGAAATTAAGACACCTCCATCACGGTCGAGTCAATTTAACTGGCTCACAGCTATCAAATTGCTTTCAAATATTTTAAAATCTGATTTTCGTTCTGATGCCTTAATTTACCTGGACTTGAAAACTGGTATCGATTACTGCAGGCATATCTCATAGTATCTGCTATGTTTCCAAACCATAGAACACTACTTATATAAAGTAAGTTTCTGACTTTACTTTATGCTTTGCATTTTGGAGCAGTGATGTTACCGAGACTGAATTATTTTATTAGTTTCTTTGTAATTATTTTCGCGGGATTCTTTTGATTTATGTTAAAACATGCTTTAAGCCACAGTCTCCATTTACACCACTGACCACTAACTTAGTCTGTTGACTTGGTAGAACTTACTAAGCGTAAGTATCACTTGATTACTCTATTTCATTCTATTAGCTAAAAAAAAAAAATTTTTGTTTTAAGAACAAAAAATGTCAATGTACATTGTACGTATGGGCTATGTTTCTTTTGCTTTTCAAAGAGGACTAAAAACGTCATTAGTATCAATTAAAATTATAATTTATTTGTCAACACTGCTACACGTAGTGATTACTTGCTCAGTGACTGCTACAACGAGATAGACAGGGGGGTGCAACTCCCATACAAAGGAAAATAACATACAACTAGCGTCATCTTACTCCTGTGGCGACGTCATTTTTGTAACTTTTAGGCATTAATGATCTAATAAACTCACTAGATGGCAGATATGAGTTCTGACTCAATAAAAAATGTAGCGTACTTTGAAGCAGTGCTTCCACTTTTAGGGAATTCTCCCTTTTTTAGGGAAAAATAGCTGATATTTTGGATGATAAAGACAATTTAAAAAATACCAGGATTTAGGATATTTCGGGGTAAAAAGCAAAGCCTATACTAGTAACTGTTGTGAATTTTAAAATAAACGATAATTAAAGTAAAACAATGAACATTTTATTTTATGGAGAGAGAATGACATTAAGTCGAGTTGACAAGTAAAAGAATAAAACAGAGTTGTGTATAAAAACTATAAAGGTTTGATTCAACAGTAACCCTCTAGTAAAGTAAATCATAGATTAAGCCACTGCTTTTTCTTAGGGATTCCCCAGAATCCCAATAAGTATAATCCGCCAAATTTTTATTTACCTATTTTCGTTGATGTCACCAGAACTTACTTGTATTGTAATATACAGGTACTTCATGTACCATGAAAGATTATCATGGTAATTTCATTTACGAAAACCTTGTAATTGTCATTTCACTTTTGCTAGCAGTTCCTTCTTCAAAGACTGAGGTGGAAAGATTATTCAGTGTTCTCAAATTTAAAAACTGACAAAAGAAACAGGCTTTCTAATGAAACCCTGAACGGCTTGCTTCATAGAAAGTTCCCAACTTTGCCAGCAAACAATTGCTCAATTTTAGAACCGAACAGTGTTAGGTTGTGCAGCAAAAGAATATAAAAGCAATGCGTCGACTTCCTTGAAAATTCTAATCCTATAGATCTATGATCTTCTGGGGGCGTTTATATTATATATACCTACATTAAATAATATGCTGTGGTTTATTTTCTGTATTTTATTTACGCTTTCTATATGAGTCGTCTATTATCAAAGGTGGCAATCTGTGCATTTGGACAAAAAAAATTTATTGATATGTCAATACAGATTTATTTGAATATAATCGTCTCCTTCAAAGAATACGGTTCAAAACCTGCATTAAATAAAGGTTAATAGTTAACCTGTTATTTATCTAAGATGTCGTTCCGAAGAGTTTTGTGACTGCCAATGGAATATAAAGTCAATAATTCGTTTTTCTGATTTACCAATCATTGTCCAAAAGTCAGATTGCCGGCTTTGATAATAGTCGACTCATATAAAGGATTTATGAAAGTTGTCTAGGAAATTTTAGGGTAAATTCAAAAGAAACTAGGGTAAAATGTGTTAAAAAAAACGTAAGTGGAAACACTGCTTTGAAGTTTTCAAAATTCCAGGGCCGTAAAACAATCTCAAAAAAAAAAAAAAAGTTTTCAAAATGTCGTAACGATTTAATTTTTTAAATCGTTTTTTTTTGGTCTTGGTGTGAGTTATTTTACGTTGTAGTATTAATTTAGAGCAACTTTTAGCTTTATGAGAATATTAGACGATTAGACATTGAGAAACTCTGTTTTGAATTCTCTTTAGACATAACTTGGCTCCAATACTTTTTTCTTCGTTAGCGTTTCGTAAGCCTGTGTAACTATTTTCATTTCTTACAGAATGTTTATTATTAAAAATCAGCATGCCTCGAAGATCGAAAATGAAATGCTATTTCGGATGCCTTGATAACGGTGAGTTGACACTATTTTCCCGGTATATTATTTGCTAACATAATTATTATTCATAATATAATTAAATGAATTAGCACCAACTAATGGTCCTTCCTATTTCTGCTGCCTAGCTATCATATATGTTAAGTTTTGATCAAAACAGTCGGTATTAAGTCTCGTACTATCACACACACACCTCAGATAATAAAATTGTCTCGAGTGGGTGGAAGTATTTATGTTTTGCAACTCAGCGTATTATATGCTTATTGTCAAGTGGGCCCGAACTAGTTTTTTGGAATGATCAATCAGTCATGCTTTCCTGTTTAAATAAAATACAGCACAATTGATCTCACATCCAAAGTTAGATGATGGCATTCACGTTTTGTTTCCTGGTGTTTGATAACTAAGTTACACCAAGTGGCCTGTGACCACGTTCATCCTTCTACCCAATATAAAATAATGTTTTTATTTTTGTAGACAAAGGTTTGATAATGACAAAATTTTATGGAAAAATTATAAGGAGCACTAAAATGTCTGAAACATGAGAATATTGATGCACTATATTTGAACCAGAACGTGTTATGTAATATATTAATTTGTAAGTAAGATTACATTAACACTAAATTTTTCATGGTCGTATTTTTTCAATATTTGTTACATACTTAAGATACTTTGTTTCTCCGTTTCAGAAGAGAAACTGATTCAGCAAGGAATGTGAACTCTCAAGGGATCTTAATTTTTTTTAAATATGTTTATAATTGATAAATTAATAATTGAAATAGTTCATAAGAACTAAATTGATGCCAATTTTGTTTTAAAATAGGTTGTTTAGTTCTTATAGTTATAGTATTACGTTTGAATAGTTGTAATTAGTAAGTTAGTAATATATGAAAATACTGATATAAATTTTTGTAAATAACCTTTTGTAAATTCTACGAGAAGATGATTTTAATTAATGATCAAAAGTCAACGGTCTTTAAAAGCATTATTTGCAATTATTTAGATTTACTGTGGAATATATTTGCTAAGTTGTGTTTTCTGTATGAGCAGATATAAATGAAAATGCCCAAACATGATTATGTTTCTTACATTTTCATTATGTGAAATCAATATGCTTGTGACTGAGTATATTAATAATTTATTAAAACTTAAGTGATAGACAGCAACCCCTATGGCACTGCTGAAGTTTATAAGCACTGGTGACCACTTATCACGGGCCGGGTTGCGTGCTCGTCTGCTGTTGAGTGCAATAAAAATTTTCGAAACCCTTTCTATTATTTAGATGTAATATTAGTGTACATTTAATTTGGATTAAAAGATAAATTTACATTTTATGTTTGCATGTGTATGTTTATAATTCATTTGCATGTAACGAACACCAGTTTCTTTTTTAACAAAATGTAAACTAATGGTTTGTAATGAATGTAATTAACTTTAAGATGATTTTCTTTCAATCTGCTGTTTGTTTCATCTAGTATTACCAAAGCTAAAGCATCAGAAACGTCAGAATAGAAATAATTTAGATAGGGAATAAAAGTATAACTAATGTAATCATGTCTAAGATTACTATAAGCGTCATTAAGTACAAACTATCAATATTTAAGAGTACTTTAAATCATCATTACATTTTTTAAACATTTTTTGTTTTTCAAATCATGTAATAAAACGTTTGTGCAGAACAAAATGTCACATGTTATGAACATGATTGTGGGTTAATCGTTTCTTAAATTTCTAAATGTTTATAAGAATGCTAAGAATAATTTAGTATTCACTTTAGTGTGTGTATTATCTCTACAATGCTAGTATAAATGACAATTATTGTATGACGAAGCATAGGTAGTGTTTATAGATGTAATATTTTCATACAAGGTCATGATCTGTCACGATCAACTTTAAGCAAGAACTGCTATAGTTAAGAAACAAATTTATTAAATTTAATTCAAATTGTCTACTATGTTTGTAATGGAAAGCTGACATGTTTATATTTCGCACAAATGACTTAAGTGACATTGAATGATTTGATTATCTAGACTTAATTAACTTTTAGATAACTTTCGATTTAATGTTAATAAGTACTCTAGTAGGATTAATCTAGAGGAGTTATTGTTATTCGAAATTTTATACAATTGTACGTTCATACTATCTTTTAACAGTAAATTGTTTGTAATATAGGGAAATTAAATAGCTTACAGAGAATTACAGCTTTTTATTTAAAAAAACTGTTTTCTCTCTGTATGAAAAGGTCTTATCGATTAGAATGCTGAACACAATCAAACGTTCTTTAATATTTCATAAGTACTACCGGGAATTTCAGCGATTCTAAACGATAAGATTTTTTCATAAAGAGAGTTAATTATAAAAAATATTAAAATTACTAAAAAAGCCACCTGGTGGGGGGTAGGGAGATTAATAATCGACAGCAGCGACGCCTGCTGTCCTGGGCTCTAACTAAAGCAAAAATAAAAATGAGAGTTGCGCATCTATCTCAAATATATTAAGTGTATAATCTATGGAGATAGATTCAGGGTGGTTGAGTGATCGAAGCAAGTGTTTTGGTTATTTATATAATTCTCGGGTGTTTTATTGGGTTCCATTCCTTGTTGATTAACTAATTATTAGTTTTGTGTTTATATAAGTGTGTTGTCTTATTTGTAAGTATTATAATATAGTAGTTTAGTGTAAATAGTGTAATTATGAACGGCGTCGACCCCCCCGATCCCGGGGGAGGTTATATCCTTGACCCATCTAACTCTCCAATCCCAATGGACACGGAGTCACTACATCCTTCAAGAAAAAGACAAACTCCCCCAAATTCTGATTATTCTTTACCTCAAAAAAAAAAATACAGTCGCGCAAGTTATCGGATCTGTTCAGTCTGTATACACTCTACCAGAGTTTGAGGGCAACAGAAAACGGTATTTGGATCAGGATGTTGCTCCCTTTTTAATCCACGTAAGTAAAGATTGTGAGATTTCGTCTAGTTCTTCGCTTCGCCCAATTAAGTTCGGTCACTTTTTACATCACAACAATATCAAGGACGTTGCTAAAGATGGTGTTAAACGTATCGGCCGAAACCGAGTCTCAGTCCAATTTAAAACTGCTGTTGCCGCAAATTCCTTCCTAGATCACCCAGGTCTTGCCGCAGCCAAATACAATGCCGTTATACCTTCTTATAATGTGACTCGCATGGGTATTGTAAGAGGCGTTCCCGTAGAGTGGACCTTAGAAGAATTAGTTTCTTCCATTGAAGTTCCTGATGGTTTTGGACGTGTCATCAGAGCCCGACGACTCAATAAAAAATCATTTGAAAACAACACTCCTATTTGGACTCCTACTCCGACAGTTGTCCTTACATTTATTGGCCAAAAGCTTCCTGATAGGGTTTACTGCTTTTTCAATTCCCTCCCAGTTCAGACATATATTTTACCAACTATTCAATGTAATAAT
The DNA here is from genome assembly GCF_030267445.1 of Bombyx mandarina. NCBI lineage: Eukaryota > Metazoa > Arthropoda > Insecta > Lepidoptera > Bombycidae > Bombyx > Bombyx mandarina. The sequence goes on along the minus strand of NC_143219.1, from coordinate 14,624,580 downwards.
TGCTGCAGATTTGGACATGTTGCTACGCAATGCCGGTCAAATGCGCGTTGTTTTATCTGTGCGAAATCTCACTCTGGCATTGAATGTAATAGTTTATCTCCGATACCTACCTGTTTGTTTTGCTCTGGTAACCATAAAGCCATAGATACATCTTGCCCTGAGTATTCTAGACAGAAATCTATCAAACTGGTGATGTCACAAGAGAACATTTCATACAACGAAGCAGCAATCAGGTTCCCACAAGTTAGAAGATCTTTTGCAGACATTTCTCGTACGCCTCCCCCCCTTTTTCCCACTCAATCTTCCCAAACCCTAACCCAACCTTCTCCACACACCCAAGCCATATCCAATTCAGTCTCGTACCGTCGCACTTACTGTACACAAAAATCCCCCCCAGCTCCGGCATCCAGTCCAGGTTATGATAGGCAAGCTCATCAAGCAATCGTTATTACTCCCCCTTCTAGTCTCCCTAATGGGAGTGCCTATCCTTCAGATGATGTGTCTCCCAATGACAATCTCCTGGAACTCTTACTGTCTACAATTTTGAATATATTTTCCCGTTTTGGGGACTTTGAACTACCGAACAATGTCATGTCTAAACTTACTGAGCTTAATAAAATTATTAAAAATGCCCAAATTCCTACAATGGAATTGTCACAGCATTCGTCACAAGAAGAATGATATCATCACTCTTATTAACAAATACAAACCTTCTATCTTTGCTGTCCAGGAGACATGGCTTAAGCCTAGATCCAACTTTAGGATCCCGGGTTTCTCATGTCTCCGGGACGATAGATCAGATGGTTATGCTGGCTCTGCTATTTTAGTATCCAGAAATGTGATATTTAAACAACTCTCCCTTCCTTCCCACAGTAATAGCATTTTTGCTGTTGCTGTTAGAGCTAATAATATTTCTTTCCTCTCCATCTACATCCCTGAACCTAACTTAGCTATTCTCTCTGAATTAAAAACTATTATTACAAGTCTTCCTCCACCTATCCTTATTCTTGGTGATTTTAATATTCACCATACATCTTGGGGTTGTTATTACTGTGATTCTATTTCTTTTCCTTTTCTTGATCTCTGTGATGAACTAGATTTGTGTTTACTGAATGACGGGTCCCCTACTCGCAGAGTTCCTCCATCTCAGAATCCAAAGACTGCTGTGGACCTTTCCTTAACTTCTCCTTCCTTGGCTTCTAGCCTCTCCTGGTCTGTCCTTTCTTCCACTCACGGTAGTGATCACTTTACTATCATTCTGTCAATTCCTGATTCCCTTCATTCTATTCCTACTGCTTCCCTTCCACCTCTCTTAAAATTTAATATTCACAGAGCTGATTGGTCTCAATTCAGATCTCATTTAGATCAAGAGATAATGAATATTCCTTTGATTAAACCTGTCAATGTCCTTTCTTCTTACCTAATTTTCAGAAACGCTCTTCTTTCTTCTGCTGCTAATTCTATACCTCTCAAAACACTGTTAGATGTAAAATCCCTTCTCCTCCGTGGTGGGATTCGGAGTGCACTCAAGCTTGCCAGAGCAGATCAGAGGCAGAGAATGCTTATTCGGTTGCGATGAGCTCGGAAAATTTCATCTCTTACCAGAGAATTGCTGCCAAGACTGTAAGGCTTTTATCAGAAAAGAAAAGATTTGGTTGGTTGCGTTTTTGCGAGGAGCTTTCTCCTATTACTCCCCCTTCTAAAGTCTGGAAGAATATGAGACGATATCGCTGCTCTGTTCCTGCTCTTGTCATCTCATCTAACGATCCTTCTGACTGGATTGAACATTTTTCTTGTAGGTTAGCTCCTCCCTCTGTACCTTGCTTGGAAGAAACCTTTCCCTCCGCTTTTTCCTCTAATTCTACTGATGATTTTGAGTCTCCTTTTTCTTGGGAGGAACTTTCAGCTGTCTTGGAGGGTTTAAGTGATTCATCCCCAGGAATTGACGGGATTCCATACTCTTTTATTTCCAAAAGCAGTAACTCTGTAAAACGGGTATTCCTTTCCATTCTTAATAATATCTTTTTATCTGGAACTCCACCTGACGAATGGAGGACTCAGATTATCATCCCTATTTTAAAACTTGGAAAGCCCAGCTCTGACCCTTCTAGCTATCGGCCAATCGCTTTGTCCTGTACAATGGCTAAGATATTGGAACATTTAATCAAGAATCGTTTGGAATGGATTGTGGAAAATAGAAACATATTAGCTAAATCTCAGTTTGGATTCCGAAAAGGTTTTAGTACTATGGATAGTTTAAGCATATTTCTAACAGACGTTCGTATTTCCTTCTCTAAAAATGAGTCTTTAGTAGGTGTTTTTCTGGACATATCATCTGCGTATGACAATGTTCTTCTTCCAGTGCTCAGGCAGAAAATGCTCCAGCTGAGTATTCCTGTGAAGATTGTAAACATAATTTTTAATCTCCTGTCTCCTAGATTCGTATATATTCGTGCTCCAAATTATTCTTCCTCTCCCAGACAGCTGTGGAAGGGGCTCCCCCAAGGGTCAGTCCTCAGCCCGTTACTTTACAGTATTTATACGTACGATTTAGAGCTTTCGGTTAATTCCTTTTGTCAAGTTCTACAATATGCTGATGATCTCGCACTCTATGTTTCTTCTAAGAATATTGATGAGGCCTCTTCTCGCCTAAATTCAGGTATAGGCTATCTCCAAGACTGGCTCTCAGACCACGGTCTGTCCCTATCTATTCCTAAAAGCAAAGTGGTTGTTTTCTCTCGGTCCAGATCTTGTCCTAACGTTTCAATATCTTATGATCAACATAATTTTTCGGTTGTAGACAATGTGAAATTTCTTGGTGTTGTATTAGATTCTAGATTAACTGGTGTCCATCATATTAATCATATTGTTAAAAAATGTGAAAAAAATATTAACATTTTGCGTTCCTTATCTGGTGTCTGGTGGGGCTGTCACCCCTATACTCAAAAACTTATGTATAACGCCTTAGTACGTAGTCACTTAGACTATGGCACTTTCCTTCTGGAACCTTGTAACAAATCTGCTATGAGTTCCCTTGACAAACTTCAATCTAAATGTCTGAGATTAATCTGTGGAGCTATGAAATCGTCACCTATTAATGCTCTTCAGGTAGAATGCGGCGATGCTCCCTTATTCCTTAGAAGACAATACTTATCTGACCGGTTCCTTTCTAAAGTCATTCAATCCCCTTATCATCCTCTTATCTCTAAACTTCATATCCTTTCTGATTTTATCTCTTCTAATAAATATTGGTACCACAAGGATTATCCCTGCCTTTTCAATAGTTTTGTCAGCTATCTCCGCCTTCCTTGTCCTGTATTTCAGTATCAAAAATTTCCTCTTTTCGACATCTCTTTTAAGGCTCTTATCTTTCAGCCTCAAGTTCTTTTAGATCTCGGCATAGAAAAAAAATGTAATTCTGCAAATTCCCAGTTAAATAGATACATTGCCAAGCATTGGCCCGATTGGCTCATCATTTACACTGATGCTTCTAAGTTGTCAGACCAGGGTTGTGTTGGCTCCGCTGTCTGGATTCCCAAATACAATATGATTCTCAATTTTAAATGCCCCCCTCAAGCTTCAGTCTTCTCTGGTGAGTCCATAGCTATTCTGGAAGCACTATCATTCATTGAGTCCCATAAACTAAATAAATCTGTTATTCTTACTGATTCTAAGAGTTGTTTACAGGCTATCGTTGCTAACCAATTTAAATCTAAATCTAAATTTCCTTACATACTTAAAATTAAAAATTTACTTTTCAGCTGCCATTCTAAAAACATTGAAGTTGTCCTTGCTTGGTTGCCTGGCCACAGTGGCATTTTAGGTAATGAAACTGCAGATCTTTGTGCCAAAGATGCCACAACAACTGGCTGTATGGATCATTACAGAATTTATTCTAATGATTTAATCCCAATAGCTAAACAACGATTGCTTTCTTCTTGGAATTCTTGCTGGCAAAAGACTAGTTTTTATAAAGGTAAACACTACGCTGATATTCAAGGCTTTATTCCTCCCCGACCTTGGTTCTGCAACTTCAAAGATTTACATAAACGCGTTACAAGTACGATCTGTAGATTAAGGCTAGGCCATACGTGTACCCCCGTCCACCTGGCTAAACTTCATATCAGGGATAGTTCTATTTGCGAATGTGGTCTTGACGAAGGCTCTCCAAATCACATGTTTTTCAGTTGTCCTCGTCTATCTTCCTCCCTCTATGATCTCCTTCCTCCTGATATTCCTCGCCCCATTGATCTCAAATCTCTTCTTTCCCTTGTCAACTCTCCTTTCGTTTATATTCTTAGTTCATTCATTAACCAAAATAACATTAAGCTGTAGTTTGTCTGTCTTTTATCGAACTAACCCCTGTATATATATTGTGTGCGTCTTATTTGTTTTAGGTAAATCAACAGAGATCCTGTCATCAAACATTCTTAGCTACTCACTTAATTCTTAGTGAATATCTGTGACCTTGCTCGTTCACGAAGCCCGCTATAGAAAGCAGAGTATTATATACACTTGACATTGGCGAAATCTAAAAGGAAACGCCATAAACCTAAGAGATAGATAGATAGATAGACTGCTACAACGCCTACAACCTAAGAATTTCCCATAAACCCAAGAGATGTATAGTTAAGAATTTGGGGAATTGATTACTATCTCAACATTTAAATATTGTAAGTTATTGCTAACTGATAAACATGGAATGTCCGCAACTAGCCGTGGCTTGGGAATCGTATCAAAGTAATATTTGCAACGGATTGACCACCCTCCAGCAGGTTTGTTTATAAACAAAAAATAATCATAAACACATTAATTCGTGATTTGTTTATTTATTAATTTTTATTTTAGTATGTAGCACAAGGTATTAAAAGCGATCCAATATTTAATAGATCATGAAGAGTTTTTGGATTGAAATTACAACTTTACACATTACACATTTGAATTTCAATTGCAGAAAACCGCACCGAAATTATTATAAAATAATTGAAATAATTTCCATGTAAATAATTTCTATGCTTTTCATTAATTTGATATTAAGTGCATAAGTTTTGTACAAATAATATTGTTTTCAGCGTGGCGAGTTTGTGGATATGACCCTTGCAGCTGATGGACATTTGGTGAAAGTGCATCGAATGGTGCTATGCCTCGTTAGTCCATACATCAAGACCCTTATAGCCTCTGTAGATTGTCCACACCCAGTTATATTCCTTAATGTAAGGTATAATGTTGATTGATGTTTTATTCCTTTAATAAAATCATAATAACAATATTTCCACCACCTAGGCACCGATTGCCAAATGTCTGCCTGGAACTAACCTGTTCCAATAGAACATTAGTTATTATTATTAAACACCTATTAATGCAGTGACGGGCTTTTGTAATTTTTACAGCCTTTGATCAATAAATAACCAAACAAAATCAATAGACTTACTAAAGATTTGAAGTCATCGTGGCTTAAAAGATAAGACGTATTTGAATCCCCCAGGCGGGTACCAATTTTCTAATGAAATACGTACTTAACAAATGTTTATGATTGACTTCCATGCTGAAGGGATCAAATCGTGTAATAAAAAGCAAACCTGCAAAATTATAATTTGCATAATTACTGGTGGTAGGACCTCTTGTGAGTCCGCATGGTTAGGTACCACTACCCTGCCTATTTCTGCAGTGAAGAAGTAATGAGTTTCGTTTTGAAGGGTGGGGTAGCCACTGTAACTATACTGAGACCTTGGAACTTATATCTCAAGGTGGGTGGCGCATTTACTTTGTACATATCTATGGGCTCTAGTAAACACTTAACACCAGGTGGGCTGTGAGCCCGTCCACCCATACTAGCAATAAAAAAAAACATATCAGTAACTGAGATCTAACTTCATAAAATAAAGGTAAAAGGAAAATAAAGACTGAAATGAAAACTTGAACTACACAGGATATATCATATGAGGTTTTACAAGCAATCTTACAGTATATTTACACTGGAGAGGTGATAGTCAGCAAGGAGAACTTTAAGTCATTCATGAGAGCTGGGAGAGCACTCCGCATCAGAGGCTTGGACGATGTGGTTTGTAAATATTCTCTATATAAATTTTTTATTGCTTAGATGGGTGGACGAGCTCACAGCCCACCTGCTATTAAGTGGTTACTGGAGCCCATAGACATTTACAACGTAATTGCACCATCCACCTGGAGATATAAGTTCTAAAGTCTCAGTATAGTTACAATGGCTGCCTCACCCTTCAAACCGAAATGCATTACTACTATACCGCAGTAATAGGCAGGGTGGTGGTACCTACCTGTGCAATTTTACAAGAGGTCCTACCACCAGTGAAGTATAAAAGTAGGGGATGGTATTCTTAAACTACATAATTACATCTCAATGTAGAAATATGTTTGGATTGCTTATTAATGGTAATAGTACTGTGAAGCAATTGTATAATCGGTTTGAAGATCAGGATAGTAATTATTCCAATGGAATAAGGATTTCAATGATAATCTCATAGTCTATGTGTTCCAGTAACTGCTTCACAGTGGGTGTTGAACCTTCATCTGAATAACTAAATGGATTACAAAAAACGTTAGGACTAATTGATTACTTATTTACTTGACTATTCTTCCTCCATTAGGCTGTAAATGAAGATACAGTAAAAGGAGACCAAATCAAAATGAACGAATACAATAATGAAGTCAGTGAAAACCTGAATGTGTATGTATGTTCTGTATATCTTTCTGTCTGTTTTATAATTATCTTATTTCCACTGCTTTATTTTGTTTTGTGGATTAAATATGTGAGTGTAACATTGTATCTAGTTTATGTTGCTTTAATAAAGTATCTCAGTCAAATTGCAAATACCTTGTCGAAACATTGCCTGCTGCTATCAGAAAGGATGACGAACCATCAAGTAAACTTTCCAAATTACCCTAGTTTATTTATTGCCTTCTTTATCACCTGACTTAATATTATAATTAAAATTTAATTGATTTTTAATTATCGATCGCAAATAAGTTTAAGAGTTTCGAACATTGCCACTAAAACCTTTAAAGCTTAAGTGTCGCTCCTTATAAATTCACCATACAATTGAAAGTTATTACATTGTTATTTTTTGTTTCAATAAAAAATTACAATTCCATATTTGATACTTTGCTACCGAAAGTGACCTCTTACCTTCAGGTAGGCTATTTGCCTACCAAAAAGCCAGCCAAAAAGTGGTGGGAATATTGTGAACTAACATCATCATGATTCCATCTATTCTATCCTGCATTCTGGCTTAAAAGGTTTTGTAACAGGTATTTTGCCAGTGCAATTGCAAACTCAACAGATGAGTTATAGTCAATCCTCCCTCATAATTTAATTAAAAGTATAATAATAATATTATCTTGTATTTTAACAGAGTAAAAGAATCTACAGGCACGGAATCTATGGATGATACATTGATTAATACTGATGAGGGAATGCATGAACCAGAAGCTAATGATGGTAAAATATTATATAGAATCATTAATGAATAAAATTAATTATTTTTGTTTTGTTGTTAGTAATAGTTCTTTAACAAAGTGGTTGGTTTCATATGTCCATCTATTTAGTGAAGCATGAGGGTTGTCATTTGAATTATAAACGGGAAGAAGCTTATTGTTATTGTTCCTAGTTCGTCTTGTGAGCCTGTGCACCTAGCTACCATCCAGCCTGTTTCTGCCACGATGCAGTCAATCGTGCAACGGAGAAATTATAAACTTGAAATTTAGATCACATGCTGTCTTTTGTCTTTAGAGCTGAATGTATCATGGGTGCAGAAATAGGTAGGGTGGTATTACCCAACAGTGCGAACTTTGCACCACTATCAGTAGTAAATTTGCGTCAAGGTAATAGGGTAATTCCGGCTTCAGGAATGGATAGATGTCTTACTGGCGAGTAAGATTGTAATTAACCTATGTTGCCAAGATCACAGCGGGACTAACGACGAGGTTCAAATAATAAGGGTAAAGTCAATTAGGATGGTTTCCTATAACCGATTTAATCAGAAGTTAATATGGACAGTGTAGGTATTTAAATTTTTTACAATTTTTAATTTTTTTTCGTTCAAGGAGCAAAAGATCCAACACTTCAGTATAGTCTGTCGAACCACGGTAACTTACAACTGGTACTGAATAGATATGTTTACAACATGAAATACTATAGCCGCAAGTCTGGTAATCGAAGTTGGAAATGCGTCGACGGTTCGGGGAAGGAACCACGCTGTCGTGCGTCAGTACTCACCAACAATTCTAGGGTTGTCAGAAGGTACTTTTATATTTAGGAAAAAAAGATAAAAAACTAAAAAGTCGTAATTTATTAATCGCATAAGATCTTCCGCATCCAACGACTTCCCGCCGTGCGCACTAAGTCGTCAGTCCACCTGGTTGGAGGACGCCCCACGCTCCTTGGAAGTCGTTGGATGCGGAAGGCGGAGGACCGCATTATGTGGAAGGCATTGGGGAAGGCCTATGTCCAGCAGTGGGCAGATAAAGGCTGATGATGATGATGATGATGATGATACGATCTTACAAGCTACCTGGTGTTGAGACTGGATCTCATAGGCATATTATTACGCCTCAAATTAGTCAGAAACATGCAACCATGAGCTGTACTTTTAATATATTTAATTTATTTTATATAATTTATTTTGTTATAATAAAATAATATTTATTATTAACCTGATAGATATTGCTCACCCTGCCCTAGTTTCTCCATTACTCTTAGAAATTCTTTCACAATCATCATTAAAATCTATCTATCTATATAAAAATGAATTGCTGTTCGTTAGTCTCGCTAAAACTCGAGAACGGCTGTACCGACTTGGCTAATTTTGGTCTTGAATTATTTGTGAAAGTCCAGAGAAAGTTTAAAAGGTAGGTAAATATGAAAATGCTCGGAATGAAATAAAAATAACAATTTTGTTTTTCCTTTGATGTGTCCCCCGTCGGACGGATTCCTTTTGTTTATTTTAAGTTTATTTTATGCAAAGTTTAGGTAGGTCTTTTATTTATCGATTGAGGCACTACGAAGTCTGCCGAGTCAGCTAGTTATATATAAAAAGCTTACAATAGAAAATTTGCAATGAATTCATTTATTCTCACAGAACCGGTTTACACAATCATCCGTTTCATGACAAGAAAATCATCAAGAAGATACAACGCGGCGGAACTTTTACAACTTTGAAAGCTGCTCAAACGGAAGTGCAATTACGACGGCACCAAACAGAGAATAAACCAATGGATAACTTAAAATAAGTCTGCTTCATTCTTTTCTTAATACTGTTTTTTTTTGTAGTGTTAACTAGCGGAGTCCCGCGATGTTACACGCGATTATTGTCGTAACGCGGGTGACGCCGCGGGGCAAAGCTAGTCTAAAAAAAGTAGCCTAAGTTACTCCTTATATCATCAGCTACCCATCAATGTAAGTCCCGCCAAAATCGGTCCAGCCGTTCCAGAGATTAGCCGGAACAAACAGAGAGACAGACAGACAAAAATTGTAAAAAGTGTTATTTTGGTGTACGTACCGTATATATATTTATATATGCATGTAGTAAAAAGCGGTCATTTCAATATTACAAACAAACACTCCAATTTTATTTATATGTATAGATGTAACTAAAACTTGCATTTTTTATGACCAACCCTCAATAACGCAGAGGTCAAAACAGAGTGTAATTTTCATTCGCGACAGCGATGCAAGATAGAGGGAATCTCATCTCTGTAACATGTCTTACCTATAATTGTATACCATAATAATGCCCCAACATTAGAGACTTCAGATATCGAAGATCTCAGCTTTATGGTTATTGGCTTTAAGGTTCAATTTAGGATGGGTTTCATAATATTGTTAATGGTGGTCGGGATCCCAAGAAAAATAATATTCAACGATGATAAAACCCATGAGTCCATATAAGCATCTTTAAAGTGAATCTAATTTATACGCTTCATGTCAAGATAAAGTCACTACACACACCACGATCGCTGGTAATACAGATTCTAAATGAGCGATAAGGTCGCGACGTGTGCCATGTCAAGGATAAAGCTACTGAAACTTAAGAATTAGCAAGGAGACTTTTTTAATGCATAGCTGGTTGGACAAGCTCAGCCCACCTGGTGTTAAGTGGTTACCGGAGCCCATAGACATCAACGGCGTAACACATGAGGTCTAAATCTCAGTTTTTATAACGGCTGCTCCACCCTTCGAACCGAAACGCATACTGCTTCACCGTAGAAGTAGGCAGGGTGGTGGTACCTACCCGTGCGGACTCACAAGAGGTCTTTTTTTTTTAAGCTGCTTAGATGGTTAGACGATCTCACCGCCCACCTGGTGTTAATTGCTTACTGGAGCCCATGAACATCTACAACGTAAACGCGCCACCCACCTTGGGATATAAGTTCTAAGGTCTCAAGAAGAGTTACAACGGCTGCCCCACCCTTCAAACCGAAACGCATTACGGGTTCACGGCAGAAATAGGCAAGGTGGTGGTACCTACCCGTGCGGACTCACAAGAGGTCCTACTTACAGTAAGGTGTTATCACGCCCTAAAAAACAAATAAAACCAGAAACCTGGTAGGGTGTCTTGTGATCCCGCATTGAAGGGTGGGACAGCTGTTGTCCTGTAAAAACAGACTTGGAACCCATATCTCAAGATGGGCGGCGGAATTTACGTTGTTGATGTCTATGGCTCCTGCGACCAATTAACATCCGATGAGAACTCGTCCGTCAGTCAGCTCGTCTACTAGTGACAATTACGTACAAAAGTGTTACATTTATAAATATTTGAGTAAGTTTTGCGCGGGAAGCTTGTCGTCGATCCGTTTTGAATTTAAAATTGGAATTAGAGAGTTCGCTGAAAGAAATGAATGTTTTCAATTTTATTGTCTATTCTTAATTAAATTTTCGTTTGTGACAAGAGCTAAGTAAGGTATTCGCATAAAGAAAAATGGTAAAAACTCAAATATTCCACATTTTTTTCAATCACAATCGTTTGCCTTGCAACTAATGAGAAAATATACAAATTAATCACAGTTTATTTAATGGAAACTCCTTGCTGAGTCAGCGTGTTATCCTCGTACGTCTCCAGTACGTGGGCCAAATGTTCATTGTCTCTTGGTTTCTTGAACTGTCTACGCTTCTGCTTGGCCTTCTTCCTTTTGGGAGCAAGCATCTTCTTTGGCCCGTGATCCTGCATGGATTTGATCCCTTGCTTCTCGAGGTACTCCTCGATCTTCGCGTCGTCCATCGCGTCCACCGCTGTTGCACGCCATAATTTCACGAATTCGTCATCTACCTGAATTTTGCAAGAGATTAATGGTTTGATTTTATCTTTTTTTTTATTTTTTATTGCTTAGATGAGTGGACGAGCTCACAGCCCACCTGGTGTTAAGTGGTTACTGGACCCCATAGACATCTACAACGTAAATGCGCCACCCACCTCGAGATATAAGTTCTAAGATCTCAGTATAGTTACAACGGCTACCCCACCCTTCGAACCGAAACGCATTACTTCTTCACGGCAGAAATAGGCGGGGCGGTGGTACCTACCCGTGCGGACTCACAAGAGGTCTTACCACCAGTAATTACGCAAATTATAATTTTGCGGGTTTGATTTTTATTACACGATGTTATTCCTTCACCGTGGAAGTCAATCGTGAACATTTGTTGAGTACGTATTTCAATAGAAAAATTGGTACCCGCCTGCGGGATTTGAAAACCGGTGCATCGATCGCTACATACGAATGCACCGGACGTCTTATCCGTAAGGCCACAACGACTTCACAATCTTTCTATCTATCTTTTGAACTTAAAATTAATTTTTGGCTTAAAACCAAGAAAATGGCAGGAGCCCATAGATAATACTATATCTGAACAATCTCTAATATATTTTATGAATATGAGATAGTATATATTATGCGGGCTCACAGTGTGCTCCCTACAAATAATTAGACCACAACGTCTACTTACGTCTAATGTAGCAGTCTTATCATTGTAGAATAATATTTTCTTTTTATCAGTGTGCCTTGTTATATACAAAATCTCTTGTGCCAAATGTTTCAGTGCTCTCTCGCAGTGAGGCAGCGACTCTTGAACATCTTCCAATAATATACCTCCCAAGCCTTTGAGGTCTTGTTGCTTAAGTAACCTATAAAATTAAATTATTGTTGTTACTGGTCATCAATATTAGAGAGGTTGGTCCTGATGAGTTTGTAAATTTTCAAGTTGATTGGACATTTTGAAGTCGGGGGCAAAATGACGTTCATAGATTCTATTTTTATTACATATAAACAAACAGACACAACACGCTTAAAATAAAAGTGTATAAAAGTAAGACAATTTTTTAATTTTTTTTTATTGCCTTTGTAGGCAGACGGGCATACGGCCCACCTGATGGTGAGTAGTTACCGTCGCCCATGGACTTCAGCAATGCCAGGGGCAGAGCCAAGCCGCTGCCTACAATAAATGAAATGCAAATTGAACAAGTACTTTTTATTTATATGATTTTTGTCAGGTGATAATCTTTAAATCGTTTTCTAGTTACTACATTTGAATTATGTAAATAATGAAAATATTATACGTACCTCAGTAAAGATTTTTTATCTTTTATTTTATAAACCGGTTTGAAGTTAAACTTTCCATCCGGAGAGCATTCGATTTTAGGATTGCTCTGTAGGGCTTCTGTTTGTAGCCACTTGAAAATATTAACAGCAAGTTATATGTGAGAAATCAATTAAAATAGAATGTGGGCATTATTTATAAAAACATTTTGATGAATTTGGGTGTAAGTACAATATGTGCTGGAGTATAATAAGTTAGTAGTTATTAATGCCATAATTTTCCTAAAGTGAATTACTGATGATTATTTTTATATATTATGTAGATACAGTTAGTGTTAATAGGGTGTCTTGTGAGCATGCAGGGGTAGGTATAACCACACTGCCTATTTATTTACTGAAGCATAAGCAATATAAAAGTGAGATTTAGAACTCATGTCTATATGCTCCAGTAACTGCTTAACACCAGGTGGTTAGTGAGCACATTAGGCTTAGTAATAAAATAAAAATTGCATTTATCATCAGCTATAAGAAACTGTGTGTGTTATTGTAATTATTATTGAGGTAATTTATTTATTATTTCAATATTTATTAAAAGATACCTGTTTTATTTTATTTCCGACATCCAATTGATTTGTCTCATCTAAAATCTCATCTAATGACAGTGGATGGTCATCTCCATCTTGATGCCTTGCTCTCATATGCCGTACAATACGCGCTAGCACACCAAAGCGATAAGACGAACTGCCAGTCATAGTCTTGTAACTGAAAAGGATAATGATGAATTACAGATTTAACCAATAATTATAATATAACAAAAAATAATATTACTAGCGTTTGCTTATTGATCTAAATTCGACCATAATCATTGACACTTCAAGGTTTAGATTCAATTTAGTATTTAATTTTCCCTTTTGTTTAGTTACTTAGTGATATAAAAAAAAATCTAGAACTGTTTTCTGATAACACAAAAGCTCTTTAATAGCTACTAAATTAAATAAAAGGGAGAGTTATCAAACAGAGAAAGAACTGGTATCTATATGCTCTATCTCAATATTTTATCCATTGTAGCACTAAATATGATCAATTCTTTTTTATATATTTTATAAGATTTTAGCAAATACACTAAATGATAAATTATTTTTCTAACAATAAAAAGCTCGCTACATACAGCCTGTATCAAGGCTATCATAATATAAATTTTTGAATTCCAAATAAATCCTGTGATTTTTATTTTTCATAAAAAAAAATCCAAAGGCTTTTCTAAATTTTTTTATTCAAAAGTTGATATTGCTATAAAAATTTTATTAGTATTATTTAATAGAATTGGCGATTAAAATAACCTATAAAGCATAATAAATTATGGGAAGCAATGGTACTGATGTCATGAATATATATTGCTGACATAGTCATTTGACCTAGTCAAAAGATAAAACTAAATGTGATTTCTAGTTTATTAATGAAAATAGCTTAGTAAATGATGTACAAATTTGTTTATGCGGAACACATTAACTATGTAAATTCAATAGTTATTTTGATAACAGAATGTTTTAAACTATAAATTATGTTGCCCTAGCCTTTACTTACTTACTAGCATCAAGCTTTGGTCCAGAGCTGATTGAGCTGGATGATTTCGATTTCTTTTTGCTGTCATCTTTGAATTCAGAGTCATCCCTTTTCTTTTTTTCAATGCTGAAGAAAAAAGAATAATACTTTATTAATTTTGTTTCGTTCTAATTTGACAGTAACCTTTCGGTGGGTTGAACTATAGCTCATGTAAAGTGTACTTTTATCAAGTGTGATTATGCTGGTATTCAAATACCATAGACCTGTATAATTTTTTCCATGGCAAAACATTTCTAACACATTTTCATAGATGAATTATAAAATGAAGTTTCACTTTAGATAAAAATAATGTTTCAAAACGGTAGTTGACTTTCACATTATGTCTAAGGGCTCAGGTAATCACTTAACATAATGTGGCCTGTCAGCTTGATCAGAAATCTTTGCAAAAATTTCATTACTTTAAATTAAATGCAACATTTTCCACTGTATTCTAATTTACCTAGGGCATGCAAATCAATATAATATTTAAAAAAATAGGGCCTTGTGCCTCGATCATATTAATCTAGAATTTTGGCTGCTATTAAAGTAGGAAAGATATTATATATATCTTATTAACATTTAAATCTTCTACTTTTCTCTGCACAAGTGATTTGTTCACATTTCTACTCATTTAGTATTTCGAAACCCATATTTCCATTCATAACTTGATATAATGACTCAGTAATGAATATTGCCACAAGGAAGTGAATTGATAGTAATTGTATGGGCTACGTGAGTGACAGAGAAAGTGTGCGATGGATGCCAGTATGTCTCCAATCATTGTTGTGGACTAGCGAACAGTTTAGTTAAAAATAATGTAACAGACCTCGGGGTCGCAAGTGCCTTCTTTTTAAACGCTTCCCGTTCCCGTAAGAGCGCCGGGTCCATATTTTCGTCTTTTAAACACAATCACTACAAGTATGTATTAATTTTATTAGTATTTTGTTTAATTACTGTTGTAATGCAGTTTATTTTCCACTTCCAAATCCTGTTTCTATAAAACCCGATTTGAGCAATTTGACATGTGACATATGACCATCTTTGACAAATGACGTATTTTAAACTTTTGCAAGTCAAAGGAACCTTACGTGCTGTCAAAATTGTACGTTTGTCTGTTGTCTAAAAAATTAGTCTTCAATAATGAAGTTCAACATAAACTTTTAGATTTCTTGTTTGGTCAACGACTTAACGTTATAGTTTAAATAATATTAACATTAAAATAGAACACTTGAGTGTCCAAAAACTGTTTACTTGAATTATATGTAAATTGTTCTTAGCTTATTAACTAATGGTAATATTCCCTTGACTCATACCTAGAAGAAGTATTGTCTTGTCTTCAGTTACATAAGTATGTTAAATCTTTTACAAATGAGACTGAAGGATAATATTTCACGACTGTGCCGATTTTTATAAGCGACAATATGTACCCACTTTCCTTGAGATGGGCAACATTTTTGTATTATGTTTAGGGCCGAGCCTTTGAGCTCTAAAAAATAGTTAATAACGCGAAAATGCTTCAATGTAAAGGTTCAGATATCCTTATTATTTCATTTTATTAAAGATAACTAACAGATATGAGTTTTTTTTTTTTTTTTTTTTTTCCTACCTAAGCTGAGAGCCTTGAGAGGCTATATCAGCGTAACCCTAACTTTTGTAGGTGAGCTCACGGGGCTCAAACCTGATGACGTTGCTAACACGAACCCTAGCAAGAGCCGTGCTTCGCAGAATCTACCACCGGATCGGAAACGCGACCCACTGAGAAGATCCGGCGAGAAACTCAGTGGGCTGTGTCTGGGAGTTAATTTACTCGTCGAGCCCTTCGTCGCAAGCGACGGGTTCGACGAGAACGGTGACCGGTGCTTGAAGTACCTAGAAGCACCGTTAGTGGATCGGGAGGATCCGAGATGACGTGTTTTGGGCGACGTCGACTGCTTTCCATTCTGTCCGCAGGATCGGGAATGTAGTTACCGGCGGCCACGATGAGAGGGTTCTCGTGTCGTGCCGCTTTATCGAAGTGGCTTGAGATATTAAATTGGCGTTTTGTACGGGAGGAATATAAAGTCAATTTTTTTTGTAAAATATTTTTAATGAATCAAAGTATGCACCGTTGTTATCTATGCACTTTTGCCATCTCATAAGTGGTTCATTGATCCATTTACTAAAAAAAACCATGGGGGCGCGAATCAATAAATTCTTTAAAGGCAGTTTGAACTGCCGCATCGGAGTTGAATTTTTTTCCTTGTAAGAAGTTGTTCAAATTCCGGAACAAAATGGTAATCAGTTGGAGTCCGGAATCAATCCGGGGAGTACGGTGGATGTCGCAGACATTCCAATTGTAGCTCATCTAACTTAGTGGTTGTTTGTTGTGCAGTGTGTGGTCTTGCGTTGTCGTGAAGCAGCAGTGGCCTAGAGCGATTGACCAATCTCGGTTGCTTAGCAGCTAGTTCTTCCTTCATGGTTTGCATTTGCTGACAATAGATATCTGTAATCGTTTGGCCAGATTTTGAATGCTGTAGTGAACGACACTGGCCCTAGTCCACCAAATACTTACAAGTAACTTTTTATGAGTCAATTTTTCGTTTAGGGCAGGATTTGGCTGGGTCTCCAGGGTTCAGCCATTGCGACGAGCGCTTCTGATTATCGTACAGTATCCACTTTTCATCACAAGTAATGATTCGAGTTAAAATCCTTTCATTATTGTGTCGGTTGAGCAAAGTAACACAGCAGTCGACGCGTGTTTGCAACTTCGATTCACTCAATTCATGAGGTACTTACCCATCGTTCAAGTTTTTTTACTTTCCCGATTTGCTTCAAGTGGATTAATACAGTTTTATCACTTACCCCGAAGCGTGCAGCAATCTCTGAAGGGCATTGTGATGGGTCCGCTTCCACAACAGACTTTAATTTTTCATTTTCCACCTTGGTCTCTGGCCGGAGTTGGTTCTGAAGGTCGAAATTTCCAGAACGAAAACGGTGAAACCAAAAACGTACCGTGGTTTCTTTTGCGACATCAGTGCCGTACACATCATTAATCCTTCGAGCTGTTTCTGCAACACTGGTGCGACGGTAGAACTCGTAAATATCCCGAAATTTCATGTTTTCCATTGTGCGGTAATAAGCGACGTCATAGAAAAAAATAACGAGGAAAAAACAAATGAATGACGGTTTTCAAAACTGAAATGTACCGGTTAATGAATTTATAAATTTGAATTTGGAATTCTTAATCAAAGAGGCGATATTTGATAAGGCTGCTAATATAAGTAATGAAAAGTTTATCGCTAGGTGCAGTTATGATATTTATAAAAAACACTCGCTTGGTCAAAGCTCTTTCCTTATGCAAGTTTTGCAAAGTGTCACCTTGTTCCGAAGGGACATTTTACTCCGTTTACAAATCATGGGGTAGAGTTTGCCGAGAATAAACGCGGCACGGCCGCGGACTGATTTTAAATGTGGGCGGAATGTCATGGATGCATCCAGGGCGACACCCAGGTACTTGACCTTCCTGGCCCAAGGTATGAGTTGGCTGAAGAGGGTGATCGGAGGTGTGAGATTCCTCCTCCTAATCCGGGAGGAAATCCGTGAGAAGGTCGTCGTGGTCTAAACGCCTGGTGTACGCGTATTCAGTGTTGCCACTGTGTCTGTATTCAAATCCCGTAGGCAGCTACGAATTTTTTATGTGAATTTCGTACTAATAATCCAACTACAAGAAAGCTTGATGAATTCCACGTTTATCTCATTAATTTAAAATACTTAAAAAACGTATACTTAATGTATGATATAAAGTCGTCAAACTTTCATTATTTCATTAAAATTAAATTTCATTATTTAAAACTAGACCACAACCAGCTTTTTGATTCATTCGCAGTAGGTACACATTGATGATACTTATATAATCTACGTAACCTCTTTACTGATTAGTTAATGTATCCGGTACTCCCACAATCAAGAGTTGTAATCATTTAATACTATTTTCAATTGCAACGCTACATATATATATGCCAATGTGCCATATATGATATATCTATGAGTCTTACAGAGTTTCGGAGATTGTCGTAGCGTTGTCCGTTCGCAACAGTGATACACTTTGAAACGGTTTGCAAGTTATGTTCCTGACCCAGACGATGGGACAATGATTTGATTGAATTTTATTGTTTAGATGGGTAGACGAGCTCACAGCTCACCTAGTGTTAAGTGGTTACTGGAGCCCATAAACAACGTAAATGCGCTACCCACCTTGAGCTATAAGTTCTAAGGTCTCAGTATAGTTACAACGGCTACCCCACCCTTTAAACCGAAACGCATTACTGCTTCACGGCAGAAATAGGCAGAGTGGTGGTACCTACCCGTGCGGACTCACAAGAGGTCCTACCATCAGTAAAAAAAGTTGCGTAAGTTGAAATAGCCCCTGAGGCTACCAACGATTAGGTATGAAAAAAATACTTAAATTTTTCATTGTATTACTTTTAAATTCTTGTTATTTTTCATTTCAAGATGTTGTCAACAATTGCGCTGTCGTTTGTACCGATTAATGATATATTAATTATCATATACCTTCTTGACATTCCGCCAACTTTCCGCTTGACATCAGACCAGTGTCTGAATCGCACCCGCAAAACTTTAGTAGCAGTTTTGCCCTTTTTCCTTTTAATTCAAAATAAGAGTAAATGACCTTTTTGTTAATGAAAAAAAAAAGAAGTAAGTTACTGTTCGATTTTGGCTCTGCAGCTCGTAAAAATGAAACTCAGACTCTTACTTTTTTTTTGTTTATTTGTCTTTATTTAGAGGGGGGGTGAACGACTTAAATCCTGTATGCATTATTGCGGTGTTCACAGTCAATACGAAAGCAATTATTGTTTTCTTCATTACAAAGGAGATTAAATACAAAAAAAAAACACTGCAGTAAACGGTTATAGCTAAATTAGGCTGGTACAGTTTTTTATTAAATCTGTGAAATGTTATTAAAGAATATTAAACGTTATTACAGTTGTACAATATATACGTAAATTTAAAATGTGCTTTTTGGTAGGCAGCGGCTTGGCTCTGCCCCTGGCATTGCTGACGTCCATGAGCGACGGTGACCACTTACCATCAGGTGGGCCGTATGCTCGTCTGCCTACAAAGGCAATAAAAAAAAATAAAAAAAATCCGCATTTATCAGTTGTAGCGTGTTTCCCGTTAATCCGTTAATAACATTCGCAGAAAGTTTGATTCAAAACACCCAATCTGGCATTTAAGATTCAGTATGCACAGACTTTGTTAAAGTTTTTTTTTAGCTCAGTAGGTGTGCTGTTAGTATGGTTTGTGGTTGACAAAAACAAGTTTCTCTCGTTGTTGGCAAATAGCATTAATTCTGTCCTGTATGGTTGGTTCGTATCGGGCCGACACTGTATCGGCCTTCGCAGCTCGGCACGGACGCGTTTAAGGCTCCTGTGAGTAATTTCAAACACTTCATTGTGCGTAATAAATAAATAATTTAACATTGTGTTGTATACGTAAAACTTTACGAAGTATCTTTTTCTTGTTTCGAAAAAAAAAAACGAAACAATTTTTTTTTGTTAAAATTTAAGTTTATTTCCAAATTCAAAAAGTTTTGACATATTTTTTGTTCTACAGATAATCTCTTCTTAATCTTATCTAGATTGTCATTTGAATTTTATCGTCTATTACTCTTCGTTTTTCCAATTTTATTTTATTTTATTCTTAACTAATACTGTCTTTCAATGATTTTAAAATATGTTTTATGTCTTTAGATGAATCCAATAGACATTCACGACAGTACACCGGTATCCATCTGGACACATTAGGTCGTATTTATAACTAGAATGCTAGTACTGACGGTAGCGCGGTTACATTGCCTCGCGAACCTTGTGTTATAAAACAGGGTAAAATCATTCATACAATCTATAAACAATATACATAAATTGCAATGTATGTTTCACTTTTTCTTCGATTTCTTTTTCTTATATTTTCCTACCTATGCTGATAGCCTTGAGAGACTATATCAGCGTTGCCCTAGCGTGTAGGTGAGCTCTCGGGACTCAAGTCGGAGGTGTTGCTAAAATCGTGAGAAGAACACAACTTGTTCAATAAATTTATTTATTTCACATGTTCGTTTTTTTAAATAAATTATCAAAAAAAAACCCACTTTGTTTCCGGTGATAATAGTAAAGAAGTCTAGTTTAGGAGCGTTCATTTATCTTATCGCTAAAAGCGATCTCTTCCAGACAACCGTTTAATTTACAGAAATTCTGGAAAATATAAAAATATAGCAGGTATGTTGCGGTGTACTATAGATAATACATTGGTATAGAAAATATATACATACAATAAACAGATAATAATATATACCGTTTACATATAATATGAAATGTATAACTATTTGATTTATATACCATTATACTTCATACAATATATACTATTATAATACATATTTAAATGTTTTATAGCCTATTTTTTATTTGTTTATTAATAATGTATTTATTAACCTTGAAAACATTTCTACATAACAGTTTGCTAAAACTCTCCACACTAGGCACTGCCTGTCTCGTGGAGAGTTTATTTCTGAACTTAGGTTGACTAAATAGTAAATAGTCAACTTCCGTGCTATAATATTGTCACGATTGTATGACAACCACGTCTATAAACAATAAACAAAACAATTAGAGCATACATGAATAAAACAGTATTTATTTTAATTAGATTCAATAATGGTAATATGATGTAGTTGATATCCTTCAAAGTAGGTTGAAGTTTCGGAAACGAAAAGTATAGATTGTGATTAATAACACATTTAATAACAAACATGGTATTTTATATCGACGCTTGAAAGGCAAAAGTGACTAAGCGACAATAACTGCTTTATACATAAATGATAGGCAATAACCATATTCGATGCGCAAAAAAAAATATATTTCTAGGTTTATTAAAATAATTTCAATCCTACAGCTACTAACTAGATTCTACTACAGCTGGATTCGTTAAAATTTTCAGGTATTTCAACTTTAAATTAGTCTACTGTAAAGTTCACGCATTGTCGCTTAGTCACGTTTGCCTTTCAAGCGTCGATATATATTTATTTATTTATTGATTGATGCATAAAACAAATTACAATCGTTACAGTACATATTAGCTAAATCGTACAAGTAGTACCTAGATCTAATCTGGATTGCAATCTAAATAGTATGTGCACTCAGCAAAACCATATTAATGTGCATAGCTTTGGCTATTGAAAACACAATTGAAATTACAAATATTGATAACTAGCCATTGTTAAATAGAATATCCTTCACACATTTGACATTTTCTTGTTCCTTTATTGAATAATAACAAGAGAATACTTTTTCGTGAATTAGTTTTGTGTTTTTTTTACCCTACCTATTTTCTGGTAACCTAAGAGGCTATTCCTGCTACGCTTGGACGGGTACGTGAGCTCACGGGTTCAACCTGAATATCCTAGGACTAACCCTAGCAAGAGCAGTGCTTCGCAGAATCTATCACCGGATTGGACTCCCGACCCACTGAGAAGATCCGGCGAGAAACTCAGTAGTGCGTGCCTATGGGTTAGTTCGCTCGTCGTAATCGAAGAGTTCCAACTGCATACATGAGTTAACTTTTACGCTATCGAGAACGTTAAAAAACTCACACTAAGCACACTCTCTCCATCTGTGACACACACACACACAATCTTACCGGATAAAATATAATAAAAAGGATTCGTCTTTTGAACTTAAATGTTCTTCCTAAAACCAGTTCGCGTTCAAGTTGAATGACATAATGATATTTGCATATTGATTGTTCGCAAACTTGTTTAGATGTACTGTTATATATTCAGAACTAATACTACATAATAGATTTATAAAACAGAAAATTTAGCAGCATTGTAAATGTTATTAATATTAAACTAAGCTAATTTTGGTGCATCATGTGGAAAGATAACACTGAGGCCCGAGGCGCAACCGTATCTGCTTTGAAGCGTTAATATAATATTCAATAATGTTTATTGGCTCTTTTTTAAGTTATTAGAATCATGACTGATGAATATTATTAATTACAATAAATTATCCGTAAAAAATGCAAAGAGCAGTGGTGGATGATTACAGTCAATACTGGAGAATATCAAGAGTAACTTAGTAAATGATCACTGAGTTTCTCGTCGAATCTTCTCAGTGGGTCGCGTTTCCGATCCGGTGGTAATGTTTTTTTTAATTTTTTTTATTGCTTAGATGGGTGGACGAGGTCACAGCCCACCTGGTGTTAAGTGGTTACTGGAGCCCATAGACATCTACAACGTAAATGCGCCACCCACCTTGAGGTATAAGTTCTAAGGTCTCAATATAGTTACAACGGCTGCCCCGCCCTTCACATCGAAACGCATTACTGCTTTATGGATGAAATAGGCAGGGTGGTGGTACCTATCCGTGCGGACTCACAAGAGTTCCTACAACCAGTAATTACGATGCTATTCCTTCATTGTGGAAGCCAATCGTGAACATTGGTTAAGTACATATTTCATAAGAAAAATTGGTACCCGCCTGGGATTCGAACACCGGTGCATCGCTCAACACGAATGCACCGGACGTCTTAACCTTTAGGCCACGACGACTTCACTGCTCTTGCTAGGGCCAGTGTTAGCAACAATTCCGCTTTGAGTCTCGAGAGCTCATCTACACGCTAGGATAAAGCTGAAATAAACTCTCAAAGCTATCAGCACAGGTAGGAAAAATAAATGAAATGGACTTAGCAGAACTTGATTTTCAAATGTGTTTTTTTTTTTGTTAACAGGTAAAAGATGTGGCTTCAAGCAATTTGTATTTACACCGTCTTCGTAATTATAGGATGCGGGATGTGAGTATTTTGATAAAATTTTGTTGACACGCTTTTAGTAGCATGGTTTGTTTGTATTTAAGGGAACTTTTGAATGTAATTTTCAAGAAAATTTTAGATTATGAACTTGAATATTTGCATATGCATCAAGGAGTGATAGCTATACAATTTTTTTTATGACTTTGACTTAATTAGTTGACGCCGATTAGTATTTTTAAAAAAATTATTGTAATTTATATTTTTGGCGCCAAAAGTGGGGGAGAAAAACATTGGGAAAACACTGGAATAGTGGAAATGAATTTGTGAGAGCCACGAGTAACTCCATGAGTTGCATACCTTTTTGACTGACCGCGATCCACTAACGCCCCCATAACCTCGTGGCCGAAGACTTCATATTTTGCAAAACATATAATAATATGGCGATGCTAAACTCTCTCTGTTGTAATAAGTACATTCTAATATTTCATACACATTATATTCCCACCAAATCATTAATTATATGGATTCCATTTCTGCTACATGTAATATTACTTCTGTTGTTTTGATAACCTGACATTTAGATTCATGCACCACAATTTGTCGCTTTATTGCACACAAAAATAGGTAGATACACGGACGAACTTAATGCTTTATGACAGTTTGATATACATTACCTTTGATACTTATAACATTTAAAGTAAAATTTTGTAAAACACTCCTATTTAAAATGTTACTACTAGATATGAACAAATAACCTTGCGCTTATAACAATATTGATTGATACTAAACCGTTCACTTATGTTAAAAAAAATACATTCAGAATTTATTATCAAGTAATCGTGTATTGATTGAATTCGATTTGTACTTGTGCGTAATAAATACAATTTATACCAGCCAGGTTACGTTCTGTTCTTTTGAGTACCGTTTAAATTTATCTAGCAATTTGTTAAAACATGGTAAACAGTTGACGTCGCCCGAAATACGTCATTTTGGATCCTCCCGATTCACCATCAGTGCCTCAAGCACCGGTCACCGTACTCGTCGATTGCGACGAAGGGCTCGGCGAGTAAATTAATCCATAAGCACAGCTCACGGAGTTTCTCGCCGGATCTTCTCAGTGGGTCGCGTTTCCGATCCAGTGGTAGATTTTTTTTTATTGCTTAGATAGTTGGACAAGTTTAAAGCCCACCTGGTGTTAAGTGGTTACTGGAGCCCATAGACATCTACAACGTGAATGCGCCACCCACCTTGAGATATAAGTTCTAAATTCTCAGTATAGTTACAACGGCTACCCCACCCTTCATACCGAAACGCATTACTGATTCTGCGAAGCACTGCTCTTCCTAGTGTTTGCAACGTCCGCAGGCTAGAGCCCCGTTAGCTCACCTACTCATTCTGTTACGCTGGCTATCCTATACCTATGGTAATGCTCTCGGTTACCTGCTTAGGTAGGAAAAAAAGTTAAAACTACTTCCACACTACCTATGTTTAACTTATACCTACCATTTATTTTACTGGTGGTACGGTGTTTTGTGTGCGCGCAACGAGTATGTACCAACACCTTGTCTGGTTCTACCGCGACGCATTAATGCGTTTCGACTTGAAGGGTCCGGCAGCTGTGTACTATAAAACTTGGAATTTATCTCTCGAGGTGGGTAGCGGTGTACGTTGTTGATGTCTATAGCCTTCAATAGCCATTTAATATCAGGTGGGCCGTGAGCGTATCCATGCTACCAAGAACCACTGCGTTCATCCATATTGCGGTTCATTTTAAGCGTTCCTATTTAGTACTTTCCAAAACTAACATACAGTTCGTAACAACTTTGTAACCCCTAATTTATATATGCCAAAGCTTTTTTAAATAATTTCACAGTTGCAACTTTCAAATGTCATTATTCTAATTCTAGTCTAATTTCGTTTTTTCTTTTCCCTTTTTTGTGCAGTACCCTCTCGGTATCATGAAGAAGCGTTCTTTGCCTTATCCGATCTAGATATATCAATACTGGCAAATGGCAATGCGCCGCATCTTTGGCGTTCCCATTTGTACTGCGGTATTCATACCTACTTGTCTGGATGCAGGTAGTGAAGGACCGGTCGCACTGGAGATGGATTTGAGAGGCCTACGTTTAGCAGTGGGCAGCTATAGGCTAGGATAATGATTGATACTCATACAACACGACTAATCCTTGAATGATTTACAAATTTTAACAAAACGAAATACGTTTTTAAGAGTGATATGGACCGATAAAAAGCCGTTATAATTTCCGTTAATCTTCTTCTATTTTCTATCTTTATACCTAGTTTTGCCATAAATACTGAGTGAACGGAAAAAAAAATCTATTGCAAATAACATTTATTACTTTTACAGTGTGTTAGTTTAATACATAAATATAAAACAATTTAAAGTATAAAAAGCTTATTCGAAGTGGTCTCCATCGGCTGCAATACAGTCCTTTAAACGTTGAGGCCAGTTATCAATAGAAGCATGCACTATTTCCATGGAAAACATTCTCACTGCCAATCGTACGGATTGTTTTGGGACTCCAAATTATCATGGCATTAGAGCAAGCCGTACTCTCCAAAACTGACCATAAATCATAATCCAGCGGATTAAGATCGGGACTAGACGACGGCCAGTCTTCAGCTCTGATGAAGTCCGAAACGTTTCCAACCAAGACTGCGTAGACCGAGCTTTGTGACCTGGCGCCGAGTCTTGCTGGAAGGACCATTCTTGATTATTGAACATGGTGTTGTTAAGGGGCTTCACTATCTTCTCAAGAATGGTATCTTGATACACTTGTGCCGATGTTTTGATACCTTTTTCACAAAAGTATGGCTCAGTCACTCCTTTATAGCTAATACCCCACCAAACCATCACTGAAGTCGGATAGTGCCCACGTTGCACTCTGTCGACTAATTGGGAAGCTTCCTTAGAGCTTTGAGCATAAATACGGTCATTTTGTTTGTTAAAATGTTGCTAAATTGTTAAAAAATTCTCATCTGTAAACAAAAATTTTCTATGACCTGCCTTTGCGTACCGCTTCAGTAGTTGTTTCGATTTTACCACCCTGTTCTCTTTTAAATTATCAGTTAAGAAATGACCAGTACGTCTTTTATAGGCTGCAAGTCCTAAGTCATCTTTTAAAATACGCGACATGGTTCTAGGTGCTATCTTCATCTCCCGAGATAAAATCTTTTGCTTTCGGACAGGATTTCTTCGAATTCTTTCCCTTGCTGCTTTGACCACCTTTTTCGTACGAACACTACGTGGACGGCCAGATCTTTTTCTGTCACAAACAGAGGAGGTCTCATTGCACCTATTAATAGCCCGGTACACAAACATTTTACTAATACCAAGCGTATGGAGAGTTTTAAAAATTGCATTAGGCTCCATACCTACTTTGTGTAATGCAATCACAGCGATTCGGTTCTTTTTATCACCCCACTCCATTTTAATATCGCAAAATATTGTACAATGTATTGGCGCCAAAATGAGAAAACTCAATGAGCAATCATATAAAAATGACAGATTCGAAATTCAAATGTAATATTTTGTTTATTTTTAATTGTAACAGTATTAATGGCCAGACCAAGTATATAAAAATGAATTGCTGTTCGTTAGTCTCGCTAAAACTCGAGAACGGCTGGACCGATTTGGCTAATTTTGGTCTTGAATTATTTGTCAAAGTCCAGAGAAAGTTTAAAAGATAGATAAATATGAAAATGCTCGGAATTAAATAAAAATAACAATTTTAGCTCTTTTATTTATCGATTGAGGCACTACGAAGTCTGCCGGGTCAGCTAGTGTGATATAAATAGGTAACTAGTATGAAATAGCGGACTTTAGAATGCTCTAGAAGTGACTTAGATTGCGAAACAGCGTTTGACCAGTACTGGCAGGATATTTCGTCATAATATTTAGTTTTATATAGCGTTTGTGTGTTTGCTGTGGTCACTGAACATTAAATAATAAATAAATAAATATTTACTAACAATCACGCCACGTTAACTGGTCCCGTGATAAGTTCGTAAAGAACTTGTGTTACAGGTACCAGATAACGGATATAAATGTAAGATTTTTATTAAACACATACATATATTTAATATACATCCATAACCCTGGAAAAGACATTTATGTTTATCATCCAAATATCTTTCCTTGGCGGGATTCGAACCCGCGACCCCTTTGTGTAGTGACCATGTCACTTACTACTACATCAGACGGTCATTAAGTACATTCAGTACTTGATGGTATCATGTTAGTAATTTAACAGTACGGGTCTCCGATTGACAGTGGCAATGATGTCTCGTTAAAGTGAATTTATTAGTAGGGTCCTTTTCAATTTTGCGGCCAAAAAAGTAACGATTTAAGTGCTTTTTAAGATATTATTGAAATAAAAATCTTCTACTCGTATCTGTCAGAAAAATATTTATAACTAATAACACCATGCACCCGACGCTTTTTTTACAATAAAATATATTTTTTTACACTATTTTCAGTTTAAATTTATTAAAATTCTATTTTTTAGTTCAATTTTATATAAAACGTGTTTTTTAGTTTATTTAAACTATTATTTATTAATGTATAACTCGTAATTTAACAGTGTTGACGAATATATAGTTATAGGACAACAAATGACATCAAATTTACTGTACTTATAATTACGGTAACATTAAGGTTATGAGGATTAAATCAAATAACTCGCTTTTGGCCTCAAATTTGAAAACGACCCAGTAGCCGATCACAATAATAACGTCGTAGATTTTACACGATCTTTTTTCCCTTATAGTCCGACGGCAGCCGAAGAGCACTCATTGTGGAGATGGACGTGCGAAAACAATAGATGCACGAAGATCAGGAACGAGCCCGAGAATAAAGAGCCTGTCCTCAGTCTGGAAGCCTGCAAGATGTTCTGTGACGATTACGGTGAGTACGGAGATAGGTGATAGATGAAACAGACGTACTATGCACCGCCGTTCTAGGTACCACCACCTCGCCTATTTCTGCCGTGAAACAGTAATGCGTTTCGGCTTGAAGGGTGGGACACACGTTGGAACTATCTGAGACCTTACAACTCATATCTCAAGGTGAGTGGCGGCATTTACGTTGTAGATATCTATGCGCTCCAGTAACTACTTAACACCAAGTGGGCTGTGAGCTCGTCCACCAACCTAAGCAATAAATAAATAAAAACTTAATTTATAGAAAGGTAAGAAAATAAGACTAATATAGCTACTGCTGTATGTGTGTGATGCTACTACTGTAAATCGGACCTTAATCGCTTTACAAAACTTTTTTGTTTTGGTGTGCTATAAAGTGTATTCTCCCTCTCTCTCTCTCTTTCTCACACTCTCTCTCTCTC